>NW_026067893.1:12112523-12440178 GCF_014885135.2 Alexandromys fortis | reverse complement strand
GACTCTCTGAATATGGCGGACAATGAGGGCTGCTGAGAAGCCAAGGACAATGCCACTGGGTTTTGATCCTACTTCATGTTCTGGCTTTGTGGGAGCCTAGCCAGTTTGGATGTCCACCTTCCTAGAGCAGGATGGAGCGGGGAGGACTTTGGACTTTCCACAGGGCAGGGAACCCTGACTGCCCCTCAGACTGGAGAGGGAGGGGGAGAGGAGTGGGGGGAGGGGGAGAGGAGAGGGAGGAGGGGGGAAAAGGGGGACGGGGAGGGAAATGGGAGGCGGGGAGGAGGCGGAAATTTTTTTTCAATAAAAAATTATATTTAAAAAAAAAGATTTCTCTAGCTGAGATATGGTCTCAGCAGTCCTGAAGGACTTGGGGTGTAGACAGCACCCCTCCCCAAGAGTCCTCACTTACAAGACTTCCCCTAGATGTTTTAAAGCAATGAGCAGTCCATGCCGATATTGGAAAATGAAAGACTCTGTAATTTCTGTTATGATTTTCCTGTCTCAGAAAGAACTTCCTGAACATGCGGTAATAATTCCATTCCGACCCCAAGGAAGAGCCGAGGAAGCAACAAAGGGCAGAGACGGGTTTGGATTTCCCAGGGCACACTGGAGAGGCGATCCGATTGGGACCTGGCATCTGATAGGAACAGGACATGGTTGAACTCCTGCACCTGAGAGGTGGGTGCCTGGAGCCAGTGTGCACAGCCCCGTCAAAGAGAAGAGCACTGGTTTCTATGGAGACACCTAGGTACAGGAACAGCCGCACAACTCTCTGGGCTGCCTCAGAGGCTCCAACAGGCCCAGACACTTGGCTTAGCTAGGAAGTTCTCCTGAGAGCAGCATTCTAAACGTGGCTCTCAAGCCTCAGCTTCTCGTTCTCTTTCTCACAGACGTGTAAGAATTCACTCTGACACTGTCCTCTCTGGCCACACCCTTTTCGTGTGTTCCAAGTCAGGTTCTGAGCCCCCCGGACCTGAGAAGCCCCACCTGTATAAGGGTGTTCCTACACACACACAGAGCTGCAAACCTCATGTGCCTGGGGTGGGGTGGGGCACTCAGCTTTTTTTTTCACGACCTCCAGCAGACCACAAATAACTCAAAGGGAAACATTGAGTGGCCAGCTGGCCACTCTGAGCTGACCTCCAGGGACTGGTTCATCGAGGCCTCTCCTCCTGCCCCTCCACAGCCATCCTTCTGCCCTGACACACTATCCCTCAGGTAGGACCTGCCAGAGGAAAGAGATAGGCTAGAGTTCACTTAGGGTTCCAGAGGCACAGGAAACAGCAGCCAATTCCCAGTGGAAGAAAACTGCCAAGAACCAGTGAAGTCCTTGGAGAGCCTCTCCCGGAGTCCCCATGTTCCATCACGAATAAGATGTTTCTCTCCAAGAGTAAGGAAAAGCTATGAACCAATAACTACTTTAAAACAACAACAAGGACAACGATAACAACAACAACAACAGCAACAGTGCTTTCCTAACAGTGTGGCTGGGAGGAAGTGGGTTTGTAATTAAGACTTTGGAGATAAGAGTGTTTCTCTAGGGAATCCTTTACACACACACACACACACACACACACACACGCACGCACACACACACACACACACACACACACGCACAGGCACGCAGTGCCTCTCCAGCATAAGAGCAGACCACATTATCTGGCAAAAGTGAAAACCATCTTAAGGGCACAGGAAGAAGCCTGCCTCCCCAGCTGGGTTGGGGATTCCTGGCTATTTCCTCCCGGAGTTAAGTTTCGAAGGCCAAACTCAAGAGATATTTCTGCCTCCCCCTCTAGACCCTTACACTCGCTCTTCTAAAGACTTCCTCTTCATGGAATCTGTCATTTCATTCTTTCTGTTATCCTAGGAAACAGGTCTTTATAATGACTTCATTTTAGGAGGAGAAGAAAATAGGGGCCCAGAGAGGTTACAAGAACTCATCAGAGGGAGCTTGGTTCTTGGAATCGAGCCATCTCAGTCCTGGATGCTGCTCACTCTAACCACTGTGCCCCCTGCCCGACTCACTACCGCTTCATCAGGACCAGAGCACCGCTGCCAACGGCTTCCTGTTCCAATGCTCGGCTCACGGTTTTAAGTAATATCTGATATACAATTCCAGTTTGACAAGATAATTTTGATAGGCCCCTGAGTTAGTTATAATGAGGTCTAAGTAGTTACATTCCACAGGAATGATATAGAATGATGGTCCTGGAAAAATGAGGTAATGCAACTTAAATTATTATTTTCATTTTCTTTCTCTTACTAGATGCAGTCTTGAAACATTTTTTCAAACCTGTTGTTTTCTGTTATTGTAACAACTACAAGGGACATTTTTTTTCTTTGATTTACCACCTCTCCCCAGATTTCTCCTTAATTATTACGCTGCTTGACTGAGCCTCTCTTCCACTGATGCCCCTAAAACCCACCCAGAGAAATGATTGCCAATCTGGCGTACATCCTTCTAGATCTTTCAAAAGTAGTTATATATCAGTGGGTGAGATGTCTCATCAGACACCAGGCCCAGCATAACCCGTGTTAGAACCCTGGAATCCACAGGAGAAAGAGAGAACTGACCTCCACATGCTGTTCTCTGACCTATACATACACACACACACACACATACATATACACACAACACACATATCACACACACCATATATAGACCATATATACACACACCACATGCCATCCATACACACCACACACACACACCTCACATATCACACACACCATACACACCACACACACATACACATACACCACACATATCATACACACCATACACACCACACACATACACACACCACACACATACTTACACACAACACACATATCACATACACCAAACATACATACACACATCACACACACATACACACCACCCATATCATACACACCATACACACCACACACATACACACACCACACACATACATACACACACCACACATATCACATACACCAAACATACATACACACATCACACACACACACACACACCACCCATATCACACACACCATACACACACTACACACGCCCCTCAGCAACCGCCTTCCCAGGCTTTTACCCTGCTGCCTCTCATCTAGGCTCAGAGTTCTTCTAGGACTCACCGGCAAACCAAACCTAGCAGAATTGTTAAGATCAAGATTCAGTTAGAGACCATGCCTCAAAATAAATAAGGTGAAAAAGGATTGAAGAAGACACTCAATGTCAACATCTGGCCTGCACACACATGGGCGTTCATACATACATACATACATAAGCATAACACTCACAAAATTTCTCATAAATAGAAAAATTAACAGTTTTTTAACCTAAAAAGTAAATGCCTTAGGATAAAAACTCCTATAATTCTAGAGACTGCAGTGCAGAAATGGCTCAGTGGGCAACAGTGTTTGTTGTAGTGAGGACCTAAGTTTGGATCCAAAAACTCATGGAAAAAGTTGAGCATGGCTGCACGCATCTGCAACCCCAGAGATGGGGCGGGGGCGCAGAGACCGGCTGTCAACCCAGCTCTAGGCACAATGAAAAATTCATCTCGGAGGAATAATGTGGAATGTGATAGGACCGACATCTCACACCCAACGTCTTCTCTGCATACTGAACACAGGTGCATGCACCTGCATACACTACACACGCGTGCGCACAGACACACACACATGCACACACATACACACGCACACTCACACAGAGCAGAGAGAGGATTCTAATTCTAAAAATGCAATGATCCATGAATCTCCATAAATAACATCATAACAGCCCCCAGCACATTATTCCAGAGCCGAATATTAATGATTCGGGGGTTATAACTTTGTCCACCCATCACTAGCCAGGCTATTCAAGAGCTGGAAACTGAGAGCGGCTCTGTATCGGGTGTGCGGGTGGAAAGTGCAGGAGAGATGAATAAGGAAGAGAGATAAAAAGCTCTTCAAAACCGTTTTAGCCCTTAGAGCAAATAAGTAGACCCAGGCAGCTCTCTCGACTGTCTTCCAAGGGTGCGCGGGAAGCTCAAGGGCTCTTCTGGCTCTGACCAAATATTGACCCAGTTGCACTCTCTGCCAAGGGATCTCAGGGGCCAACAGCACATGAGCTAATGTTTGCAGAGAAATTACAGCAGCCCAGTGCCTGGCAGGCCAGGTTGTGAAACAGCCCCCAATGGAGCCAGAGCCTGGGAGCTTTCCTGTCCTTCTTTGGTGGCGCTAGGGGAGACATGTCAAATGACAAGACAACTTTAAAGGGGCATTTGTGGCCCCTTGCCTGCCTCCTGCCTAACTTGACTACATCTTCAAACTCACCCTTTAGAACCAAGCATACAGACGTGGCCATGAACCCATCCCCTGATCAGCTGTCCCTCTCCAGCTCACGGAGAGTTGAGTAGTAAGTTATCCTTAGAAGAAAACGCCCTTGCCTTTCCCGTTTCCACCTCAACATCTGGAGTCTAACCTGGCTTTCGGAGGCGCTTTGGGACAGCTGTTTCAATGGGCATGCTCAGTTGACAAGTTGCTGGGGATAGAATCAAGCGTTTACCTGCGAAGTCATCTTGTCAGACCAGCAACCCCAATAAATGAGAAAGTCATGAAAACAAGGGAAGAAATTAATGCCACAAAGATTAAACGAATGCCACGGAACTCGTTCTATGCAAGTAACTGCTACACTGTACTGTTTAGGGAATATTGACAAAGAAAAGAATCTGTACACACTCAGAATGGAAGCCAAAAATTAATGTTTTCCTTTTTTTTCTAAAGACACGGTCTCAAGTAGCCCAGGCTGCCCTCTAGCCATATAGCTGAGGATGGCCTTAATTTCCTTATCCTCCTGCTTTACCTCCCTAGTGCTGAGATTATAGGTATTTGCTACCATGCCTGGCTTGAAAGTATCTTTGGGGCCAGAGGGATGGCTCAGCAGGTAAAGATGCTTGCTGCCGAGCCTGGGGGCTGGAGCTCAATCCCTGGAACCCACATAACAGACAGAGAAAACTAACTCCCTCAAGATGTCCTCTACCCTCCACATGTGGCAGACACATGCCCACCACAAATAAATAAATACCTCTGATCTGAAACTAACTGAGCGTACGGATGTACACACAGGGCTAGAGGATGAGCCACACAGACAAGCCTGGCCGCAAGCACAGTCATTCCAGGACCAGGGCCAGCACATCACAGAGCTACTCCAAGCTTGCATCCCTTCTCACAGTGATAGGAGGAAGAGAGTCCTAGAGTAGGGTGGGGGTGGGTGGGGGGCAGCATTCCTTTCTTGTGAGAGACTATAACTTGGGAGGGGGTGGGACCAGAATAGAAATTCTGATTTGGAAGTTTCCCCAGGCTTCTAGACTCCTTCCAACTCATCAATGAGTCCTTTCAGGGTCCACACTCGGCCCCACTGCATTATCATTTCCTGTCCCCACACACTGTACCCATTGATGGGGTGTGGGCAAATCCCACCAGCTTATCCTGGAGAGACCAAAGGAGACTGAGCAGGACCGAGAGGAGATGAGGCAGACGGCAGGAGCCGAGGGAGCCCACTCCCACACACAGTGACACAGCCAGTCCCACACCGTTGAACCTGAAGGACCCATAATCTGAGAACGTGGTGTTTTTTAAAGGCTTGTCTCATAAACGGAGAGATAGGATCATGAGATAAAAGCAAGTATCAATGCACAAACAGATAGGCCTGCATCTGCCTCTCCAAGACGGTCTACTGCTAAGGGGCTAAAGGGAAGGACTGGCTGCTGGCTGCGAAGGCTAGGCACGAATTTCTCTCCTTTGTGTGTGGGTCTAAATTACACTCACATCCTAAGGAAGAACCTGAGTATCTCAGCTTTCCCTTACAGACAGAGGAAGGGTGTTGCCCATTCACAGTGATACACAACGGTGACACCTCGCCCCCACCCTGCTAGGGTTCATGTCTATGCTCTAAGACGCTCTACCTCTGGGCATTCTGATTGGCCCAGAGAAGGTGCAATCAAAGTCAATCAAAGTCTTCCTTGGGATTTATCAACTTGGAACAGGGAGACAGTCAGTGTCTACGGTGTTGATATGATATGAAATTCAAGAGCGATTGCCAGCTAAGTTCTTCAGCAGAGACAAGACAGGAAGAGCTGAGCCTAGTCTGGGCTTTGCGGAAGCCTTCATTGCCCCTGTGTCCTCCTCGCCATCTGGTCAATTGCATGAGCTTCTCGTATCTAAGCCAGTGTGACCGTAAAATAGTCACTTGTCACCCAAAGACCCTAAAATGAATCAGCCCGCATCAGAGAGCTGTGTTTTATTATAATGTGTGACTGTATTACTATCTCGCTCAAGGAACATGCCTGTATGGATTAGAGACACACACCATCTACACGCACGAACTGGGTGGCAAGTACCTTGTTTGGGTAGCCAGGCAGACCCGGCGGTATGCCCAGCATGCAGTTCTATAAATTGCTTATTTTGTTTTGGTCTCCTCTGTGTGTTTGTTTTTCTTTACTAGCAATGATCAGTGGTTTGTGTCTCTTCATGGATGTTTACAGAGAAGTCACTCGGACTAAGGACCCACAACAGCCTTCTGGCCTCCGCATGGTTTCCACCCCAAGGCCAAGCGAGAATGACAAAGCAAGACTGTGAAGGCCCATCATGGAAAAGGACAAAACCCGAGTGTCTGCATGCAACAGTCGGGACAGCAACAAGTCTGGCGGCTCTGTGGGGATTCCCTCAGCTGCCCCTCGGTGCCAGGTTGGATTCTGGCCCTTAGCTCTTTTCAGGCTCTCCAGTGGAATGTGGGCATGAAAGACAGGATCCCATTAGGGGCTCAGGCCAGCATTTGGCTCTGGTCAACTCACCTGCAGGTCAAAGAACTTGCTGTATCTCCGGTAGATAGTCTGGGAGGTGGAGTCGGACCAGGTCACGTTGATAATATACACCTGCAGGAGAAGGAAGAGTGGGTGAGCGGATGAGCGAGACTGGGGTCCAAGGGGGGTCAGGTGTTGTTTAATGTTGCTGTAGGAGGGCCACAGCCAAGACCATCGTTTTCTCATCTGTCACCAGAGCCTGGCTCACCGTCAAGGACCATGTGGACGATAGCTACAATGTATGTCAATACTCTCCCTCTCTAAATACCTGAAGAAGCATTCACTAAAAAGAAAATCTAGATTCTCTTTGTAGAAGATTAAAACAAACGGTTTAAGTATCATTTTGTTAGTATGTGTTGTAGGTAATAAACATAAATTTGAGGCCATTATATTTTTTTTAAATTATTTGTTTGTTTGTTTTGGTTTTTCGAGACAGGGTTTCTCTGTAGGTTTGGAGCCTGTCTTGGAACTCACTCTGTAGCCCAGGCTGGCCTTGAACTCACAGAGATTCACCTGTCTCTGCCTCCCAATTGCTGGGATTAAAGGCGTATGCCTCCACCATCTGGCACTTTTTTTTTTTAAAAAAATAGCTGATTTCCACTGGTCCTCAAACTTCAGAGTGAATGAGATTTTTAAGAGGGCTCTTCCCAAATTGCAGGTCCATGATCCTCATTTTTCAAAACTCCCCAAGGGCAGACCTGACCTCAGGAGACCTAGCCAGGTTACTCCACCACAGTCCAGCACTCCCTCTGGAAGCTTCTGGAAACCATAAAGATTTCAGAAATGTGTGGCTCAACTCAGCCTCCTGACGATAGGCTTACTGCCCTTCACAGAGAATGTACAGAGAGGATTGTTACACTGACCAAGAAGCTGACGAGTCTGGCACAAGTATTGACTTCACAGACGAGGTGGGATGGAGCACACGGAAGTTTCTCCTTGGGTGCCTCACAGGGCAAGCACATCAAGTCCAGGGTGCTCCTGGGAAGCTACCCAGGGCTGCAGCTTCAGGCCACCACTAAAGGCTACCTGGTTCAGGAGGTCTCTGGGGGAGAGGAGAAAGCGCCTTGTCCACACAATGTGGCTTGTTCCAGATCTACACGGGGCCAGAGGCCCCGAGACTGCACACAGTCTCCCCTGTGATCTCCCCTGACACAGGAGGGGGGGACACAAAATCTCCCACATCTGAATGTCCATCAGAATCACTCCAGAGCTGCAGACATTCAGGTTTGAGGCTTCTGGTGTACGACTCAGACACCAGTGGTCTGTGGGGCTCTTCTAGTGAAAACCTCCCTGTCAGAGAAGCCAGGGCCTGGGCTAAATGAAGAAGGAACTTCAGCAGAGAGAAGCAGTCAGACTGGCGCAACTCCGCAGATGGGGAGATCAGAACTTGCACACAACCGTGCAGAGGAGGCCTGGTGCTTGGTAGCTCAGTCAAGGCTACACTCTCTGAATCCTGTTTCTCACCCCTTCCGTGCTACGGCGGTCAGTGTGCTGGTTTGAATGAGGATGGCCCCCATAGGCTCATATATTTCATTGCTTTGGTCCTCAGTTTGGGAGAACTGTTTGGGAAAGATAGGGGTGGAGGGGGTGCGTCACTGGGGCAGACTTTGAGGGTTCAGATCACTCACTCCATTCTCAGTTGTGGGTCTCACTTTCCACCTTGTGGTTGTGGATCAAGACGTGATCTCTCAGCAGCTGCTCCGGCTGCCTTCCCAGCGCCTCTGTTCTACCACCACAGACTCTCAACTCTCTGAAATCATATGCCCAATTAAGTGTTTTCTTTTCTAAGGTGTCTTGGTCATGAAAGATAACCAAGGAGAGCACCTAAAGTCAGAAATCAGGAGGAATGTCCCCACCCAGAGATGATGAGCAGAAGTCCTGGTAAGAAAAACATTAAATAAAAGGCAGCCCTGCCCATATGAGCTCAGAATAAACTACTGGCTTATTGTATTACATATGAGTTGGGTACAGTGGCTACACATTCGTCCAGCATATTTGAGGCCTTGGGCTTGGGTCTCAGCAGTGAAAACAGTAATTCTTTTTAAAGCCAGGCACAATGGTAGGCACTGATAATTAGTATTTGAGAGGTGTTGGCAGGGTAATCAAGAGTTCAAGGTCAGCCTGAGCTACGTAAGACCACGTCAGAGGAAAAAAACATAAATAAGTACACGGACCGACACACAGGCAGACAGGTATACGTGCATATGCTCCGTTTTATGCCATATGCAAACACTTATCTCATACAATAATTATTACAAAATCTTTAGACAACTTAATGATAGATAGCTTGTGTTCAGGTAACTAAGTTACTATATGCCAATATGGCATAAAGAATTACATGTATCGGCTCACTTATTCTTCTCAATGATTATCCCTATACGGTGTAGGAGGAAGGCGAGGCTCAGGGATGCTAAGTAGTAAAGTCACACAGCTAATAAAATTCAAAGTAGAAGACTTGGACCAAATCTGAGTCCTTTCCCCATCTCTTCAGCATCCCGGAGATTTAGTTTTCTGCCGCTGCCTGAAGCAGGGCAAATTATTTTTTTTTATTGATTTTTATTGAGCTCTACATTTTTCTCTCCTCCCTTCCCCTTCAACCCTCTCCCAAGGTTCCCCCTCCCCATGCACCCAATTTACTCAGGAGATCTTGTCTTTTTCTACTTCCCATGTAGATTAGATCTATGTATGTCTCTCTTAGAGTCCTCATTGTTGTCTAAGTTCTCTCTGTTTGTGATTTGTGGGCTAGTTTTCTTTGTTTTATGTTTAAAAACCACATTTGAGTGAGTATATGTGATAATTGTATTTCTGGGTCTGGGTTACCTCACTCAAAATAATGTTTTCTAGCTCCATCCATTTGCCTGCAAAATTCAAGCTGTCGTTATTTTTTTTCTGCTGTGTAGTAATCCATTGTGTAAATATACCACATTCTCCTTATCCATTCTTTGATCAAGGGCATTTAGGCTGTTTCCAGGTTCTGGTTATGACAAACAATGATGCTATGGACAGAGTTGAACACATGTCCTTGTGGCACAATTGAGCATCCTTTGGATATATACCCAAAAGTGGTATTACTAGGTCTTGAGGAAGGTTGCTTCCTAATTTTCTGAGAAACCAAGACAGGGCAGATTATAAACACTAGACATTGATTTGGTTCTCGAGGCTGGGAAGTCCAAGAGCACGGTGCTGGCAGAGGTGGAGAGTCGTTCTAGGCACGAGAGGGAGGGGTGAGCGAGGAAATGGGACTAAGCTCATCCTTTTTACCATGAACCCAGCTCCATGACAAGGGCATGAATCCATTCCGGAAGGCTGTGGCCTATCTAAAGTTCCCTCCTCTTCCTATCCCTACAACGGTAATTAAATTGTAATCTTGGAGAGAACATTTATTCAGCAGTCACAGGCCTATTTCTCTATAGGTGAATTTAGGTCTGTGGGCATTTAAAACAAATAACTTGGTAAGAATAAACATCTTTGCTGGGCAGTGGTGGCACACGTCTTTAATCCCAGCACTCCGGAAGCAGAGGTAGGTAGATTTCTGTGAGCTTGAGGCCACCCTGGTCTACAAGAGCTAGTTCCAGAACAGGCTTCAAAGCTACAGAGAAACCCTGTCTTGAAAAACCACACACACACACACACACACACACAAAACCCACAAAAAAAAATCCAAAACAAAACAAATCTTTGAAAGCTTCATTCAAATGGCTGGAAAAGTCTGGATACCTTTTTGGAGGGAAGGGGCCTAAAGCAATGGTTCTCAACCTGTGGCTCATGACCCCAAAAGATATTTAAATTACAATTCATAACAGCAGCAAAATTACAGTTAGGAAGTAGCAACAAAATAATTTTATGGTTGGAGTCACCACAGCACTGGGAAGGTTGAGAACCACTGCCCTCGAGGAACAAGGAAGAGTCAAAGGCGCACTGAGAGCCAACCAGAGACAGAACTTGGAGAATCAGACAAATCAGTGACGCAGTAAAAGCTGGTCAACCCTCAGACCTTGCAACTCCCAGCTACTGTGGAAGAGGAGCTGGGCTTTCTTCACCAGGGTCAAAAGCACCCTACTGCTCCCTCCACTCTTTCACCTGAATATCCCCTTGCTGTGGTCCCTAGACAGGGAGCAGATGTAGCCACGCCCACCAGAGAAGACGGAACAAGGTGAGCTGCCTCCAGGTCATTAAAGTCCACCTTTCTCCTGGGCCTGTGAAGCAGAGCTGAGGAAGGACTTAACTGGGGCTTAACACCTGTGCTCCTTCCTGTGTGGTAATTAGTGGCTGCCCTTTCACCTCCCAGGGAGAGTAAATCACAGGCTGGGGCCTGGCTGCTGGAAGATGCAGGCAGGCCTGGTAGTTGGTGCAGGAATTGCACATGTTAAGAGCCGCTTTTATCTCAAGTCAGAGGCTTGTCAAGTAAGGAGAGAATTCTGGAGCCAGCCCTGGCTGGATCTCACTCGTAGTACCCACTACATTAGCTGGGAGACTCCAGACACTCCCACCCCCAGGTGTTTCCCAACTGCTGCAACATGCCAGAGGTCCCCAGCCTTGGAACTAGTCACCACCCTCCCATAGATGCGACCAGAGATCTGAAGACGAACTCCAGACCCGTCCTCTCTTCTTGACAAGATGCTTGCTATCTGCCTGGATTTCTTCCCCGCCTTAGCCTAGATTATCACTCCAGATGAGCGACGGATGTGCAGCATTCCAGCCTCACCCTAGCAACCCCATCCCAACACCAGAGCTTCTTGAAGACCTCCGGGCTGGTCCTGCTTTAGAGATAACTACGGAGAAAGAGCAGGTGTTGGGGGGAGAGGGCAGAGGTCACTGGAGAAAGCCAGCTCTGTTTACCCGCACAGATAAAGCCCCTCTGGTTTCAGAAGCTGCCAGATAACATTACCCAGTAGCTGGACTTCAAGAAAGGGCTGGCAATTAAACACCATGCTTCCAAACACAGTTACGGGGGCTTATGTTTCCTGTGTGGCGTTTCCCTTCCTCCTGGATTTTAAAAATGCACGGATTCCATTTCAAGGGCTCAAGTCGCTTCAGGCAGATGGCAGGCAACCAGGAAACCTCCTCAGAGACCAGTGACCATGCCCGGCTCCCTGTGAACTAGCCAGACTATCATTCTCCCCTGCAGCTCATATTAAACAGGAGAGCCTGCGGCAGGGACACAGCACCTCATCGCTCAACTTCCCATTCTGAGGTCAAGCTATCTGCTCAATCAAGACGCATGGCCTGACCCATATCCCAGCCTTCTGACCTTGTCTGCCCAGTGGGCTCTGCTGTCTGCTATGAACCAAGCTCCTCTGAACTTCCCTGTAGGTCAGTAAATTTGCATGACCCTGATGCAAATCATTTTTGGGTCAGCTCCAGAGAACCAAGAACAAACTTGGTCCACACAGGGGCATCCAGGATGGGATTTGGGTTGAACTCAATGAGTGACTGGAAAGATGTGGCCCAACTATTCCTCCAAGGCCCCAGACAGGCTTGGGGGTTAGTCAGTAATGCTGTTGCTGCCTTTGTCACCAAAAGAAGGACAAGAAGCAAGGAGTTAGGGATTGTGGAGGGAGCCGTACACCCCTATATGGTGCACACCGTGGCGGCAGTTTACTGAGGAAGGCCTTATTTTCCCTGGCCCCCTGCCCGGCCAACCTGGACCCAGGCCAGATGGAAACCCCACTGAACATTTCCCCACCTGTTCTTATGGCTCTGGGATCAGATGGCTAGGAATAGGCACATTATTGGGAACTTCGTTGGGCACATCGTTGGGCAAGCTGTATTCACCACCCAAAGGTTGCCCAGTCAAGGGGCCAACTAGGGAGACATCTAATCTACACTATAGTTCTTAAACTACAAGTTCCGCCTTGTGGCTGTAGCCACACAACAAAGGGGTACATTGCTCTCAGAGTGGACTGATTTCTAGGGCCTGGGAAGTCACGGGATCACTTCAGATCTTCTAGAGTCTAGTGGATGGAGAGAGACCTATTGTTTTTGGTTAATTGGGTTCAAGATTACGGCCCTAGAAGCCAGAATGAACACAATCCAGAAACCAATAAAAGGGTCCACATTTGGCCCATGGTTATTGTACTAACTTCTCGTTGAGGAAGGTCCCATGCCAAGTTCTTTGTCAAGAAACTGATGCCCATCTAAGATAACATTAAGGCCTTCCTTTCCATTCTAAAAGCCCCTACATACTTAGATCTGACTCCGGGGTTGGGAAAGAGAGTGGCATGTAAATCTCCAGGTCAGCTAGATTCAAGCCACCCTTGGGTAGAGGGCCTCAGGACTACTGTTCCCAACACAAGTGGCTCTGACAAACCCTGGGCTGATAATTGTCTTCTATGGCTCTTAGGTGGCAGTGATGGTCCTGATGTCAGAGGCCCTTATTCACACCCTCTAGCTGTTCCAGTGACCTGGGACCCATTATCCCCACAAGCCTGTCGTGTCTCGGAGTGCTCAAAGCCTGTGGTCCACCATCAGCAGGCTATCATATCCACCCTTGTTTGCTGATTGTTGGCACAGTACAATCCAGAGCCTGGCACATGTTGCATTAATCTGTTTAACATGGGCGAGTCCACCCCCTCCCTCGTCTCCCCATTAGCACAAGCTGCCTTGCCCTCTCCAGGTCCTGAGATAACGACTGGTTCATTCAAGGAAAGAAATTCCAAACAACACGGAGTGGTCAGAGGCACACTGGAGAAAGTTCTCCAGCCCCAGACCCAAACTCTTAATGGGCAAGGGACGAAACACAAATCTTTCTGACTCAGTACAAGGGTCTCTGCCAATCCAAAGCCTTGCCAGTAAAATCATATTTAACAGCTCATGATCACTTGGTTCAATTTTGGGGAGGGGGCACAGGGTGGGATGGGAATGGGGTCTGTTAACCCATATGGCCTCAAACTCACAAGAGGCAAAGATGACTTTTAAGCTCTGGTCCTCTTGCCTCCACTTCCTGGGTGCTAAGACTACAGGTTTTAGTGCAGTGACGCTCAGTTTAAGTAATTGTGGGGATCAAACTTGGGGCTTCCTGCATGTTATATGAGCATACCATCAGGTGAGCCATAGCCCTGGCCTTAAAAGTTTTCAGCTTAGTCTAAAGAACACTGAGCACCCGCGCAGGTGGCCCTGATAAGATCCCAGCGCCTCCTCTGGGAGGGTATTCGTTCTAGGTGACAGTGACGATCTCAGTGACCAACTGATGATAGCCCCTTTCCAGCCCCTAGCACCCTGGTCCATGTTCTCGACAGAAGTGTCCCGGTGAATCCTGCAGAACCCCACATCTGCCAGCTACTCCACAGCCCACAAGGACCACTGCAGACCAGGGAACTGAACCCATTTCTGGGGAAAAAAAGAGCTTTTCAATCATTCATTCATTCTTTACTCTGGCAGTGCTGTGAATTGACCCTTGCACATGCTAAGCAACTTCAATCACTGAGTTACATCTCCAGTTCTGAATAAAGACTTTAAAAATATATATTTACTTTAAAAACTTTTCACACCCGTATATTTATTGTATATTGAACATACTCCCGCCCTCAGGTCTTCCCATCCTCCTAAGTCCCTCTTCATCCTCCTAGGAAGTTACTTCTATTTTCAAGTCACACACACACACACACACACACACACAATTTTATGTATAAACATAATGATTTTACATCCTGAAAAAGAGAAGGACAAAACTTGACTTCATTGCACAGGGACAAGAATACAGTGCTAGCTGCTGAGAGACGTCACTGTCACCTAGAACAAATACCCACCCAGAGGAGGCACTGGGATCTTATCAGGGCCACCTGTGCGGGCCTGTAGCGTTTTCTTGTTCTCTTCTCCGTGTTTCCTGGAAGGGAAAGGCACACAGAAGCTGGGCGCTCCCTGGATCCACAAACGCTGAGGAACATGAAAGGGAGGATCCACCAGCAAAGCCAGAGACTCTGAAGTCACTCTGCAAACATTGTTTTGTCTGGAGAACAACAGCCACTCCTGCTTACTGAGCTCCAGACACTGCTAGGGACTTTATTCTGATTATTGATCTATCTTTACAATATCCCCCACCGACAGTGTTAACACCCCCAGTCCCAAGGATGAGGCTGGAGTCACAGGTATCATCTGCTGAGGTCAGAGCCACAGCCAGGGATGGCGCTTAAACAGGCCAATCCCTCAAGAGGAACGTTCTGTCCTCTTTCTCAGGTGTAGCTATATTCTTTAAGCAATTGCAGGGGGTTCGGTAGATGTGCGCACGCCAAAGCTTGCATGCCATGATGCATGCGTGGAAGTCAGGGAACAAACGAGAGAGTCGGGTCTCTCCTCCCACCCTGTGGGACCCAGGGACTGAACTCAGGTCATCAGACTTGGTGCAAATGCCTTCACCTGCTGAGTCAGCTTGCCAGCCCTCTTCTGTAATTGTCCAGTTGCTATTATGTTAAAGTTTCATTGTGTATATTCATGTGTACATGGTATTGTATTTCATTAGGACATTTTCAAGACAGCATTCATTAGGTGTGTGCCCCCACACCCTCTACCCTCCTTTCTCATCCTCCCCCCATCTCACTGGTCCTTTCTCACCCCAGGTCCACTTCTACTTTCTTTCTCTTTTTTTTGTGTAGCCCTGCCTATCCTAAAATTCGCTCAGTAGACCAGGCTGGCCTTGAACTCACAGAGATCCACCCGCCTCTGCCTCCCGAGTGCTGGGATTAAAGGCTTGCGCCACCTCTTCCCGGCCTCACTTCTACTTTCAGGTCGTACATCTACGTGTACGATTTCTGTTGTATGTATATAAAATCTAGAGGCTGCAAAGGAGCAGCGAAAATGCGCCGTTTGTCTTCTGAGGCTGCTTCTATTTGCTTCATATGATCATCTACATCAGCTCGGCTCTTCCTCCAGGTTCTAAATGTTCCACTGTGCATCTAAACCATGTTTCTGCACCCACTCCTCTGTTACTGGACACCTGGGGGCCACTGGGACCTCCGTGCCTTGGATCAGCCCCATGAAAAGTGAATACTCTCCCTGAGTTCCCTTTCTACAGGGAAGGCAATGGGCTGGGCGTGGTGGTGCACATCTTTAATCCCAGCACTCGGAGGCAGAGGTAGGCGGATCTCTGTGCATTTGAGGTCAATTTGATCTACAGAGTGAGTTTCAGGGCTATTACACAGAAAAGCCCTGTTTTTTTTTTTAATTAAATTAAAAAAGGGAACTAACTCCGGCCCTGCTGTGAGGACCGTGGGGAGTCTAGAGCACTCAGTGTGAGGGACGCTGTGCACTCACTCACACTTCTATGACTTCCTTTCCGTGCTTTGATATAAACTGCCTGACACAGTCTTTTGTACTCTGAAGAATTTTTTTCTCTTCCTCTAGAACATCCTAAGGGCACCCAAAAGCACAGCTCCTGGAAAGGATCCACTTCGGACTTGCTCTGAGAGTGACTCCCGCAGGACGCTCTCCAGAGCACCTGGGCGTACAGGGTTGGCCTTTGTGTGCCCTTCCACCAACCCTACCACTGCTAAGCCAAAGCAGCCTGGCAGAGCACAGCACTGGAGCTGCTCTCAACCAGCAGGTGCCCGAGGAAATGGTCAGTGGGCATCTTAGGTAGTGCCCAGGCACCTGCAGAGGGTGGCTGACATTGTGCCCAGATGGGAGGACAAGGCTCACTTTATGATGGGTATGAGGTGAAAAACTTTATTTGGTGCATCTGACCTTTAACATTAAAACATTGACTGTCATCAACAAAAATCACACACAAGATCCATGCAATCTAGTCATGAACACACACACACAAATCTTGTTTTACCAAGCTTACAATAAATGCACAAAGTAACAATGAAATTTTGTATCGGGCCACATTCATAGCTATCATGTCGGACACGTCTGCTAGACGCACTGTGACACGGAGGAGCCGGAGCTCCGGAAACATCAAAGCATTTGTGCCTGGGTTCCAACGGGCTTAGCCACCACTCCGAAGCTCTAGCGAAGTTAGGAAGGGGACTTCCGGCTCCACACACTCCCTAATCAACGCCCGCCCTGGCGCATGGCCCTCAACATACACATCCTGCCAACATGCCCGTGCCTTTGTCACACGGCAGAGCCAGGCAAAGGTTAACACACACAGCTTGGTTCCGCTTCCTGGGCAATGCAGCAGCCAGGGAAAGCCAGCGGTCAGCTGCTCCTTCACACACAGCCTTCAGGGAAGTGACCTCTCCACTTCCTCCCCAGCTGACACACTGGCACCTTCCTCTCTGCTGAGCTCAGCAAACCTTCACTGGTGACATGAGGCAAGGAGCTGCCATTAGGAGACTAGGGCCTGGCGTGGCCCGGAACAAGCTGTTTGGAAAGCATTCTGGGGGTCCCTAGTCCTAAACTTACACATTCACTGACTTAGAAAATGGACCTCCAAGATGGAGGGGGGGGGTAAATGTGTATGCAAAAAATACTTTGCGGCAAAAAATAAAGACTACTCAATGTTCACTGACTTTAAAAGTTATATAATTATGGCTCATCTGCCTGCTGATGGTAAGACAGCCTCCTTTACAACATGCTGAGAAAGAAGAAAGCCAAGATCACAAAGCCGTATCTACACCACGGAGCCACATTTATTGGGGGTGTATGCGTGCATGGGGTTGTGCTCCTTCATGTAGGCATGCGTTAAAAAGAAAGAAAAGGCAGCTGTAAATGGATATTTGGGAGAAGAGATCCAAGGAGAGAAACAGGAACAGTTTCGCTTTCTACTTCGTACATTTCTGTATTTATTTCCTCTTGCTTGAAAGTATACGGTTTCATAATTTAACATGAGATTCCTATCTTGGAAAACACTTGTGTCCCCTTAACCTGTCCCCGGCTCTGGTTCCTGGATGCTCGTTTGACAGCAGCCTTTGCTCATTCCTGTGGGACAGAGGGGAGTTTCAGGTTCAATGCTGAGGTCCTGAAGCCAAGGTTCACAACCATGGCCACACAGTCACCAGTGAAGTCCTTTAAACCACATCACCTGGGCCCCGCACACCAGTTACACTAGAGCCTTGGAAAATGGGAATGGTTTGGGGGGTTTAAGAGCTCCCAGGTGGGTCCATGTTAAAGCCAACCAAACCCTCAAAGACCACTCACTAGCTGGGGAAAAAGCAGCCACCTCTTTAACGGGAGAGCATTCTTGTGGAAGAATTTACCCTACAGAGTTTAGCTTTGCCTTCATGATGTCTACAACAGGGAGTCTGGACTCAGGCTTGCGACTCATCAGCTCTAATGGAGAAGGGGAAACCAGAATCAGATCCCTCTACTCTGGGCTGTGACTGTGCCCAGGCTTCCATTGGCAGCCTGTGCCACCCACCAGCCCGGGGCCCCCACAGGTGACTGAGGGGGTCAGGAGGAAAGGCTGAAAGAGCCAGCGGTGCCTGCCCAGGGAAGAGACTGCAGTGACGTGCGTTTTCAAATGCTCAGCCGACTCTCTCAGTGCGCAGGTCAGGTCCAGCTGACCGTCAAGGCAGGCAGTACGTAATGAGCGTAAGTGGCAGGAAAGCAGGTCTCTGTCTACTGTCAATCACCAGAGCTAACCAAAGATGGAAACAGATGCCATATGAAGTAGTGGGTTTGCTAGTCGAAGGGACAAGAAATCCCCCAAATGCAATGTCACTTGGCGACACCTTCTCGCGCAACTCCCAACGCCCTGAGGCCAGAACCACTCAGAGTTTTTAATCAAAGTCCTCGGGGAAAGCAGTTTCCTAACGAAAAGAAATGTCCGGCTTTCACCAGATCCAGCCTGGGTCCCGCGGAGGCCAGGCACTGAGCTAGGTGCTAAGTCCAGGCAGTGAGCCAGACACAGTTGTTAGGAGCGTCAACAGAAAACACACGAGATCACGCTGAGTCCCTGAGACTGAGTGCAGAGACAAACAACCACAGGGGAGACACCATGCTGGACTGAAGGTCAGGGAACACCTGTCTGGGACGGGGTGTCTGAACTGAGACCTGCATGAGGAAGGCAAAGCATCAGTCACCAAGTGGGGAAACACGGGAAGGTCAGTGAGACCCGATTCAAAAGTGGAAAAGATCAGTGCCTCCCACCGTATGCGAAACGGCAAGAAGGTCCTCTTGACTTCAGACAGTGATCAAAGGAAGGACACCAAAGGACAGGGACGAGAGGAAAACAGGCAAAGCAGAACTCAACATCACCATAATGCTCCAATGAGTACCAGCGAGAAAAGCAGCCCACGGTATGGGAGAAAATGATAACAGCGACATGTCTGCTAAAGGACTTGCACCTAGAACAAATGACCTTTGGAACTGTGACGTGTGTTTGGGTCCCTGCACAATCAAATAAGAGAAAACTGACCTAAAGCTGTGCATGAAACCCACGCACTGCCTGTGTGTGAAACCGTCACAGTAGGCAATCTACGGGTCAGAAAGTGCACAACGGCTGGCTTAGAACTGACAGGGGAGAGGGTGGCCACTGAGGGTTTTTGTTTCCCTAGAAAATGTTGTGTCAGGCTGGAGCAGCGATAGCTCAGTAGCTAGGAGCACTGGCTGCTTTTCCAGGGGAGGAACCTGAGTTCAATTCCCAGCATCCACACGGCAGTTCACAACAGTCTGTAACTCCAGTTCAAGGGAACCTGAGACCTTCACACCAATGCACACAAAATAAACTTACATAAATTATTTTAAAAAGATGATTATATGTCCTAAAATTTGACTGTGATAGTAGCTCATAACCCTGAGAATCTACTCAGACCGTGTTGCACGGTACAAGATTCATATCTCAATAAAGCAATTATTCACCGGGAAAAGAGGAAAAACAGCACTGTGTGTGTGTGTGTGTGTGTGTGTGTGTGTGTGTGTGTGTGACGTATTTGTATGTGTGCAGGTGTGCTCACCTGAGTGTATATGCAGGCCAGAGACAGATTTCGGGTATCTTCCTCCCACATTCTTCACCTTGTGTTTTAGACAAGACCTCTCACTGAACTTAGAGCCTACAGTTTTGATCAGACTGGCTGTCCGCTAAGCCCTCGGGATCTGCCTGTCTCTGCCCTACAGGTACGGGCATGACAGGCACATGCCACCACACCCGGCTCTAGAGTCCTGAACTCAGGTCCCCATAGCTTGCACGGCAGGCACTTTGCCCACTGAGCCATCTCCCTAGCCCCATTACAACTTCCTCTCAGGCAAATTCTTCCAAATTCCAAGCAAGATCCACTGTGTCCCAGAAACCTCCCTGAGCTAGTTCCAAGCTAGTTCTGGATGTTCCCCCTGTCCCTCATCTGGCGTGATCAGGGACCACATGACACACACCAAGCTTGGAGAAAACCCTATGTGAGGCCTGAGCAGCGCTGGCTCAGAGCAGGTGTGGCAAGGAGGAACCTGGCTCTAGGAGGAGATACACCTACTTGCCCAGGCTGGGTAAAGAGGAATCCAGGTGCTTCAACACCAAGGCAGGAAGGAGCCACTGTCTATAATATCCTGCTCTCTGCCCAGACAGTTTGCTGGCCTCAGCACACCCTGGTGCAGAAGAAACAGCGGCAGGGAAGGCCGTCAGCTCCTGTGTGTCCAGCACAGGCAAACCGCACTGAGAATCCACAGCCTGTCCCCACACTGCACAGCTGCACTGGGCGGGGGTGCAGGGAGGGGAACTGCTCGGTTTCTCCCTCTGAAGCATGGCCCAGCCTCCTTCCACTTGAACCCACCGTCCCCTTCCTTCACCTCAGCCTACACTTTCCCAACCATCAGAGGTGCCTAGAAGCACAGCTTCTACCACAGCCCTGAGAGCTTTAGAGCCAATTTCAGAAATGTCCAGTCAGTGCCCCAACCCATTTCCTGATCCGCTCTCTACGAACACCCACTCCCCAATGTCACTCATTAACCTGTAATCTTGAGAGACACTGGGGACATGGTAGGGTTTCAGAAAAGTTATGATGCTCATCAGTTCCATTCAGAAAGGAAGCACGCAGCACCCACTGTGCGCTAGGCTCTGCCCTTGGACACTTAGTCAGACAAAATCAAACAGGACGGTGTGCAGCTCTGCTCCCTGGGGTCTGCAGGCCGAGGAGAAGTAATACTCCAAATGAGACCCAACAGAGAGCTGCGCACAGACTTGGGGGACTTAAGGAAAAGCGCTGAGCTGGGGAGGGGTCTGGTCCATCTTCTGCTACTCTAAGAGAATTCCTGAGACTGGGTAAGTTATAAAGAAAAGAAGTTGCCAGGCATGGTGGCACATGCCTGGAATCCCAGCACAGGAGAGGTAAAGGCAAGAGAATCAATTCAGCCTGGACTACATGAGACCCTGTCTCAAAGAATAAAAATAAATCAACAAAAAATGAAGTTTATTTTGGTTCCAGATTCTGGGGGCTGGGAAGCCTGAGGGCACAACCCCAGCTTCTGATGAGTACTTCTGTAGTGGGGAAGTGCCATGTGCAGATGAGGACAGCCAACTCGTCGTCTGGCAACCAAGCTGCTCCCATGAGACAGGTGTTAATACCCCTTTACGACCTCATCGCCTTCAAGGGGCCCCGGGTCTCAATGCCACCACAGTGGCACCAGTTTTTAAAATGAGTTTCTGTGGGAACAAACTATACTTACATCATAAGAGGCTTTCCAGAAGTCATGACACTGGAGGGGAGGAGAGGGTTACAGTAGCAAGACGACACCCAAGCAGAGCAGCAACCTAAGAGCCGAGACTAAAGCTAGGGTGCCGTGAAACAGCTGAGCTGAATGGCAGGAGGCCCAAGGAAGCAAGGAGGAGAATGCCAGGTCCCAGTTGTGAGGATGAGGGGAAGATGGAGCAAATGACACCAGGGCAGTCCACAGAGTCAGAGAGGCCAAGGGCCAGCTGGGGACTTCTTAGGTAGAGAACATGGCATAGT
Organism: Alexandromys fortis; assembly: GCF_014885135.2. Taxonomy (NCBI): domain Eukaryota; kingdom Metazoa; phylum Chordata; class Mammalia; order Rodentia; family Cricetidae; genus Alexandromys; species Alexandromys fortis. Next base: position 12,418,532 of record NW_026067893.1, on the reverse strand, counting down.
TTGGGAATGGGAAGAGGAAAGGGTCAGGGGTTGGGAGCCCCGAAGATGGACGCAGAAACAGATGCCATAGGAAACAAGGAACTGAGGGAACTCCAAGCTGGGGGCAGGCATGTTGTTAAAGCTGGGCCTGGTGGGAAAAAAAATTGGGGAAGCAAAATGTTGGAGAGGGTCCCTAGAAACGATATGGAAATATGGAAGCCGGAAAGGGCCATTTGAAGGGGGAGAAACTCCACACCAAAGGCTCCGGACCACCTGGGTTGCCGTGGGCTGACTCAAAGAAGCCCAGGTTGAAAGGGGAATAAGGAACTCCATCCTGGCAGTGCACGGGGAACCTCAACCACTTGCTTGGGGACAGAGAGAGAGAGAGAGAGAGAGAGAGAGAGAGAGAGAGAGAGAGAGAGAGAGAGAGAGAGAGAGCTTGTCCTAAAATACAGAGTAACAGGAACAAAATAATGGNCTCCATCCTGGCAGTGCACGGGGAACCTCAACCACGTGGGTGGGGAGAGAGAGAGAGAGAGAGAGAGAGAGAGAGAGAGAGAGAGAGAGAGAGAGAGAGAGAGAGAGAGAACTTGTCCTAAAATACAGAGTAACAGGAACAAAATAATGGCTGGGTCACATCTTTGTAGCCCCCCAACCCTCATCTCTCCTAACCTGTGCCCACGAGGGACCTGCTTCACTGTCCCTGCCAACTCTAGGGCGTCATTTGCTCCCAGGTCCCCCTGGGGTAGAAGGCTGCCAAGTTAGCTGGAGGAGAGCCCTGTGCTGGGGCCAGGGCAGTCTGCCAGGCATTGCATCTGGTTAGGCCTCCCCCCTGATCCTAGTTCCTCGTCAGACAGAGGCTGAAGGTAAGAGGGCACGTGGCCAGCTCTCTTCCACCAGCACCTCACAAAGCCACGTCATGCAAGCCTTCCCTTGGGAGGTGGGCCCCTCCCTCTGACCTCAGCCTGCTTCGCTTGGCCAGAGCCCACCCCTCTCACTCACTCCCAGGCTCTTGCTGGCAAAGGCCTGAACTATATACACTTTAGCCCTTCCAGGCTGCAGTTAAGGTCCCAGAGAAGAAATCCCTTCTTCTAGTCCTCGCTGTAGAGATGCCAGCTGGGCTGCAATGGGACTGGGGGACGAAGCACTGAGCCAAAACATAAACTGCTAAATGCAATCTCTCTCCAGCATTGAGAGGGTCAATCCAGGGGTCAGGGCTGGGGAGAAAAGATGAGAATACCCAATGGGCAATGCAAATTACATATGCTGAATCCAGCTTTGCCTCTGAATTAGTATAGGGTCCTGGATGAAGTATCTAATTCCTCTGAGCCTTCCACACCTATAAAACCAGAATAGCCAGAAGACATGACTTGAATGGCTTGAGTAAGGATTACAAATATGTATATGTATTGGTTTTCCAAGACAGCTTTCTCTGTGTAGCTTTGGCTGTCCTGGAACCCACTCTGTAGACCAGGCTGTCCTGGAACTCACAGAGATCCACCTGCCTCTGCCTCCTGAGTGCTGGAATTAAAGGTGTGCACCTCCACCACCTGGCTGCAAATATATTTCTAGAAAACATATTATAGTGCATGAGGTTATGATGTGTGTGTCTGTGCATCCAAACATGTGCCACAGCATGCACGCAGAGGTCAGAGGACAACTCTGTGGAGTCGGGTCTCTCCTCCATGTAAGGGCTCACATGCAAGTCATCAGGCTTACTTAGCAAGCACCTTTATCTGCTTGATGCTTCGTAAGTGAAGACTGAATGAGAAAATGCCCACAAAGCATCTATTTTATGCCTAGCCCATAAGAAACACACCTTGGGCTCCTTCCCGTTAATTCCCCAGGGTTCTCTGCTGTGCCTGTGGCGGTAATAAGGGCAGTTTGGTCTTCACCTTTCCAATTACAGTTTGTACACAGCTGAGGGATCTGGACAGACCTTCAACCATGAAATGACCTTTACGAGGTCTGGCCCTAAGTGCTGTCTTACACAGTCGTGGACATTCATTCTGTGTTGCTTGAGGAAGGACTAGAAACCACCCACGCAGTTGCTTGTCCCTGGCTCTCCGCGGGGGGCTCCCCTGAGCCACTAAGCTCCTGTACCACACGCAGATCCCCATGGATGCTTTACCGACCTTCCAAAAGGGTTCAAAGCTTTGCTAAGGTCACAGGATTGAAACAGCCCAGCTTGGATTACAGCCCTAATGAAACTGTCCTTTTCCACTTCGTAGTAAAACCTTACAGGAGCCACTGTGGGGACTTGGTGGTATCCCAAATTGGGGGAGGAACAACCACAGATGTGCTGAGCTGAGGGAAAGGACAGGCAGTGGGCAGGGCCACATCTCTGCGGGGACAGCCAAGCCAAGCCAGTCACCTTGGGATCCACACCCCAAGCCCCACCCCAGAGTACTCCCTTAGGCTGGGCCCCACCAGCTGGTGGCCACTCCCTTCCTCTAGAAGGAAGCAAATGGCTTGCAGAGCTATTCCAGACGCTTGATGCCTGATGGCATGTGCCCTACATGGCACTCCCTGGTGACCTCTTTCCTACTGACGCTTCACAACCAGCTGCCTTGCTTCCAGAGAATCCTCCAGAAGATGGAGAAAGGACATCAGGAACGGAGTCTGTTCTATCCTTGGCTTTGGGGCTCCGTTTAAAATGAGAGCAGAGCTGGGATGTGACTAACAGGGTGTCTGTCCCCTAATGTCCTCTGCTCTTTGAGATTTTCTGTATGTGGGGGGAGGACTCTTACAGGAAGTTATAATAGGCCAGAGCCTCTGTTCCAGGCAACTTACCCCAACTCAGAGGCTGGGACAAGCGAATGAGAGAGGACATCTTGGAGTCAGGGATTAAGGTTCACCACCAACTCCATCCCAAGGTCTGAGACTGTGGGCACGTGATAAACAAGTGGGCAAGCCTGAGAACAGGCCGGTAACATGGAGGACAGCTGTCCACGCCGTCCATGAGTCTTGTCCCAGTCACACTACGGTGCACATAGTGGACTCTTTGGAGGAACCCAGGGACCAGACCTTTCAAGTGCCAATGACAAAGAGGCAGCACTGGCCACTTGAACACAGGTACCGGGCTCTGTGGAGACTCCCTATGTCACCTATGAATGTGAACAGGATAACATGAAAGCCCATCTCAATCACCGTCAAACACCTGGAGGCAGAGGCAGAGGCACAGGTGCAGGGCACACCCCTAGAGACTATTCTTTAGTTCACGGGGACACACTTCACCTAGTTCTCAATGGAGCCGGGAACAATGCCGTTCTTGGGTAAAACACAGGTGTATATAACAAACTACCTTTTCAACCCATAAACGAAATTCCTATATGAAAGAACCATTAGCAAGTGTTTCAGGAGAGAAGGGGAGCTTTTGGAAAGGTAACAAATCCCTCATGGACTTGCTTTGCACACCCAGACTTTTATAAAATTCGGTTCATGAAGGTGCTCACATTTGTTCAAGGCAGCCAGCCATAGGCTCGGCTTCCTGCAGGGCGTTTCGAGCCCAAGTCACGCCCCTGAGTCACTGCCTTTGCAAGCGAAACTCCTTTCACTCAGAGAAGCTCCACAGCTTGTGTAAGGTCTCAGACACAGATCCAGAGTCAGGTACACAGCCCAGTGTGTGGACTCCAACCCTGTCCTTCCCACCAGGTCAGGCTGCCTCTCAGCATCCTTAAAAGAAGGTTCCAGCTGGTTTACATCCTCATCTGAGCCAAGATTCCCAACCCAGGGCTCAAGCATGCTCCCCCACTCCTGTCTGCAATCCAAGAGACCATGAAGACCATGATGGACCCTGACGGCAAGAGAGTTAGGAATGTGAGCAGAGCCAGCTCCCTAGCCCAATTCCTTCAGGTCACCTGAGCACTCTTCAGGACCTAACAGCTCAGACCTCCTTCTGCACTGGACTAGTAGCAAAGCAAGCCCTGCCCATATTCAGGAGCAGAGGACAGTCTATACATTACCCTAACTATGTACGAAATTATGGCAACAGTAATGGGAAACTGGGCCACCTCTCTCCCTTCTCTCTCTCACTACTGGCCTTTGCCAGATGTCCCCCTCTCCCTGAACATCTGCCTACTTCAGCATTACAAGTGTGCAGAGCTGCCTCTGCCTGTTTAGAGATCACATCCTTCCTTCTGGCTAATCCCTGCTCTGTTTAGGACACAGGTGCCCTTCTGAAATGCTCTGGCTCAAGCTGGTCCGACTGGTCAGTCTGAGGGCTCCCTCTTCTCTGGAGAATGACTGCTCTAGTTTACCGTGTGTCTACAGCATCTACTGGCACACGGCAGATGCTTCCCAAATGCTTGCCAATGACTGAAAGGAGCTCAGACGTGATACTGCAGACAGCATGCCTCTACAAGGTCCACGAGGGGAGAGGAAGCACTGCCTAGAAGGGTCTGTGGTCCTGTAAAAGAGCATGCTCAGCATGAGCAGAAAGACGCAGAGGACAGAGAGATAGATGGTCAAGGGGTAAATCTAGCCGTCCGCGGCAGGATATCCTGTGGCTAATGTGTCATCCTGACAAGGTCATACCCATCACCATGACCACAGCTAATCAGTTAGCCAAGGAGTCAGCACGGGGCTGAGCAGGCGGGTGACGTCACCTCCTCAGAGCCAAGAAAACTTCATCAGTTGTGGCACCAAGGCCCTGTGTCTGGGATAGCGACAGACTGGTCCCACTCTGACAGAGTTCCTGCTCTTCCCTAGACCCTCACTTCTTCCCCCAGCCGGAAAAGCTGGCTCCTTCCAATCTCCCTTCTCATCACTCCTCAGGGCCTTCCCTCCCTGACCACTCTGGCAAGATCATCTGTCATGGTCTCACACCAAGAGAATGCGTTTTGGCAGTGGGAAGGCCCAGCTCCACCGCCCCTGAGCTGTATAGGGCTGAGAAAATGACATAACCTCTGAGTCTTGGTCCTGTATTTATAAAACAAATCTCATGGAGCGCTGCGAGAATGTGCGGACGACACACCCAAGGCACACAGCTTACAGCTGGACAGTGGGCGCACAGCAAGCTCAGTGCACACCCACTTCCGCCAGCCCTCTCCAGAATCCTCTCAGAATTTGTGGTACTTAGTTCTCCTGGACCCAGTAAATTATCTGTCCCTGGGAGGTGGTCTTCTCTTTACAGCTAAGACTGGGGTATAAGAAGGCAGTGCTGGAGAGATGGTTCATCAGTTAGGAGCACAGGCTGCTCACCAGAGGACCCAGGTTTGATTTCCAGCACCTACATGGAAACTCACAACTATCTATAACATCAGTTCCAGGAGTTCTTACGCCCTCTTCTGGCCCAGCTGGGAACTGTATGCATGTTGTGCACAGACATACATGCAAGCCAAACACCCATGCACACAAAAATACATATTTTCATAAAAGGAGGAAGAAGAGGCGTAGGTGCGGAGGGTGGTGCCGAAGGCAGGGCAGGATGGCTGACTGGATCCTGCACAGAATGCTAAAATATCACAGGACCTAGGCCTGAATTCTTGCTCTGCCGCTTCTCATCTATCTGACTATGGGGACTATCCCCACGGGCAGTAACAGTCACGGCTCATTGGAGGCTCCGTAAAGGTGGAGGTGTCCAGGTTAGCTCAGAGATGAAGACCATGGCTGTCATCCCTATAGGGCTGGCATCACAGGGCATCACAGGGCACTGGCACATCCTCTGGGAGCGAGGAGGAGGGAAGTCCTTGTCATGAGATGCAATGCAATGGTCCTCCTTCACTGTGCATTCTGGTGGCAGAGCTAATGCACACCTCGCCAGGGCTGGCAGGAGGGAATGATCTTGCTAAGGAGAAAAGTAGCAAGCAAGTGCCAGGCCTTCAACCGCCCTGCAGAACAGGAGCCTATTCTCTCTACCTGGGAACTCTTCTCTACTACTCAGGACAATGTTCTCACATTTCAGGTCTGGTGAGCGAGTTTATGGCCGCTCCTCAAACAGCTTCCCCCAGCCCGTTAAAACAGGCAGGCCAGCAGCCCAGAACTCTGAAGCATCCCTTCCCTGGGGATGGCCCCCAGACAACCTAGCCTGAGGTTTTAGTAAAAGCAAAATGATTTTAGGTCTCTCTCCAGTGAAAGGTAGGCCACCTCCACCTGCTGAGCGTGGTGATGAGGTGGGTGGAAGGGGCAGAGGAACCCCTCAGACAGTCCACTTCAAGGGCAGGGCCCTTCCACCCCACATGCTAGGGTTCTTCTCGAGCCATCAGCTCCATCAAGGGTCCATCTTCCTCTCAGAGGCAGATACGGGGCTCTTCTGTGTGTAAATCTGCGTTTTGGGTGTTGGCAGAAAAAGATCACTTCTGTTCTGGCTTCCTGTCCCCTCCTCCTAAAGTCACCCCCCGCCTGAGACACGAGCGGACCACTGCATGAGCAAGCTGAGATGATTTCGCAGGTGAGAAATAATGTCGCAGCTTCTGCAGTCACACGTAGGATGCCCCCCACACACCCACACACCCCTCTTCTTTAATGGAGCCTCTACCCTGGCTGTCCTCACAACTTCTCCCTCTTTGAAGTCTCCATGGGTCTCTTGCCCACTGAGAAGGAAGTTCCAAGCAGCCCGATTCTTATTTTCTTAACACGGTGGAAATATTTGGCCTTTGCCATAATATTTAGTTTTCCTGATACAATACATAGACAGCACTTTTTTCTTCATGTAGGTTTTCAAGGGACTGTTTATTGAAAGGAGATCAGTAAGATACCACACACTACCAGAGAAGGGCAGCCCTGCAGATGGGTGGGGGACAAACAGATGAGCCATCTCCAGTGTGTGCTCCTAACCCACTTATAGGACACATGCAGGCATCTGATCCCTTCTTAATGGGTGTGATTTATGACGTCTCTCTTAAATTAAAGGGGCTTTCTGAGTCACTCTCCTAAGACTCCCTACCCCAAAAAAGCAATAAATGAAACTAAAGCGAACATTTGTAAGAGAAGGGCAGGAGGTAATGCCTCTTTTTAAAAGAAAGATTTTGTTTATTTTTTTTTAACGGTCTGGTTCTAGCCTTTGAAGATGATGGATAACATGTAATCTGTGTCAACCACCCAGCAAGTATTTACTGAGCGTCTGCTAAGTGAAAAGCTCTGTGAAGCAAGGTGGGGGGTGGGGGATAGACAGGGGCAAGGCGGGAGGAGGCTCTAATGCTGCCTGTCCACAGCTCACGGCGTAATTGGAGAATTCAGACAAACACATAATAGGCACATAACACCAGCACCCAACACCATGTTTAAGCCTTGCTGAAACACAGCAAAATAAAACCGAGGACAGGAGCCAGAGAGGTGGCTCGGTGGTTAAGAACACTTGCCACTCTTCCAGAGGACCTGAGCAAGGTACCCAGCACTCATGTCCTTGGCTCACAACCACCTGTAACTCCAGCCCTAGGAGATATGACGCCGTTTCCAACCTCGCCTCAAAAAACGCGGCACACATTCACACAGACACACACATATAATGTCAGTCCATCAAAGAGCTGGAGAGATGGCTCGGGGGTAAGGCTGCTTGCTGCTTTTGTAGCAGAGGACCCAGGTTTGGTTCCAGCACCCATATGGGTGGCTCACAGCCATCTCTAATCCCAGTTCCAGAGGATCCGATGCGTTCTTCTGGCCTCCTGGGCTACCAGGCATGCACACAGTACACAAACATATATGCAGGCAAAATACTCATACACATAAAAATAAATCTTTTAAAAATAAACATAAATGCTGTTTTAAATTTAATTTAAATTTATTTTATTATTTAAAATAATAAAAAAAAAAACAAGGACACAAAAACCAAGACCAATAATAGTCCATTTGAATGACATCAGATGTCACACAGGCCAGTTAAGGCTGAGAATCTGGTTCAGGCCAGAGGCTGCACTCATCAGTAGCATTCTTTTTCCCATAATTACCCCAGCAAGTAAACCCAGTTGATTTCCACCTGCAAGCAAGGTCACAATTCAAACAGGGTTAAATGCCAAACCCGGCTTCTGAGGCGGTGGTGCTCTCAGGGAGGGCTGGAGTCGCAGGCTTACCACTGCAAAGTCAGGTGGAGCAGCACCTCTCGGGCCCTTTCCTGGGACAGTCGGAAGAAACAGCCAGAGAGGCTCCCAGCCACGGCAGCGGAGAAAGGAGATAAGAAGGGCTTAGTTCAGATTAAGGGAGAAAACAAAGGAGGTTTAGTTTTGAAAAGCTGGCTGTGTTCTTCCGATAATGGAAGGTTTTGGGTTTCTGGTCCCATTAGTGAGACCTGGGTGGAAAATTATAAAAAGGACTTTCATTGCAGGCAAGGGAGATGGGCTGGGAAGGAACGAGAGGAAGAGATTAGGGTTTACTATCTCCTCCACAGAGGGTGGACTGGTTTGTGGGGAGGACCGCCAACAGTCTGCTGGGTCTTTGGGCAGTTACTAAGAAGGTGAGCGTCTAGGAGGAGGGAAGCCTTCCACATACCTGGTGCAGCCATCCGTAAGGGACCACAGCGGTGCTACACTCAGTCACTTGGCAGCAATCTTACCCCAGGTCTACATTCTGGGGAAGTCTGTGGAGTTTGCAGAGTGTGCATGGATGCTTGCCACTATAACATTTGCATTAGAGAGACTTGGAGGCAACCCAAGTGTCCATCAAGGAGAGAGCACGTGAAACGTGGGGCATATGGGTGCAGGATGCTATGAAGCCGTCAAAAGCAACAAAGCAGACAAGGAACTGCAAAAAGATCTTACGGGTATCGCATCGGCTAAAAAAAGGAAGTGACCAAACAGAATCCATCCTACAATACCACCTATGGAAACCACACAGCCCATTTTCTAGGGATACATGGGTTTAGATTAAACAAATTAGTGTAGACACTAAAGAGGAAGAAGGGAGGAGGGGCCAAGTTAAAAGGAAAGATATAAAGGATGAAGGTTCTGTAATGACCATAATACGAAAAAAAAAAAAAACCTGTAAAACGAGATTAATTTATCTAGCTGCACCTGAAGTTGGGAAACCCAGCATGTGACCAACAAACACATCAGGCAGGGCCACGAGTCAGGCAGGGTCGGCAAATATTGACAAGTGGTCTGCTCAAGGGTTAGCAAAGCCCTTGTCCTAGAAGAACTTTGTGTCATTAGCCTGGGACTTAAGTGTAGGACCCTGTCCGTCCTCTCTTCATATGGTGCCTGGTACAAATGCCTCACACATGTGGAGGAAGCAAGCCCGTGTACTTGAGAGAACTCTGGAAGAGACATTCAAACTGTGTCTTAAAGGGACAGGGCAGGTAAAGCTCACACTCCAGAGAGTGGAAATAGCACAAGTACAGATTGGGGTCAGGAAAGGATGGGAGGGGTGGGAGAGGCATGTAACTGAAAGTGCTTGCCCTGATCTGCAGGGATGTCCTGAAGAAGCTAGGCTGCCACATCACCCAGAAAGAGGGGAGAAGGGTATGAAATGGGAGCAGAGTTTAGGGTGTAGAAGGCGGGGCAGAGTCTCCTGGCAAGTGTGATCAGAACTTCAAAGCTAGGTTCTACTCCCAAGCCAGGCACTAAGGTGTCCCAGGGTCGGAGCAAACCAGCCCCAATGCAACACTTCTTCCCAGCTCCCCACAGAGATCCGGGGACCACTTATGAACTGCGAGGCAGACGAGATGACGCGCTTCCATATGCTGAAGGGGGTCCTGCCAGGGCTGTTACTTGCAGCTGAATGCCTCCTAAGGGGTATGCCAGCTCTGTGCTGGCCCCGCTCCAGCTAGAGGGAAAACAAACAGCCCAACTTCACACTGGAGAAATCCAAAGCACTTGTGGACTTCCCCGTCAGCTGCCCCAAGAGAGAAGTCCCATGTCCCATAACAGCGTCTCAAGGGAAGAGAAAACATTGGGATTTTGACCAGAACTTAGCAAAGGGGTCTGGAGAGCTGGGCAATATTAAAAACAAATAAAGATGCTTTCCTGTCTCTTTCCCTACACCCTACCGGAAAGAAGGTCCCTGGGGGGACAGATCAGTGGAGGCTTTGTGCGGCTCTCCCCTCCCCCCTCACCGCCCCCCCCCATCCCCCACGAACTCTGACTGGGCTAGAGGAAGTACTGGGAATAAAATAGCTGCAAAGCAGGACCTGCACTTCGGGAAGGACCCAAGCTTTGGAGTGGCTTCGGTGGCTGAGGAAGGAACAATGCTTCGCAGGGTAGGGAGTGCTGGGGCTGGTGCGGCCTGTGCTCTAACCAAGGGCTGGGACGGCTAGAGTCATCACTATGATCTGTGCCCCAAGGAACGGATCAGGCACCCCCAGCAAGTCATCCAAAGAGGTGACACGGATGAAAGTATTTCCTAATGAAAGCCGGTCATAAAAGACCATGTGACGGACGGCTGTATTTATATGTGATGTCTAGAAGACACCAGTCCAAAGACAGAAAGTGTGTTAACAGTTGCCAGAGGCTGGGGACCGGTGGGGGCGGGGTAGGTATCATGACATATTCTGCAGCTGATTATCACAGACAGTTATGTGACACTGAGACTATTATAAATCACTGAGCTGTCCAGATTTCATGGGCCGGTTGTGCATTAGAGGAATTATACCTCAAGCAAGCTGGTCTCAAAGCTGGGCTAGGCTGGGGACGGCTAACACTGACATGGGCTAGCCTTTGCCATGGCTCCCAGCTCAGTGAGACACGGGCACCTGCTGTCTACTGTGTTCGGCCATTGATTCGTTCTCTCCTTCCTTCCCCCATCTCTCCCCGCTCACCCTCCCTTGCTCCCTCCTTCCCTCATGTTTTAGAGACAAGGTATATTAGTTGGCTTTCTATTGCTCTGATAAACACCACGACCAAAAGCAATGTGGGGAGGAAAGGGCTTGTTTCATCTCACAGCTTCCTGCCCATCATGAAGGGAAGGATTTTGCACTTAATTTAAGGTAAGACCCTAAATGCAGACACCGAGGCAGAGACCATGGAGGACCACTGCTTACTGGCTTGTTCCCCATGGCTTCTTCAACTTGCTTTTATAGTTTTATTTTATCTGTTTGTTTGTTTTTTGAGGCAGGGTTTCTCTGGGTTTCTCTGTGTTGCCCTGGCTGTCCTGGAACTCGCTCTGTAGACCAAGGTGGTCTCTGCCTCTCAAGTGTTGGGATTTAAGGCAAGCAGCACCCCCCCGTGGCTAACTTGCTTTTTTAGACAACTTGGAACTACCTGCATAGGGTTAGTATCACCCATAGAGGGCTGGGCCCTTCCACATGAATCATTAATCAAGAAAATGCTCGCACAGACTTGCCCACAGGCCAATCTGAGGGAGGAAGTATTTTTCCAATTGAGAGTCCCTCTTCCCGGGTGACTGTTGCTGTGTCAAGTTGACAAATACACTAACATATTACAGGCAGCTAAAGCTGGCAGTGAACTCCTGATCCTGTTTGCTCTGCCACCCAGGTACTGAGATTACAGGCATGTGCCATGTACCATCATACCCACCACGGTGCCACTGATATATTTCTAAGCCACCTGCCAACTCCATCTATGGGCCTGTGGTTTGTTGTTTTGTTGTCTCTGTGTAGCACTGACTATTCTGGAACTCACTCTGTAGACCAGGCTGGCCTCGAACTCAGAGATCCGCCTGCCCCTCCTCCTGAGTGCTGGGATTAAAGGTGTGTGTCACCTTCGCCTGATGGGACCTGTGATTTTAGCCCCATTTTATGGAGGAAGAAACTGAGATTCGGGGGAGGGGGAGGGGAACGATTTGTCTTAAATCCCATGGCTGGTTACTGTCTCTCACCTCAGAAGCCCTGCTACTCACGACCAGGGCGCTATGTCACCGTGTCCCAATCTAAACTGACTCAACACAAGGCCCAACAGGTCTCGTCACATACTCTCTCATAGTACCCAGACTGGTCTCTTATTACAGGTTGACTTTTTGAAAATGTGCACTGTTCAGACTGTCGTGGGTTAGTCCCCTGCTTTCTAGGGCTAGCCTTGGCTCATGCTGAATGCAGAGCGGGGTGAAGGAGAACAGAAGTGACCTTTGAGAAGTCTTGGGGACGAGCATGGACTGTCTGCTTCTTCCAAGGAGTTGTCTGGAGTCATCAGGCAGGCTGGTCCGAGAAGGTCTCTCAAGGGTACCTAAGCCCAGACTAAAAGGCCAGAATGCCCTGGCTGAGTCTCACCTGGGTCTGAAGTTTTTGTGGGCTTCTCTAGCAAGAGCTCTCACAGGGAGAACAGTGAGGCCACCTCAGAGGCCCCACTACCGCCTGCCCAGAACTCACACTAACCAAATATCATCTTCCGGTCCCTCCAAGAATCCCTACTGATACAGGCTGTGCCTCTGTCCACCCCCTTCTCTGAGGCTAGACCACACAGTGGGTGACAACGGCACAGCAGGAAGGAGGGGATATTTACTCTCAGGGCTTACTGCATAAAGTTCCTTACTAACCAGGGTTTCCCAGGGTCCTCTACTGCTCTCAGGTCATACTGCTTCCCTGATTCAGATAGAAAACATGCTTCCAGGTCTGGTGCCGTGGGCAGAAGAGGGACCCTCTTCTGGGGAAGGGACCACACAGGAGTGAAGGCTGGTCCAGTCCCCCCTTCTACCTACTAATTGCATTACCTCGAATGACTGACGTTAGCTTCCCGAACCTCTGCTTTCTGACCTGCACAGGGCAGTTAAGAGAGGTCCGTGTTACCCTGTCTTGCACAAAGAGGAGCTGCAGAGAAGGGACCGTTGGACCCTTAGCTCTACTACAGGGAGTTCTGAGGGAGAAAAGATGACCATAGGAACATACCTGTGGACAGTGTGACCCAAGGGCTTCCATCACACATCTACACACAAGGACATAAACATGGATACACACCATTACGTACACACACGCATCACCCAGCACACATACGTACCACTTCACAGCCAAACTATGCATGCACACACACATACACACGCGCGCGCGCACACACACACACATACACACTCTTTTTTTATTTTTCTCACAAAGACACTTTTGCCATCTTAAGAACACGTTTGCCCTATCAGGTCAAACACTATCCCAGGAAGCTTTAACGTTCATGACATCTAACTTATTCCCTGCTTTTGCAGACAGGAATTTCACAACCAACACACAGTGTATCCCTCATGTATGTCCCCTCGTGGGCAAGGAGGCCTGCAGCCAGGACCATCACTGCCGTTCCTCCACTGTTCCTCTCAGCCTGGCTATGGTGCACAAACTGGACTTCGACCATCTCTGTGGGCGTTTTGGTTGTTGTTGTTGGTGGTGGTGGTTTCTTTCCTGGAGTGAGTCTGTAGCCAATCAGAGTGCCTCATTTCGGAGGCCCCATGACTACCGCTCCTGCCTGCCTTGGCTACACCCATCCTGATGAGCCCCTGGAAATGCTGCACCGAATCTTGTCCACGTAGTACATTCTGACTCACACCAGAAGCTGCCTCCCCTTACAGCAAAAGACCTGCATAAATCATGTTCTTGCCCTCGGTGACAAGCTAGAAGGCCAGACTCCACACATGATAGTCTGGCCTGAGGCTCAGAGGTTTTCAGTCCAAGCTCCACTGCTTGCCATAGGAGACGGTTTGCTGCCTTAGTTGAGCCACATACTCAAAGTCATGCTAACTCCCCTCCCTATCACCTACAAGTACACCCCACAGGGATGATAATCACCTTCCCAGGGCATTCCCAGGTTCAGAGTAAGCTTCCCTGGTCCAGGTAGAGCCCTCCACAAGCCTCACAGCTGGCCTCAGGAATGCTTTCATGCATTCTCAGAGCATCCCTACAGGGAGGCCCAGACATCTTTTATCTGAGGAAAAAGAGCGGACAGGGTAAAACATTGACTGACAGCCAGCCAGCTAGAAAAAAAGGGCTGGCCTTCCCTCACTTGCAGGCCACCCTCCCAGTAGAACATGCCACAGGTTCCATCCAAGATGCCTTTGTCACAGACACCATGTGACCCTCAAGTGTTCTAAGAATATCCCCATCAGGCTCAGGAGGCCCCTACTTCCACCTGCTACGTCTCCTCAGAGATGGCAGGACCACACGTTCACACTTTCTTCCTCTTCGCTTCTCATCTTCCCAAGAGTGCCATGACAGGGTTCTGTCTGTCCCCTTCAGAAGAGGAAAGGGAAGCACAGAGTGACGAAGGAACTCCCCAAGACCAAACAGCAGAAATGCCCGAGCTGAACTATAAACTGGCAGTCTGGGTCCAAAGTCATAAATGCCTAGGCTCCATTTCTCTCTGGAACACAGCGCCATTCTGTCCCCTTGCCTAGCGGCAGACCAGCAACCTTGGGCGTTAAAAATGGAACCACACTGTGGCCTTCTCTTCTAGAGCAAAACCTGACAAAAGCTGGTGTGTGTGTGTGTGTGTGTGCAAACCATGCACTGTCATAATATCCTGCGACAGAGATTTCATTAGCTTGTGTGTATATGTGTGCATGCGTGTGTGTGTGTAACTGTGCACTATGCCATAATATCCTGCGACAGAGATTTCATTAGTTTGTGTGTGTATGCGTGCGCGTGTAAACTGTGCACTATGCCATAATATCCTGCGACAGAGATTTCATTAGCTTGTGTGTGTGTGTGTAACTGTGCACTATGACATAATATCCTGCGACAGATTTCATTAGCTTGTGTATGTGTGTAACTGTGCACTATGACATAATATCCTGCGACAGAGATTTCATTAGTTTGTGTGTGTATGCGTGCGTGTGTAAACTGTGAACTATGACATAATATCCTGCGACAGAGATTTCATTGGCTGCTTTTACAAAGGAAGCCAAGGTTCAGAATTACACTACCTTCTCAAGGTCCCCAGGTAAGTGAGTAGCAAAGACAAGAGCTGAACTGATATTAGACTCTGGACCCTATGGGCACCGGCCTCGTCCTAGGGCAGAAAGCAGTGGTGCCAGTGAGTGGTGGTCTGGCCTGGGAGAGGGCAGACCAGTACACAGCAGATAAGCAGGCTTTGTAGGCAAGGCTAACTGTTCCAAACCCAATGCTACCGAACCCAAAGGAGGCAAGGCTAGGCAAGAGCCTAAGGCTGTTGACAGATTGGCAGTAGCACTGGCGGGGCCAACAGCTGCTGTTTATTTTGGGGCCCGAGGACTAGTTAAGACCTGCTCAGTTCCAAAGATAAACTGAGCAGGGTAGGTGTCAGCTGCTCAGGAGAGCACTGCCCCAGCCACCTGGCTGGCCTTCCTCCTTAGGCCTAGGTGTCAAAAGTGTCAAAAGTGTCTCGCTAGACACCCTAACCAGGCCTCCACCAATCTCACACAACAAAGCCACCCCCTGCAGTGTGGAGTTCCACAACAAATGGTTTTTCCTGTCTCGGGAAGAGAGGGGCTGGCCTCCTGTAGCTTTTGTCCTCTTCCCCTGAAGCTTGTGAGGCCCCTCTTTCCAGTAGAGATCTACACAGCAGCTGCCTTAGGCTGCAGTGTGGCACTGCTGACTGGTATAGAGTCTCTGGGAAGCTAGGGAGCAAGGGTCCCCCAGAGGACTCTGGTGTCCCTGCAGGGCTTTAGCGCCCACTCTACCTCTTCCTGGCTGGTGACCACTGGTAAATCAATCCGTCCCTGCCTCTGGTCCCTTGGCAGCACAGCAAGGACCATGCTGGTCTTTCTCACAGGTCTGTGGAAAGAACTCAATAGGAAATGGCGGCACACCAAAGGACCGTCATCAGCGTTGTCACGTTTATTACTTGACAGTTATTACTGGAAGACAGTCTCCCTGGTCATCATAGTAGTATTGGGTTCTCAGGTAAGTCCATGGTGGGGTTAAACAGAGAGACATGGTTCTCGGGTGATAATTCTATCTGAGGAGAACGGATGTTCCCTGGGTTCATCTTCACATCACAACTACACTGGGAGAGCTGTGTGTTTGGCATCCAAACAAGCAGCTTCCACAACCACAACGGTGGTAAAAATAAGAGGGGTGAGAGGAACGGGTTCTGGAGGGGGAAGCCTCCATCCACAGGTTCACCACACTGATCCAGGGCCCATCGTGACCTGAGCCTCTGCAGGGTTGAGAGGAATGTGAAAGTCGCCAGACTGCTGTGGTCACAGAGTTCAACAAAGCCCCCTGCTCCGGCCTTCATTATAGCACCTCACACACAGGAAGTTTACGATCAGCTCTCAGCAGACAAATCTCCCCTAGGGAGTGCAACACTTCTGGGGCCTTATCCATATCACTGCTGAGGAGACTGTGTCTGCCCAGAGGGTCTTTCTAGGGGTCCAGGGCACTCCACCAGCTCTCTGGGGCACAGCAGAAAAGTCTATCACTGCAGAGATCTGGGTTTAAACCTTGATTGCCACCACTTAACTACAGGGACAGAAGCAAGACGCCCAATGTCTCAACAATGGTCTCCTAGCCCAGCAGTTGCACTTGGTAGGGGTTGGTTCCCCTGTACGTTTTCTCTAGAGTGGGTGCACCCACTTCCCAGGCCTGGGAGCTACCACCCTCAGACACCACAGTGGGAAGTGAAGCTGGTTTGCGCCGCTGCTAATGAGATGACTATCGTAAATAATTAATCCCGACTTGGAAGCAAAGCTCAGACTCTGTTCTATAGTAGGCTTTAACTGTGTGTGAGAAGGACCGGTAGGCCAACCCCACCACCCAGGTCAAGCTAGCAGAAACCTAGGGGCAGCCATCTCGGCATGCCCCAGCCTCATCAGCAAGGGCTGGTGTCCTCTCCATCAGGAGCCCCTGCCTGGGAGGTGGGACTCAGGAGAGCTTCCCTCTCTGCGCCTCACAGCCAGCCCAGTGCCAGGCAGTTAGGCCTCCTTCTCTGCTGTCACACAGAGAAATTCTCCCACACAGGCGAGTCCCTTAAAATAGCTTTTTGGGTTTCAGCCACCAGGAAACAGAATAAAGCTGGATCAGGATTGGGCCTACCCTGAAAGTTTACAAAGGAGCTACTTCAAAGGACAGGGACAACCCCTACTCACACAGAACCCCTAGGTAGGCAAAACTATGAGGCGGGGCTCCCGACAAGGGGTGCAGCCCACAGAAGGACCACATGTTGGGCAGCGTAAGTCCCGATGACCTCTGCAGCAGCCCTGGAGAGGGTCCAAGTGTGTGAAACACAGTGACCGTGTGGGTGGGACGAGGCACTGGGGAAAGGGACAGACACTCCTGAATGCGTGCTCCACAAACTACGCAACCGCACTCTAAACTACAGGTCACTGGCATCAGAAAGGCAACTCTGAGGCCTGACCTGAGGCCATTGATTATTAATCAGAGGCCTGGAGGTGCCTAACGCAAAAGACGTTGACAGCCGTACGGGGAAGGGCGGCACAACAGAAGCCCAAACCCCCTTCGACTGAGGGAGTAGACCAGGGGAGAGTGGACGGTGCTCCACTGGGCTCCGCACAATGAGGACAAAGGTTCGAACCACTGCACAGCCCGGCCCCTCCGTTCCTTACCCCACCTAGGATGCAAGTTCACGGTCACCACCCCTTCCTCCCTGGAGCTCTGGTCAGATCTGATAAGAATGATCAGTTTCCTGCCAGGGCTGAAGATCACGCGTGTTTTAGGGATCCCGGGGACGGACCAGATGCCCTCACTGGCCTAGTGCACACAGCCTGCCTGCAAACGCACACAGAGGAAAGGCTGGGGCCTCATCCCATGTGTACCTCCGCCCAGGCTTGGGGAGGGTGGTTTCCTTACTGGACAAAGGGAAGTGACAGCAAAAGGCCAAAGAAAGCCCAGTGGAGGGGCAGAAAGCGCAGCTGTTTCCTCTTTGCTAACTCAGCCACCTGGGTGTCACTTCCTCCCTCAGGTAACAACTGGAGGCGTGCAGAGAAGAAAGCAGTCCCATAGGTTGTGGTCTAGAAGACATCTTCTCTGAGGACCCAAAGTGTCGCCAGGACAGTTCTGGTATGAATCTTCTCGGGAACGAGCTGGTCGGTCAGGTGACCCTTGCTGAGAAAGTCCCCAGGCATCCAGAAGAGCTTTTGATCATCTTATTAAGGTACAGCTTGGAGAATCAGGGTACCTCTCATACATTCTGAAGAGTTCCTCTCTCATACCTGCCCCTTCCCTCTGTTAGGCAGGCCCAAAAGGCGGCAGCCATTTCTAGAGAGGCAAATGGACTTCTGAAAGGGGAAGGCCATGAGGCAGGCAGTCTCACAGCTGGAGAGGGCAAGTGGCCCGGCCTCAAGGTGAATGTCCCTGGGGCCATCCAGCCTCTCTGGGAGTAAAATTTGTCATCTGGAGACTAGGCAATCTCCATGGGATGAGGTAGGTTTTGGAGCCCTGAGACCTAGCTCAGTGCTTCAGCCGGGCAGTTAATGTTCTCTGCGGTGTCCAGGGATTCCTGCGGACTCCCTGAGCCTGCACATCGCCCCTCACCCAGATAGTGTAGCCGCTGGCAGCAGCTTTCCTCCGTGAGGCTGTTTGGAGACTGTCCCTTAGCACACAGAAGTATCAGAAACACCACCATCACCACCAAGGTTCAGGAAACAGGAAAGACAGGGCAGAAAGAATGTCACCAAGGGTTGAGGTGTGCTGTGAACCGCAGTTGGGGTGACCTGAACAAGATTAAAACAGTGAGCATGCCAACATGGACAGGGAGGGGACTCCTGAGATCCCACCCCCAGCTGAGATGCTATTGACTATCAACACTGCTGGGGAAGCAGGGTCAGTTTCCACAGGTGTGGCCCTTGGCAGGTTGGCCAAGCGCCAATGGGCGGTACCACATCCATGAACTAGGGAGCAGCACTAATTAGACTAATGAGTTATGGAGGAAACAAGGGAGGACATGAAAGAGGGGCACATGGACAGGGAGTGGGGGAGGACGGAGGAGGGAAGGGGATTGATCCCAGCACACTGTCCGCATGCATGGACAAATGCATATCAAATGCCAAAGAAGCCATTTGAAATGTCTTTAAAAGAAACGCAAGTCTTTCTGACCATTAGCTGTTATTTCTATTAGGACTATCCCCCCAAGGGGTCTGGCTGCTGGAATACATAGGTTTACGGCAGGGGATCAGACAAAAGATGAGGTCATATGAAGCGCTGTCTATGAAACTTTGAGTTCCCAAGGGTGGAGGACAGTTCAGACCCACACGACACTGGGACTCCAGAGAGAATTCATCTGGGTCCCACTGAGTTCTTCAGAATCGGGGCCCCAGACACCAGAAGGCAGGCCCTACCTTCTTCATGCCTCGGACAATGTGGGGGGAGATTGTTATCTGAAATGCTGCTGCCTCTGACCTGTCACCCCGACTGTTGAGACCTGACAGCCTCAGTCTCACTCCTGCATGCTCCCCATTTCCCCCAAGAGCATGAGTGCAATCATCTTTTATGGGGGTCTGATCACTAGGAGTAAAGGCTATAAACATGAGGGCCTGGGGTCCAGCGAACTCACAATCTCCAAAGTAGACCTAGAAAAGGGATTTAGTGCTGACCACGTCAGCAGGAGCAACCCTATAGCCAGCTGGCCTTCTCTTCCCCTCCCTCCTCCTCCCTCCCCCTCCCTCCCTCTCTTCATGTGTGCTCGTACATACGTGTTCATGCACTTGAACGTGGAAGGCAGAGGTCAGCCTCCAGTGTTGTTTCTTAGATACCATCAACTTTTTAAGTCATTACATTTAATGTGTGTGTGTGTACACATCTCTGTGTGTGTGTGTATGCGTGCGCACCCACACTCAGGTATCATAAATAACTCAGAGACAACTTGCAGGAAATCAGCTTTTTCCTTCCACCAATGTGGGTCCCAGAGATCAAAATTAGGCTATTAGAGTTGGCAACAGGCATCTTGACGGGCTGAGCCCACCTGCCTACACCAGAGTTTATCATTGTCCTCAGAATAATCCCCAAGTTGGCTAGACTAGTTGACTAGCAAACCCCAGGGGCCCTGTGTCTCCACCTCCCCAGCGCTTGGTGCATCCTACTACTTTTTTAAACATGTTGGTTCTGGGGGTTAAACTCAGGTCTTGGTGCTTATACTTTCCTATCTTCCTAACCCCCTGCAACCAGTCCTGAGCCCTACCCCCACCCCAATGCTTATTCTGTCCCAAGGGGATGGCCCTTGGGAGAGATGTCTGCCCTTGGGCTCTGAATCCCCTTGGCTGCTATCTGAGGACCCTGGCTCTTGGCCCTGACCTTCGTCACAGGCTCCTCTCTCCTCACCACACGCATCTGAAGCTCTGTGCAAATCTCCCCTGCATCTTTCCACCCGCAAGGCATCACTTTCCCCGCTCCCTGGGGTGTCTTCCCACAGTCCCATCTCCGTCCCTGTCTTTCCCAACCAATCCTCATCACTCCCAATTCCCACCTCCTCCATTCACCTGGCTCCCTTGGAAACTCCACCTACACTGTCTCATTATTGGCAGATATGGGAACTGAGGCACAGGGACACTAGTAACCTGTTCCATATGGTGCGGCCGTGAGTGGCGGTAGGTCTGGGTGTCCCAGCACTTGAGTACCTCTTATCCCTCAGGACAGGCTGCCTGGATTTGCTTGTCATTTTTCCCTGACTCAGCTCTGACGGGGAACTGAGTGGCAACTGACCAACTCGTTAGGGAGCAAGATGAGAATCATGGCTGTGACACAGAATAGTCTGAGTAAAAGTCCTAAGAGGATATAACTTCCATTTCCACATCTATAAAATAGGAACAAAACCACACCCCCTGCCCCACACTGGTGTTGTAAGGCCTGGACAAGATGCCCTCAGGTCAGCTCCTACCCTGCTTACTGTGCTTCCCAAGGTCCTGGCTGGACTCTGGTCAGCCCTGTGTATATAGCAGGGCTTAGTCCCTGATGCTACTATGGCAACTTGCCTGAGGTTATCTGAGGCCTCTCAGTGGCCTGCCCACTAGCCCAGGCCCCTGACCCTCTCCATTCATCTGCCTGCCTACAGCTCCAGTCCCTGCAGACGACAGCAGCCTGCACTCTCGGGATCAGCCTGTCCAAACACTGACCGCTCCGTTGGAAGCTTCCATTATTTTTGGCAATTGTCAGGGCAGAGAACATCATTGGCCCTCACTCAGAACCTACTTCCAAAGCCAGAATCCCCACCTCATTTCCCACACACACCCCTTGTCCTTCCTGTCCCCGAGGCTTCTGCCCCAAGCCATTATCCCTTTCCTGGATTCTCAGCAGTCAAGATGAGTAAGTGTGACTACCGTATGTATAACTCTATTCTTCGCTTTATTTTCTTTAATTAGGAGGCAAAAGAGAACAGCGTTGCCCATTAGACTTTTCTGGCCAAGAAACTAACTGCTCGGTGACTCAGGCCGAGGAAATTAGAAGGCAATTTCCAGGGATGGCCAGGCAAATCCTAAGTCAGAAGTTCCCCCTGTACTCCGCTAATTCACAGCCCCCACAGCCCATTAACTCAGCTGGCCCCAGAATAGCTCTTTGGAAAAAGCAATAGCTGGTGCTCGTGTTTCTGAAGCTGGACCCAGGCTCACTTGACATCAAATGGGTTTATTTTTCCCTTCCCTGCCCTTCCCCTCTGCCTGCCACCACACACAGTGACTCCAATCCTGGTGTGCCCCCCTCAAAAATCCCTCATGCTCAACTCTGGACAAAGTCATGAGAAACTGGCTCTGCTCCCTGTCCTAACGGTCTTGAAGGATGTGGTTGCTTGTTCCATGAACAGGGAGTCTCATCAGCCCTGTGATTCACCCCTAGGTCACTTCCCTCTACAGAGAAGAAATGGTTCCCATTTATACACGTGTGTGTGTGTGTGTGTGTGTGTGTGTGTGTGTGTAAGACACTCACACTCCCAGAATCAGGAAGATGGGGACTGGGCAGCGCTGACCGCTGGGGCTCATCTGGCTAGGATCCTTCTTGCCCTGTCTTTACCTGGAGCAACCTCTTCTCTCCCAACCCACATTCTTTTCCTCTCCGTTTATTAGGACTCTGTCACTAGGCACCAGTGCTCAGCCAGGATCCCCTCCAGGTCTGAACAGCTGCTCCCTGTTTACTGGGTGTCCTGTATGCTGGGTGCTTTCCATGGGGCAAGAAGCCCAATAGAGTCTGAACAGCTGGGCCTTCCTTTCGGTCCAGTCTTGCCTTTTCCCTCAGCGCCATCCATGGGTCCTAGAAACCCTTGAGTGCTTTGGAGATGAGAAGCTTCTGTGAGGTTACAGGTGAAGACACTGAGTCACTGGTTGCACAGTTAGGAGGTGCCAGAGGCCGTATTTGAACCCCAATCTGTCCCGTATCGTGTCTTTCATAATGCATGGCCCTAAAAAAGGGTTCTTGTACTTCTCACTCCTGTGGGGCTGAAGCCTTAATCTCAGAGCTTAGAGAATAAAAATGAAGAGCAGAGAAATGAATGAGTTTGGTGTCAATTCCTAAAAACACAACTCTGGGACCAAAACCAAAATCTATGATGATCTAAATGCAGGGAGAATGTATTACTTGCATAGGCCCACCCTTCATCCAGCTTTCCAGGAGTCAATGGAGACGGACACTGTCCTCCCAGGAAGCTCTCCCTCCGCAACCAGTCAAACCCAGTTTCATGATGGCCAAGCTTCCTAGAAAGGTGACCCTCTAATGCCACCCGGTGACGCTCTCTCACTGCCATCTAGGCCTCAGCCTGGACTCACTAACAGCACTCTGACTAGAAAAGCCCAGGGTTTCTGCTTGGGAGGTAACTAACCTAGATCTGACTGGAGCTAAGTGGGAATTCCAGGCAACTAGCTAATTTCACCATGCTTTGGTTGATCCATCTGTAATAAGGATCAAAGACACACACACACATACACACATGGGTACATGCACACACAAGCACAAGCGTGCACACACACACGGGTACATGCACACACATGTGCACGTGCACGCACACACAGGCTCACACATGGGTACATGCATACACACGCACGCGCGCGCGCGCACACACACACAGTACAGTAAATGAACCATCAGGCTCCTTGGGGAGCAGGCCTGCTAGCGCTGGGCACCATGGAAGGTAGCTGCTGACACCGGCTGTATTTGCATTCCCTGGAGTCCTGTGGAGGATCAGGGCGTTCACGACTGGTATTTGTCTGAAATAAACACTCAGGAAAGGAAACAACTGTGAAAGCAGGACACCTCCCAAATCTAAACAGACATAATGCTTCCTTTGCTTTGGATAAACAAGCCTCTCTCCACCACCATATGGCTCTAAACACACCTATACACACCTGTCAGTGCAAAGAGTTCCGTGCTTCTGAACTCGCATCCCTGTCAGAAGACCCTCGGGGGAGGCGGCTGTGCCTCGCATCTGGCATCTGCAGAGCCATCTTAAAGACAGGGTCTGAGGCCAAAGCCAGTTTACCTAAGGTCTCCTGAGGAAGAGTTTGTGAAGGGTAGGACAGGAGCCCCGCTCCCAGACAGGGAGGCTGACATCAGCAGAAGCTGCTCACCCTTCCCAGCCCCACCCCAGGCAGGGGCTGGCAGAGAGGAAGGAAGCCAGGGCTGGCTACACCATGCACACGATGGAAGATGGAGGCTACTTGTCTGCCTTTCATAAACAGACCTAAAGCACCAGATGCCCCCCCCCACCTCTGCAGCTCCCCCTCCTTGTAGAGATAGATGTGCACACCCTCTGCTGGGTGTCCTGAAGGAACCTTCGCATGTGTTCCCAGTGTTCTGGAGCCAGAGCCGCGCCTCCTGCATGGGCCCCAAGCCTCCCTCATCCTCAAGCTCTGGCTAACTTGTACACCCATAAAACCTCGGCTCTGCCACTCACCAAAGCACAGGCTGAGCACTCACACTAGGTGGCGGGAGGTTGGAAGAGGACATGCTTTTCCAGTGTAGAATTTACCAGGACATGTGACTTGAGTGCAGTTTATCCTGCCAGCTAACCACGCCAGGGCAGCCTTATCCAGAACATCGGCTCTGCTAGTGTGGGGTATCTACTACACAGGGGTCAAAAAGGGAAGTGATCACCCCAGCGCCCTGCTGAACGCCTTCTATTACTGGGCATCCTTGCGTCAGGCATCAGTGTCCCAAATGTGTGGTGATGTCTCTGTCTTCCTTGTCCGCCTCAACCAGACTCTGGGTATCTTCAGGGAACAGTTCACACCACCAGCTTGGGGCAAGTGAGCCGCAGTACCGTGACTGGCGACCTTGTAAGTGACCCACCTGACTCCCTGGTCCCTCATCTGTAAGGAAAGGGTTGCCGGATGAGCTGTCTGCCCTAGCCGGCTCCACAATGCCCCGCCACCCAACACACCCCTCTCATTGTTTTCTAGAACTCTGTGATCCCATCTGCAGGTGACATCACTCTCTGCCCCAAGAATCACATCATCCATTCTTCCACGGAAGTGGAGATGACCCCGGAAACACTCTGTCTGTAGAAAGGGAGGGAATGGCCATTTCAAGGGAAGTGGACAGGACTTCTTTTGTATTTTCCACACAGTACGCTTTATTATCAATCTTAAAGCGCCAAGGCCCCTTCCTCTCAGTCAGACCATTAATAGCTGTTTTTCAAACTGTCTTAGGCAGAATCTCAGCAACAGTTAGCTGCTCTCTGAGAGGGCTTACTACCCAGAACTGAGCTAAGCACTTCACAGGGATGATGTCATTTAGTTCTCCCCGATGAAGTAATACTATTATTATCCTCACTTTAAAAGTGAGGAAATTAGGGCTGGAGAGATGGCGCGGCAGTTACAAGCGCTGGCAGGTCTTCCAGGGGACCCGGATTCAACTTCCAGCACCCACATGGCAGCTCACAACTGTCTGAACTCCAGATCCTGGCTTTCTGCAGGTACTTCATGCAAGTGCTGCGCCAACATGCATGCAAACAAAACATTCATATATATATATATAATAACTTTAAAAAATTTCGAAACAGGGAAACTAAGGTTCATGGAGTGTTAAAGAATGTGCACAGTGCTACACAGCTAGCTAGTGGGCAAGCCAGCCCTTTAAGGAGACCAAACAGTAGCCTGGCCTGCCTTTCAATACTGCCAATAGCAGGTCTCGGTCCTGTTAGCCGCTGCTTTGTCAGTGTGCCTTACGTTGTAATCTCAGCCAGAGTCGCTCAGAGCTAAAATCTGATTGTTTAGTGTAAAATCCAGAGCTGGGAAAACACCTGCTGGGGTCTCAGAGCAGACTGCGGTTGCCGAGAGCAGCGAGGACCTCAACTGAGAGCTGGTAAAAAAGAACCCTTAAAACAGCATACGGTGCTCCCCAAAATGAGGTCAACGCTATTCTTAACCCTGGAGCAAGGTGACCACCTGGTGACCCAAGAAAACCCCAAAAGTTTTCTTTTTCTGTAGGACTGGGGATAGAAGTGCCTCAAACTTGCAAGACAAGGGCTCTTATACTGAGCAACCTCCTCAGCCCTTAAAGGAGCTTTTGGTTTTGTTTTGTTTTTGTAATGGCAATAGACGCTTTCAACACCAGATGACAAGATTGGAAAGGATCCCCATGTGTCAAGAATGCTCCTCCCGCACACCCCCAGGTCCACCTCCCTGCCTCATCACTTTTACCTTCTCCCCAACCTGAGTCCTGCCCCACTAGTCAATTACAGAGAACCCTGTCTTCAGGTCTGCTGTGATCCAGGCAGAAAGAGTGGCCGCGAGCTAGTAATACACCACAAACACAGCCTCCTTCCAAAAAGGAAATAAAAGGCGCTTCAGAGACCAACTTGCAATCTAGGGCAGCAACCGACAGCCTGTTTTAATTGTTAAAATGAATGCTTTGAGCGTTTCAAATGCTCGTTTAAATGCCTAATCTGCAAACAGGAGGCTGTTCTACTGTCGCCACGTCTTCTGTGCCCTGGGTGCTGTACTGGGAGTCTCATCTATCTCAAGTGCAGGAGCAGAACTCAGCAAGCCATCCTCAGGCAGCAAGGACACAGTATTTACTTCCAAAGGTGTGAAGGATTGGAAGACAGGACCGGCTGAGATGAAAGGGGACTGTCACACACCCTGAAACCCAGTCGGTCAACCGTAGCCTCTTCTCATTAAGTTTGGGTGAGGGAGGGGGAGGGGCGGCGGGGCAGTCAACCGTGCCTCGAAGACCACAGACCACATTTGCCTACTCGTGTCTGGAGACAGAGCATCACTTATGAGGAAATGACCCCGGCGAAGGGTCACGTCCAGAGGAGGGATAAAAGGAAAAGCCACAGTCCTCCTCACACCGCGGGATACAATGGCTTTAAAAAAGAAATCAAAGCTCGAAGCGAAGAGTGGAGGGGGCAGGGGGCAAAACGCTTCCTCTGTCCCCAGACCCCAGCCGGTGCAGGCAGAACAGCAAACGTGGAAGGCAGAAAGCTAAGCATGGGTCTCCGGTCAGAGCAACTAAAAGCATGCCGGGCCGAGTGAGCGTCCCGCGCCCCTAGGGAGCGCGGCGAAAATGCTCTTTCCCAAAGGAACTGCTCCGCAAGAGGCTGACGAAAGCTTCCCCTGCCATCCATCCAAGCTACGGGCGGACACATGACTTCACCGTTGTAACAGACAAGGGCAGCCACTTGCCAATTGCAATGCCAAAAAAAGAAACCCGGGACACAGGAGTGGAGGAAGGACAGAAAAGGTTTCCCTAGAGATCGCAGCCCTGCGAACAGACACTTGAGCCAAGGGCAGCCCCTGGGGTCACAAATCTCTGGGACTTAATAGTAAGAAGAAGCGAGGGGCCACCCCCGGCCCTGGCTAGCCCCACACCGGGGCTGGTGGGAGCAGTACTCACATAGTGCTTGGAGGGGCTCCTCCGCTTCTCCACGTCCACCACGGTGGCATCTTGCACGCAGTAGGCGAGCATCTTCCCCACAAAGCGAGTGGCGCCCCCCGGCGGCGTCACCTTCTCATCCCGGCCGGGTTCCAGCTTCTCTGGTTGCCCGGGTCCCCGAGGCTCCGCGCCACCCCTGGCCCACGCGCCGTTCGCCGCCCCGGCTCCCGGCGCCCACAGCTGCGGCTCCCGGGCATGCGACTGTCCTGGAGGGCACGAGGGCTCCGTGCGCCCCAGGCGGCTCCCGTGGGCCTGCCGCGCGCCCCTTTCCTCCCGCGCCGCCGCGCTCACTGCTCCGCTCGCCTGCTCGATCTCTCTGCCGCCCGGTGGGGCCGGCGGGAACTGGCCGCGCAGAGGAGGGCTGGGGGTGTGCCCCGCCGGCGAGGGCACGGGGCGGGAGCCGAGCCTGCTGTCAGCGCGCCGGGGAGGGGCCGGTGGCGCCCCTGGGCCGCGCTCGGGCTCTTGGGGGCTCGGCGCTGGCGGAGGCTGTGGGCGCAGAAGGCGGAGGCGGGGCGGGCAGGGAAGGGGAGGGAGGGGAAGGGAGGGGAGCGCGGCAAGGGGAAGCGCGGGGAGGGGCTCCCGGCCGGGGGAGGGGCTCGGGCGGACGGCGAGGGGCTGCAGCCCTGCGAGGCCTGGAAGGGCTACTCTGCTCAGCACCCAAACTCAAGGTAGCTTTGGAGGGAGGCGGCTCGGGGCCAGTAAGCCCAGTGCGCCCCCATCCTGGCTTTCCGTCTCCTAGAGGATCTGTGGTCACCTTTCTGTCCCTTGTACTACTGCCATCTCTCCAGAGCTCTTTAAGGAAAAGTAGTTTATTACTAGCCTGTTACAGCCTACAGTTCCAAGAGGAGACCGGGAGGTAGAAGAAACCGGCATTAAATCTTCCAAGCCAGCTTTCTTTTGATGAACCACCTGCCCCCCTGCAGGTCACCACGGGTGAATTCTCCCCGGAAATGGAATCTATTGATCTGCTGCTGCCTCCACCATCGATCAGGGCCTGTGTAACTAACCTGCGACATCATTTCCCAATGACAAGGTTACAAACACCACGTTAGCCTTAAGCCCGAGCTCTCCTGGGACTCTCCCAGGGCTGGCAACCGGGAAGGGCGCACACAATGGTGGGAAAAATCCACTGTGTCGGGGCCAGATCTTCATTAGCTCCAGGCTCTGGCTTCCTCACTATCCCTCGCTCAGTACCAGAAAGCCGCTTTCCACGTCGCTTGCCCATCTCTGGTCTTTGAGCACAATTTTACTTAATTCAACATATCCCTCCCAACATCGGTTTCATCATTTTTTTCCATTCTACTTTCAAATATTTAAAGGAGTAGGTGTTTTCATAACGAGTCCAATTGTTTCACAATACAGCAATGTTTTGTGTTTGGAGACCAATGAAGCATCCGAAATGAGTGCGAAGGATTTTGTGACTTTTTTTTTTAATTTGCCTTGTCAGAGGCCCTGGGTCATTCTGAGACTTTCTTCTGCATTTACTTGCACAAAATATCCATTATAATCTAGCCTGAGAAGGGACATAAAGAAACATAACCAGAGCACATGAAGACCTGACGATGAATTCAGGACAGAACCAGGAAGGTGATTCATTGGTAAGAACACTTGTTGCATTTACAGAGGACCTTGGTTCCATTCCCGGCATCCACTCAATGACTCACAACCATCTATAACTCTGGTTCCAGGGGATCAAACGCCCTCTTCTGACCTCCTCAGGCACCCAACGTGGTACACATACATACATGCAAGCAAAACAAACATATAAAACCTTTAAAAAATTGTAAAAGAGTGCTGGTTGAGCAAGCAGGACTACCAGAGCTCAGAGCCACAGTGCTAAGGTAAAAGCCAGGGCGGGCTTGAGGCTGAGAGCCTGGCACACGTGCTAGGGTCAGGACAGAGAAAGGATCGCAGGGCCTTGCTGGCCAGCCAGCATAGCCACAGAAACAGTAAGCTCCAGGTTTGGTGAGAGGATCCTGTCTCGAGAGAATAAGGAGGAGGGTGGGTATCAGCCATCTTCCTCTGGTCTATGAGTATATGTGCACACAGGCACACCCATGCAAGGGTACACAGACTATACATACACTCACAGAACACATGGCTGCATGAGGCACAGACACCAGGCACAGACTTCTCTGTCTCAGCGACATTGGTGGGAAGGCTAGAAGAAGGCGCTCCCTCAACAGGGAGAATGGTTAGTGGAGAATGTCAGAGCTGAGTCTGCCTTCTTGAACAACTTCACCCAGAATACATGCTCAGCCCCGAGCCGTGGAAGGTGGGAGGATGCCGGCCCCTCCCCAGTTCCTCTTCCAGCAGCCAACCCTTCAGGAGAAGCTGCTCCACAGAAGCACTCAGCACTCCTCTGTGGCTGGCCAAGCTTCTAGGTGTGATAATTAATCCTGATAAGCCCCTAAAGAGGGAAGGGGAAATGGGGGAGCAGGCTCAGTTTGCTGTGGGCCCCCTTGAGAATCAGAGTGGTTAGTTCACCAAAACAGCACCAGTTTGCTCCCACCCAGACTGCTGTTCCTGGGCCCCAACTGCATTGAACAGAGCACCAACCACAAGAAGCCCTGGGAGAGATGGCTCAATGTGGCCACTGTCACAGCAACTTGGTGCTCACCTGCCTGTTGGCAGCCTTTGCCTGCCTAAGAACCTCCAGACAACCTGACATCTCTCCAACTGGGGTATTTAAGAACAACTTAGGCATACGCTAGGTTTCTCTTTTTGTTTCTGAATTATCTCGAGTAGAAAAAAAAAACTGAACATCACCTCTCATCGCCAACACGCTGATGTCAAGACAGACGGAGGCTATTTACACCCGCAGGGGAAAAGACCCTTAAGTGTGAAGTGGGACCGGCTGGACTTCCTACTTCTCTCCGCCAGTGTTCCCAGAATTCCTTTCTGCTGACCTGGGGTTGATTCACTGCCCCCTGAATAACTGACGATGCTCTAAAAGAACAGAATTCGGCAGAAATCGACTTGTGACAGGGCCTTGCTGTAGGTGCACAGGGTGGCCCGTGTCTGATGCACCCCAATTTTGTTGCCTCTGCTTATAAACTAGCAGGTGGGAGCCTAACCCAAGAATACTGTGTGAGGTCAAATGAGAAACTACGGATGTAAATATGAAAAAAAAAAAAAAAGGTTGAGGATAAATGATGGGAAGCACCCAAAATAAAGATGCAAACTGGTACCTCAAAATCTGATTTTTCAAAAACAGAAAATCATATGATTTGGTGCTAATGCTTAGGATTAAATAATTTTCTAGCTGGAAGGGATCATTCATCTCATTTCAGAGAGGCAAACTGAGGTCAAGAGAAACTAAGAAAGTCCCCTAATGCTAAGATCTAGTTAGCCCTAGACCAGCTGTCTCCCCGCTTCAGGTGCCTAGACACAGGCAGGGTGAGTCTGTCTGCAGAGCACACTGGCACTCGTCCTGACACCTAGAGAGTCCTTTAGTTCCGATTATCCACGTATACGAGCACCAAAACTTGCCTGGACTCTCCAGCGAAGACTGGATAGTGATGGACTATGTGTGCTGCGTGGTCCTCCGTGCAAGGTCCACCCCCCTCCCCCTACCCCCCGGGAGGCTCTTCAGGCTGCCTCCAGGACAGCACAACATCCAGACATCATCCAGGAAAGCACAGAAAACTTTTAAGGCCTAATAAAGGCACAGTATTCTCCCTTCTTCACACTTAGGAATGTGACGGTAGTTCCTAATGTCACACTTGGTCTGTCTTGGGGTTTCAATTGCTGTGAAGACACACCACGACCACGGCAGCTTTTATAAATGAAAACATTTAACTGGGGTGGCTCCCTTACAGTTCAGAGGTTCAGTCCATTATCATCATGGCCAGGGAGCATGGAGGCACGCAAGCAGATATGGCGCTGGAGTACTGAGAGTCCTACATCCTGCAGGCAACAGGAAGTTGACTGAGACACTGGGCAGTATCTTGTGCCTAGGAAATCTCAAAGCCCACCCCCCAGGGTGACACACTTCCTCCAACAAGGCCATACCCACTTTAGCAAAGCCACACCTTCTCCTGATGCCACTCTCTATGAGATTATGGGGGCCAATTACATTCAAATTACCCATCTCTAACCACGTTTTGTATCCTGCTATCCTGCTTACTCAGTCTTTACTATACAGAACCTCATTTACATCTTGTTCCTGTGCTTAGGTTGGCCCAACTAATCTGATATGAAGCCCACAAAGCCCTTAAAAACAAACAAGCGTGGTAGTGGTGGTACACGCCTTTAATCCCAGCACTCAGCAGGCAGAGGCAGACAGATCTCCTGGTTCAAGGCCAGCCTGGTTTACAGAGTGAGTTCCTAGACAGCCAGGGCTACACAGCCAGGGCTACCTGGTCTGAAAACAAACAGGGACTTTGACCCCACCCATTTTCTCCCCACCCTCAACTGAAGCATTTCTGCCACCTGCCACCTGCCCCTGCCCTGCACTCCTCCCAGAGCAGGGCTGTGTATGTGCCGGGCACTCTGCCAATGGTTGTCTTTTTGAATGTGAGGTCACAGTAGACAGTTGTAGATGTGACTGCTGCTAAGTGCTATGTAGAGGCATTGGAGAACGGTGTCGGAGAAGCCCTTATCCAACCTGGGCTCCCTCCCTCCCAATTTCACCACACGTCAGCCTTGTGCCCTTAGAGCACCCTGGGGATCTTTCTTGTCAGTCACCTTCTAGACATGCTAGATGACGGGCAATTGTTCTTAGAATAAGATCTCACCAGACCATTGCCTAGAGATGTGGAAAATCGAGTGAAATTTGGGGCTCCCTCCTGGCCAAAGTGGTATGGACTGTGTTAACTCCAGCAGTTGACCAGGGCAGCATCTGCCTTTCAGACCCTGGCTGACCTCTGGCAGGGACATGCAAGGCCTGGCAAGAAAAAGGAACCAGGTTCATACTTCTTGCTCAGTGTCTTCTTACAAGTTCCTTTTAGCCTGGCCCTAACTATTAACTTGTGTTTAGGATGCCCCTGACCCCGCTCCCGGGTTTGGAGTAGAAGTAAGGTCAACTTCCCAACAAAGTTGTTTGCTAGCTTTTAATCTCTTTCTTTCTTTCTTTCTTTCTTTCTTTCTTTCTTTCTTTCTTTCTTTCTTTCTTTCTTTCTTTCTTTCTTTCTTTCTTTCTTTCTTTCTTTCTTTCTTTCTTTCTTTTCTCTCTCTCTCTCTCTCTCTCTCTCTCTCTCTCTCTCTCTCTCTAAGGGTCTTACTATACAGCCCTGGCTCTCCTAGAACTCATGTTGTAGATCAGATTGACCTCAAATTCACAGAGATCCACTTACCCAGCCTCCCTGGGATGGAATTAAAGGTGTGCACTACCTTACCTACTGTAATAAGGTGCAGTACTTAATACTAGCACTTGAGAGGTGGAGACAGAAGGGTCAAGAGTTCAAGGCCAGTCTGAGCTATAAGAGACACACACACACACACACAACCACACACACGGTCTTAGTTAGGGTTTCTCTTGCTGTAAAGAGACACCATGACCATGACAACTCTTATAAAGGAAAAGATTTAATTGGGGTGACTTACAGTTCAGAGGTTTAATTCATTATCATAATGGCGGGAAGCAAGGCAGCATGCAGGCAGACATGGTGCTGGAGAAGGAGGTGAGAGCTCTTCCATCTCTTGACCCACAGGAAACAGGAAGTGGTCTGTCTGAGACACTGGGTGTGACTTGAGCATATATAAGACCTCAAAGCCCACCTCCACAGTGACATACTTCCTCCAAGACTAACACTACATACTACTCCAATAAGGCCTCACTGCTAATAGTTCCACTCCCTTTTGGGGATATTTTCTTTCAAACCACCACACACATGTATGTATGTATGCACAAACACAATTTTTAATTATATTTTTTTCATTGTATATATTCATTGTACGTGGTCCTGTGTTAATAAGGACATTCTCATGCAAATATGTATTAGACATTGTGTTCCCCCATAACCTTTGTTCCCTAAACTAGTGGTTCTCAACCTTCCTAATGATGTACCCTTTAATACCTCATGTTATGGTGACCCCCCAACCATAAAATTATTCTCATTGCTACTTCATAGCTGTAATTTTGCCGCTGTTAGGAATTGTAATATACTGAGTGAGGTAAGCCAGACCCAAAAAGAGGAACATGGGATATACTCACTCATAGTTGGTTTCTAGCCATAAATAAAGGACATTGAGCCTATTTAAAAAAAAAAAAAGGAATTGTAATAAATATCTGATAAGCAGGGTTTGACATGCAACCCCTATGGAGTCTGACCCACAGGTTGAGAATTACTGCCCTGGACAGTTTTATTTCTGCTTACATGTCATATAAACATATGTACATATGTGATTTTACATATCTATTAAAATCTAGGAATCTCAGGCTGGAGAGATGGCTCAGAGGTTAAGAGCACTGGCTGATCTTCCAGAGGCCCTGAGTTCAATTCTCAACAACCACATGGTGGCTCACAACCATCTGTGATGAGATCTGGTGCCCTCTTCTGGCAGGTAGCATTCAAGTAGGCAGAACACTGTCTAGGAATCGCATATGAGAGAAAGCACATAATATTTGTCTTCCTGAAACTGGCTCAATTCATCTAATAAAAAAAATCTGCTGCAGTTGTGTCCATTTCCCTGCAAATTGCATAGTCTTCTTTCTGGATGAATCCACTGCATATGAACATGCTTTTTGACTCATTCCTCTGATACTGGATGTGTAGGCTGCTTCAGTAAGTTTGCTATTGTGAAAAGTGCTACTGCAAACACTGATCTGTTTGCCTGGAAGGCTGACTTGGCGTCATCTGGATGAATACCCAGGAATATAAGATAGCCGAGTTGCACGGGACGGCCTAGTTTTAGGTGTCTGAAGAGCCTCCGTGCTGACTTCCAGAGCGGTGGCACTAGTTTGCATTCCGCCAGCAGTGGATAGGCTGCCTTTCCCAGGTGCCTTCTTCCTTGGTTGCAGGATGTGGGGGAGAATGGGCACCAGGGCTGCCCTGTCTACGCAGCCCCCCTCCTAATTGCGTCATAATAACAAGGTGTGGCTCCTTGCCAAGCCATCAGCTGGAGAAAGCCACCCCTCCCTGGTGCCCCTCCTAGGATTTTCATCAGGCAGGTGTCCGCCTGCTTCTCCTACCGTGAAGGGCCTCCTGTTGCACACTGGTGAAAGTTACTGTGCGGATTTTTTTCTTCTTTATAGAATTCTAGTCTTAGAAAATGACCAGGCCCACAGAATTCCAGAAGGAAATCTGGTAGTTTGAACAACCAAAGAAGACAAGGACACAATTAGATTCATAGTGGGGAGAAATATTATTCTCTGACTCTAGGCAGCGTCCCTAATCCTGCCAGACATCTGGTCCCCAGACTAGCACATTGTGTCTTGGGCCTTCCAAAATGAAGATGTGGCTGGCTTCACACAGTCTGATTGCAGCTACTCAACAGGTGTGTGCTGGTGAGTTTTATGTCAACTCGACACAGAGTCGTCTGCAGGGAAGGACCCTCAACTGGGAAAATGCCTTCATGAGATCTGGCTGTAGGGTGTTTTCTCAACTGGTGATTGATGGAGGGGGGCTCAGTTCACTGTGGGTGGGGCCATTCCTGGACTGGTGATCCTAGGATTTACAAGAAAGCAGGCTAATAGCAAGCCAAGCCATGAGTAACAGCCAGTACTAAGCAGCACCCCTCCACGGCCTCTGCATCAGCTCCTGCCTCCAGGTTCCTGCTCAGTTTAGGGTCCCGCACTGACTTCCTTCAGTGATGGACTATTGCTGTGGGATATTTGTGCACTGTATGAAGATATATTGCTGTGATTGGTTTAATAATAAGCTGAATGGTCCATAGCTAGGCGGGAAGTGTAGGGTGGATTTCTGGGGGAAAAAAGGAAGACGAGGAGGAATCTAGATGTGTGGGAGACACCGAGAGGAAACAGGAGACACTAGATAAAAGAGAGGTAAAATGCCATGTGCTAGGACATAGATTAATATAAGAGCTAGTTAGGAACAAGTCTAAGCAATAGCCCGAGCTTTCATAATTAATAAGAAGTCTCCGTGTCGTTATTTGGGAGTGAGCTGGCAGCCCAAAGAAAAATGTGACTATAAACTATGATGTGGAAGTGTAAGCCAAATAAACCCTTTCCTCCCCAGTCTGCTTTTGGCCATGGTGCTTCCTCACAGCAACAGTGACCCTAACTAACACAGGTGAATTCCCAGCATCCTCCTGGTATAAAAGATCACTCTGTATACTTCA
This sequence comes from Alexandromys fortis, assembly GCF_014885135.2. Classification (NCBI taxonomy): domain Eukaryota; kingdom Metazoa; phylum Chordata; class Mammalia; order Rodentia; family Cricetidae; genus Alexandromys; species Alexandromys fortis. The sequence goes on along the minus strand of NW_026067893.1, from coordinate 12,383,719 downwards.
GTTTTAACCACAAACAGCCCCAGGTTTTCTTTTTCAAATTCCCCTAGATTTTCCAGAAGCCAGAAAACTCTGACGTGGACACTGGGTGGCAAATAGAAGAGGAGGGAGAGAGAAATCCGTTGGGGAATTCAAAAGCAATGTTTTCCTTTTTATTTTAAAATATAGCCAGAGGCCACAAATTTTTTAAAAAGGCTGTTTGACTCCGCCCCCTTCCATTTTCTTTCATTTCTCCATTCAGAATTATCTTTGAAATCACTGTTTTGTGTCCTGTTTGAACCTATAAGTTTATTCATTTTCAGGTAAATGATTTGGGACACGTGAGGGCTCAAGGTCAAGCGCAATTTCAGCACAAGCCTTACCCCTTATATAGCAGAAGGTCCCCCCAAATCTGGCTCATTTCTTACCCAATCAGTAATAAAGACAGAGAAAGCCTTGGCACCCGGACTGTTGACCTGAGCTGGCACAGAGAGGGATTGCCATGGGTAAATAATCTGCCAAGGGTGAGCAGTCCCTGTTCATCTTCCTTTTCAAAACGTGCAGAGCGCTTTTTTTCCTTAGGACTAAGGTTTACAAGTCCTAGGCACTGACCGGAGCCGTCTGAAAGGGGATGGGGCGGGGCTCATTTACGACTCATAGGAGCGGTTTCTCGTGGAGTCACGGACATCTGGACATCCTGAATGAGTAGAATCAGGAAGTAGCAAATCTTTGAGAATGGAAGCGATGGTTTTTCTTATTCCTTCTCCCTACTTAGCACTGTGTGCCTGTGTTACTTCTCCTTTTCTTTCGTGTGCATGTGCGTGTGTAAACCTGTTTCTGCCTCCCGAGTGCTAACATTAAAAACTGCGTCATTACACCAGGATTTTTGTTTTACCTTCTGATTGAAGTTTTTTTCCCCTCTGCTTCTTTACTCGTGGGTGGAAAGTCTCCTTTACACAAGGGTCCACCAACCCCTCAATTCAGATACATCTAAGGCTCATCGCCTGCCTCTGGAGTGCAGTTCCAAGTTTGCTAGGAAGAAAGAATCTGATTGGCTCAGGTGGGTCATGTGTCCATCCTGCCCCAAGCAAGAATCATCCGGTGTAGTTCTGTAGAAGAAACATGATCATAAGCAAACTAATTAGGGAATTCTAGGAAAGAGGGCTGGTACAGTAAGTTGTATGTCCCAAATACAGCTACTAAATTGTTGTTTGCTTTTCAGAGGACTTCATTAATCAATTAATTTTTAAATAACATTTGTTTATTGGGGATGAGTGTGTGGAGGTCGGAGCACAACTGCAGGGAGTCAGTTCTCTCCCACTATGTAGTCTTGGGGTAGGAGTCAGAGCAGTGAGCATTGCAGTAAGCACCTTTATTTACTGAGTCGTCTCACCAGCCTAGGAATTTATTTATCCACTAAAAATTTTGTAAAGTTACCAACATAAGAGTCCCACTCAACGAGGAACTGAACTGGGGCAACAGTTTGGAGACATTTAAGAATTGTATATCTTTTTTTTTTTTTTTTGACAATAAGCATGGCTTTAAAAGTCATAAGAAGGAAACTGGAGCGGTGGCTCCGTGGTTAAGAGCACAGGCTACTTTCCCGAGAGCCCCAGTTCAATTCCCAGCACCCAGGGAATCACAATACAGTTTTTTAGCATCTATGAGAACCAATGAAAGCAACACATTCATATAAACATTAAACAGCCATAAAAATAAATATAAAATTATAGTAACGGTGAATGTTATTTAAGTGGAGCAAACATATCTCAAAGTGAAAATTCTGAGGGTGAGAATGGAAAATTTTACATCTCAAAGATTTAAAAATGTACAATAAACCCCACCCCCCACAAATTCCACAATGCACTTGAACCTTTGTAGGCATGACAGATGTGTTTGTTCAGCACAGGGGTCAGGCAAGGGACGGAGCCTCAGGTTTTGTAGCTGACCCAGCTTGGACTTTGAAGGTGGTCTTGAGGGACTGCAGGGACTTGGAGCTACAGAGTGGCCTCTGCATGGTGGGACTGCAGGGTCCCGGTGATAGGACAGCTGTAGCTCTTGATCTGCAGAATGGAGGGGTGCGAAGCTGTTCGATTTTCTAATTTCCTTTTCTGTGAAGTTAGGTGGCTCATCTAGTCCATCTCAAAACTCACTTCTGCTTATAGTAAAAATGCTAAGAAGAGTAACAATACCCACAATTCTTTATTAAGCTCATATAGTATTGTGTTCCAAGAACTGTGCTGAGCAACACACACACACACACACACCATACACCACACACACCTCTATTCCATAACCAGGAATTTAGTTACAAATCAGACTGTAGAACTTAGTCTACTTGACAATTATATGTGGCAAAACCAAAAACTTTGGACCCTTTCAAGTCCTGTTTCTTTAAATATTGACCAGCATTTATCTGGTGAGGGCTGAAAGGAAGATGTCTTGTTCTCTGCAGGTGGAGTAAGGAAGCATTTAGTGTGGACTGTAAGCTCTGAGTCAGCCTTCACTTCATGGCTCCAGTACTCATATGAAAAGTCCTGAAAACATTTTTTTTGGTTGTTTTTTTTTTTTTCAAGACAGGGTTTCTCTGTGTAGCTTTGGTGCCTGTCCTAAAACTTGCTCTATAGACCAGGCTGGCCTCAAACTCACAGAGATCTGACTGCCTCTGCTTCCCAAGTGCTGGGATTAAAGGCGTGCACCACCACCACCCAGCTTTGGAAAACATATTTTAAGGTGCTTTATTGTTACTTTAGTTTCCAGTTTGCTATTTTTACTTTTCCAGAAATCAAATGTTTCCTACAGTTTTGGAACTCTGTCTCTCTGCATGTATCTGTCTCTGAGAGGAATCAGTTTTTTGGTCCATTAACTTCTTGGGAGGCATATCAATATGTGAAGGTTCTTAAAATGAATTAGTCTTTCCAAGAAGGCAGCGCCAGGCTGAGCTCTTCTGCACGCTGCCCTTGTAGCAGAGGTGATGCTGCTGACTATAGGACAGACGTGGGCAGGGCCTGGACCCAGCACACTGTGTAAGTACCAAGCAACCTGTGCGTGCACTCAGCCATGCTCCCTGAAGATGTGGGGTGGTGAGAGGGGTGTGCTTGATGCTTGCTAAGTTCCACTGTGTGTTGTGCTAGAAACTGTAACAGGAACGTGCTATACTTGTGTCTTTAGTCTCACAAATGGAGGCCCAGGCCTTTGTGGAGCTCGGTCTAGCAGGCAATTAATAAATCAAGCAATGGAAAACCGTTACTCTTGGTTTTCAACTTGCTACTCGTAATATCTGGTCGGCATTTATTTAACGAAAGCTACAAGAAATCAGTTTTCTGTTAAGTGTGCGCCTCCTTCTTCCCACCCACTTGAGGATGTTGGTTACCGTGGTGAGAACTGGACCACTTAACACCCACAGGTCCTTGGAAAGCCCCATTCTTTTAGGCCAAGACTCTTGGCCATTTGTCTGTTTTGTCTAGTACAACTGAAGTGACCTGTTTAGAAGCAAAATGGAAAATTTTCGCCACGGAGAGCCAGGAAATCCCGTAGACATCTCTGAATAAGAAGTAGTGATATTAAGCCAGGTGTGGTGGCTCACACCTTCAATCCCAGCACTCAGGAAGTAGAGGCAGACAGATCTCTGTGAGGTCGGGGCCAACCTGGACTACAAAGGGAGTTCTGGGACTCACTTTGTTACACAGAGAAACCCTGTCTGGAAAAAAAACAAAAACAAAACTACCACCACCACCATCACAACAAAAGAAGTAGTGATGTTGCCAAAACACCAGAGCGCAACCTTTCTAAGTGCCCGGGAGGTGGCCTGGTTTGCTTCCGTCGCACACAGCACCAGAGCTGAGACTAATGTCTGACACACAGCCAGTCTGAACTAAACATCTGTCCCATGACCGAGTGACTCTTAAGGAGAATATTTTGAAAACTAGTTGAAGAAAACTTTGTCAATTGGAATCTAGCTTCCAGGGTTCCGATTTTCTCGCCGACTTATTACAGAGTCAGTTAATAGCTTTCATGTGCTGGAGGGACACACATGTCCCTTGTGACATACAGGTGCGTATGCGGAGAGCCGGGCCACCTGCTCCTGTCCTTCCAGTTCACTCCTGCAGCTGATGTAGCTTTGTTCAGCTCTGACGAATTCCAGTCCAGAGAAAATGAGAGGGCCCACCGCAGTCAAAAGACGGGAGAGCTGCCTGGTGACCACTTGAGCGGCAGCATGGAGGAAAAACAGGGACAGACTTCTGGAAAGAGGGCGGGCCAAGTGAGGGCTGGCAGAGGGACTAGAACATGGAGAACAGGCTTGAGAGAGGCAGAGAGAAGTTCACTAGAGCATCTGTGAACTGCGGAGGGAGGGTAACGTGGAAGAGGTGGGACACATGGGGAAAAAGCGTGGGCCTCGTCCTGGGCTTTGTGGAAGTGCACTCTTTCCCCATCTTATGCCTGTGCCATGGTGGACCAGCAGGTTCACACCTAGAAATAGACCCAAGAGACTGCAGGTGTGATGGGGGAGCCTGGTTAACCAATTATCTTTAAGAGGTGGGACCAAGTTAGGGTGTGGCTTTCTGGGACCTGGAGAAAAATCAGCTGCAAGCCCAGGTTCTCTCTCTCTCTCTCTCTCTCTCTCTCTCTCTCTCAGTGTGTGTGTGTGTGTGTGATTCCCTCACTGCACAACTGAGCTTGGACTTCTCCTTCCGGTTTCATGAGTTTTCCCCTTAAAATAAATAAAAATATAATTGTTTATCTTTAAGCTAGCCTGGTTATTTCCTGAATCGAGTTAGCTTCTACACTTGGCACCCGATTGGTGGGGCTCAGGTCTCCAACTGGTCTGGCCAGCTGCTGGCAGGCTCCATGCCATTAATGTGGGTATAAGATTCCTGCACAGCGGCCCTGAGTAGCCGCTAGACACAGTCCTTCATATGTTCTCATTAAACATCTCAGCTGGCTTCTGGGTCCAGTTATCTGATGCTCACAGATGCTCAGGCAGGATGCAGGCTTATGTCAGCATTACTCATAATAAGCCCAAACTGAAAATGTGTTACTATCCATCAGTGCTGAGGACATTAGTTGCAGTGATCCAACAGAGGACTGTATATCATCCTTAAAGGGAGATCCACAGCTTTCCGCAGTGACACAGATGAAACTCACGGCTATGATAGTGATGGGGAAACAGGCTGGGGATACAGCTCAGTGGTAGAGTGCTTGCCTAGCATGCAGGAAGCCCTAGGTTCCATTTCCAGCACCGGTTAAACTGCACGGTGGCACACTCCTGTGGGCCCTGGCCCTCTGGAGGTGGAAGCAGAAAGATCAGAAGTTTGATACAGCTGAAGATACTTAAGATCCTGTCTCTAAATAAGTAAGCACTAAGTTTAAAATAGAGACAATTGATTTATGGCACCAGAGGTCACCTCTGAGAGGATGCACGGGGAGGGGACTGGGTGACAGGAACAATCTCACCATTCTTACCCTCGCTCTGCAGGGGCTCCCGAGCTGCTTACCAGAGCTGTGTGTTGAATGCGTAGACCTTGAATGAATGAAATGTTTGCCCTGGCAATGTTGAAGCAGGCATGGGTAGCCCGTATATGGTGGTTCTGTTGATCTTGTCCATATTGGGTTTCATGGTCTAAATTGATGAGGACGGCTGACCAGGTCTTTTCCTCAAGAGGGCGCCAGATCTCACTACAGATGGTTGTGAGCCACCATGGGGTTTGCTGGGAATTGAACTCAAGACTTCAAATAGCAGGCAGTGCCCTTAACCGCCTTTAATCCCAGCACTTGGGGGGCAGAGACAGGCAGATCTCAGTGAATTCAAGGCCAGCCTGGTCTACAAAGTTATTTACATGACAGCTAGGGCTACACAAGGCAACCCTGCCTCAAAAAACCAATAAACAAACAAACAAAGTAGAGGGTGATAGAGCTGGACAGCCAGTGTCCTCTGGGCCTCTGAGAGTGTGCATGCACACACACACACACACACACACACACACAATTAAAAAGCAATAAAAGTTGAAGTAGAAAAAGAAATATAGTTTACACTTTATGCAGATGTTAAATATAAAAACAATACTACATGTGATATACATTTGTTTAGAGCTCTATACATCTACAATAAAAACCTTTTTGTTTTTTGGTCTCAGGATGGCCTTGAACTTGTGACCTTTCTCCTCAGCCACCCAGTACTAAGATCACAAGTGTGCACTGACACACCCAACCATATACAAAAATAGTTCTTGTTCTTGATGAGAACAAGAACATGGGAATTCTATAATTGTAGGACTTCTGTTTTGTTCAGTTTTGTTTTTTGAGAGAAGACCTCATACATCCCAGGCAGATGTCAAACTCTCTCTATAGTCAAGATGACCATGGCCCTCTGGGCCTCCTGTCTCTACTTCATGAGCGCTAGGATTACAGGCCTGTACGACCATCCCATGTCATGCAGACTGTGTGGTACCAGGGTTTCATGCACGTGAGACACGCACCCTCCAACTGAACTGCCTGCCAAGATTCTGTAATTGTAGCATTATATGTCTTTCCAAAAGTCACTGAACTCGGGGATGGTGCACATAGCTGTAACTGCAGCACTTGCGAGGCTGAGGCAGAAGGATGGCTGCGAGTTCATGGCTATCAGAGCTACGTAGTGAATTTAGGTCTTCAGGGCTAGCCTAGGATGCATAGCAATATTTTGTTTCAAAAAGAGAAAATAATAATTGAATGTGATAAACTGGTAACATCTGTTAAAACTGGGTTATAAACTTTTTGTATGTATGTATGTATGTATATATGTATGTGTGCATTACAGGGTTACTCTCCTGCACTGTTCTTTGTACTGTGAAGCGTTTGAAATATTCATGGTTTTAAATCATTTATCATCAATGGAAACAGAAAGCCAGTGGGGACAATAATGAGCCTTAATGAGCACAGAAACCAGAGCTGGTGGCTGCAGAGGGCCGTTCTGCTCACATCACTGTCGGGAATCCATCAGCATGTTTTGCTCCAGTGTCCCACATCTCACAACTTGCTTCCCACAGAGTCCTTGCAAATAAATCTACAAGTGATTTGCTTTGCAGTCCTCTGGAATTTGGCGATGAAACTTTCCCAGAAGTTTGAAAAAGCAGAAAGACTTTTCTCCTTTTCTCTCTGAAGTTGTATCTAGCAACTGCCCCCCCCCCCTTCTAAGTCTGTTCCACTGTGTGAGGTCAGGGAAGGGCTTCTCGGCCTCACTGACTTCCATTGTCTAGCAAAGTACAGCCTCAGATATCTTAGAGCCTTATGAGATATTCTGTGACGCCATTTGAGAGAAAGAATCAGGTATCTTTTAGGTGTGGTGTTGCAAGCCTATAATCCCATCCTCACTTTGGGGCTGAGGTGGGAGGATCAAAGAGTTTGAGACCAGCCTGGGACATCAAAGAAAGAAAACAAACAACAAGAAAACAAAGCAGGCAGTCTGTCTCTGTGTATGTGCAAATGTGCATGCATGTGAGCGTGTACCCATGTGCACAGGAGTGTGGTTAGGAGTCTTGCATATGCTATGCAAGTGATCTGCCACTGAGTTAAATCCCTGACATTTTAGTTTTAATGTATCATATATTATGCATTTGAAGTTTTTTTTTTTTGTTTTTTGAGACAGGGTTTCTCTATAGCTTTGGAGCCTGTCCTGGAACTAGCCCTTGTAGACCAGGTTGGCTTCAAACTCACAGAGATCCGCCTGCCTCTGCCTCCCGAGTGCTGGGATTAAAGGCGTGCGCCACCACCGCCCGGCATGCATTTGAATTTTTAGTATATTTTAAATTTTTATTTATTTATTGTGTCTATGTGAATATGAGGATGTGTGGCGGTCAGAGGATAGCTTCCAGGAGTCAGTCCTTCCCTTGCTTTATGGGTTCTAGGGGTTGAACTTGGGTGACAAGCCCTTTTACCTACTCAGACATCTTCTGAGCCCAATTCCTAATTATTTATTTATTTATTTATTTATTTATTTATTTATTTATGTTTGCTTGTTTAGTGTTTTTGGTTCGATGTAACCCTGAATGTCCAAGAACTTGCTATGTCAACAGGCTGGCAACAAACAGAGATCCGCCTGCCTCTGCCTTCTGAGTGCTGGGGTTAAAGTAATTCACCACCACAACCGGGTCCAATCACTACTTTATTATATAGAGTCCAGACTTAGGTCTGGATTTTGTTCCAGAGCTTTAGTATATTAAGTTAACATAACCGAATGTCAGTTCTGAAGTATAATTTCAGCCTGTTCAGGTTTATAAAAATTTTAGTGGAGCCAGGTGGTGGTGGAGCACGCCTTTAATCCCAGCAGTACTTGGGAGGCAGAGGCAGGCGGATCTCTTTGAGTTCAAGGCCAGCCTGGTGTTCAAATTGAGTTCCAGGACAGGCTCAAAAACTACAGAAAAACTCTGTCTCAAAAAACAAAAAACAACAACAACAAAAATAGTGGAAACATTCAATTTTACATTGAATTCACTTAAGAAAAAGAAACGCTAAGGCTGAGAGCAGCTTCTTGCGGCATTTCTTCTCTCTGGTGACATGGTCAGAGCAGGATTTCCGATGGCCTGAAGAGCTGGACGCTAATTCTGGATCTCAGTGCTCAGAGTCTGACAGGAACCCTAGGACTGGAAACCGCAGTATGAAGACTGGACCTCAGCTCTGACGTGCTGACCCCACAGCTGAGTCGGGGGCTGACACTTGCTGTGTGGTCACAGGTCAGCACGGCCCTGCAAGAACCAGGCATCAGGTAATCCTCACCATTTGACCATCACTACGACATTCTTTTCAAAGTATTTAAAAATATCCTCCTGCCAGGCCGGTAGTGGTGCCCGTCTTTAATCCCAGCATTCGGGAGGCAGAGGCAGGCGGATCTCTGAGTTCAAGGCTAGCCTGGTCTACAGAGTGAGTTGCAGGACTGTCCAGGGCTACACAGAGAAATGCTGCCTTGCAACACCACACGCCCACCCCCAAAGTCCTCCTGACAACTTTTCTTCTTGAAAGTCTCATTTTTCAGTGATGGTAGTTACCTAAGGTCACTTGAAGAAAATACTACATCAATACACACTAGCTCTCCTGGCAGCCACATCTCAGGGCTACAGCAGTAAGCAAGTGCCTTCGTGAAGAGGACATCCAGACCAGCTCTTGTAGGACTAGGCGGCAGTGGGCACATCAGCCTGAGGTGCCCAATGTGCCCGCATTTGGGACGATAACACATTCAGGTTGACTATTATTGTTTGTACTTAGCACAGTTCAGATATGTTCAGTTGTGAACGCCAAGTCTTTAAGAAACAATGTGCAACAGAGTCCTGTTTATAGAAAGAGATTCATCAGATGAGTGTCTGACATTGCCCTTTTCCCCTTAGCTCATTCCAGAGGCCTGCAACCCTGGTGAGCTATGGAATTTCCTTCCACAGAGCGGGCTGTGGGGCTGGAGAGATGGCTCAGCCCTTACGACCACTACTCTTGCAGAAGGCCTGCCCTCTGTTCCCAGCACCCATGTGGCCCAGAAACAATGCAAGTCCTTGTTTGGGAATTTTCTCTGAAATACATGGCACCTAGACATCCACAAGTGAGGGACTGGAGCTGGTGAATACATTTCCCAACTTCCTTGTCCCTCGGTAGGACAGTTCTGAAGCCTGCATGTTCTAAACCATCTTTGAGAGTCCCAGTGGGATGGTGGTCCAGTTACCCAAAGTTCTAACCCCTCATCAGCCCAACCTCTCGGGCTTTCTCATTTCCCTCCCTGCTCCCCCATGTCCTTACCATGCTGCTTTACGTTAAGTTACCACAAAGTCATCCACATCACTGACATGGCTGCCCTGAGGAGGAGGAGCCAGGCCCAACTTGTAACGGTACAGCAAGCACAGCTGAAGGATCCGCACCACTCACAACGCTCCTCACACTTAACCCCACTGCTGTTCCTGCAGAACTGTGTCCCTCAGTGAGGACTGCCTCCCTGATCACAATGATCGCTGGGGTCGGCCATCCGATCCGGGCCACTGATACACCTTTACCATAGTGTAACCTAGATAACCACAGTGGCTGGCTGACGGAGATTGTGACTCCCATGGGGCAAATGAGACCCCTTCCTTAGGACTTTTACCTGGGGTTGTGGGAAGAACAAACTATGAAGCTAGAGCACAGCCAGGTCTCTTATGACACATGGGCTCCTGGTCCCAGTGTGTGCTGACTAGTTTTGTGTCAATTTGACACAGTCTATAGAGTCATCTGGACACAGGAACCTCAACTGGGAAAATGCCTCCGTGAGATCAGGCTGTAGGCAAGCCTTCAGAGCATTTTTTTTAGTGATAGATGGAGGAGGGCCCAGCCCAATGTGGGTGATGCCATCCTCAAGTTTGTGGCCAGCCTGGTCTACAGACTGAGTTCCAGGACAGCCAGGACTACTACACAGAGAAACCTTGTCTCAAACAAACAAAACCTGACGAAACAAAATAGTTTGTAGATCTCTCTCAAACTTCTCCCACCAATCTTTCCCAATGGCTTGTTGACCCTGGCGTCTCAGCTGCTCCACTGACGAGTCTTCCCTGTCACTTTATCATGGTTTCATAGTTTTCTTTTTCTTCACAGGTCTAATTGTGAGGCATGACATAAGACAAAATCTTGCTGTGTAGCCTGGCTAGCCTTCACTTACAAATCTTTTCTGCTTTAGCCTCTGGAATGAACCAGTTACAGGCATGAGTCACCTTGCTTGGTGATTTATCTAGCATTTTTGGTGACCAGACATTGTGAGTGACATGCTGTAGACACTGGGTTGTATTGTGGTTCACTGAAGAACATTTCCCTTGGTTTTGTTTTTCAAACAGGGTTTCTTTGTGTAGCCCTGGCTGTCCTGGAACTAGCTCTTGTAGACCAGGCTGGTCTTGAACTCACAGAGATCTGCCTGCCTCTGTCTCTCATGTGCTAGGATTAAAAGCATGCACCACCATCGCCCAGCAACATTTCCTTTTTCTAAACTGTTTTTCCATTTCTTACATTGTGCCTGTTTCTGTGGGGGCAGGGCTCATACTAAAGAGTCCATGTATGCAGAGGTTAGAGGACATCTTCCAGGAGTTGCTTCTCTCTGTCCATCTCTGTCGGGCTCCAGGGATCAAACTCAGGAAGTCAGGATTGGTGGTGCCTTTACCAGCTGAAATATCTCATCAGCCCAAGGAACATTTTGTTGTAGACAGCAGTTATGGTACAACTCATCATTGAGACATCATAGTATGTTCATCAAGGTTTTTTTGTTTGTTTTGTTTTTTTAGGATGGATCTATTAAATTAAAAAAGAAATTAAGTGTATGGTGTTTTGCCCAAATGTATGTCTATGTGCTCTGTGCATGCAGTGCCTGAAGAAGCCAGAAGAGGACTTTGGATCCTCCAGGACTAGAGTTACAGATGGTTGTGAGCTGCTATGTGGATGCTGGGAATTAAACCTGGCTCCTTAGGAAGAACGCTAAGGCTTTTAACCACCAAGCCATCTCTCCAGTCCTGGCTGTCTTTTCTCTTAAAGCGTAGTCCTTGCCTGTTTCCAGCAAAAAGTTCTTGGTAAGACTTCCAACTTCCAACTTCTCTTCCCTGTAATAGACAACACTGAAATTTCTGCTTATTCTGGTTTCTTGTCTTGTTTCTGGTTAGACTTCTGTGAATCTCACAAATGTATTGTTCAGGGTTGGTCAAGGATTTGAGGAGAATTTGCACACATATTTGGGGGTTTCCAGCCTGGGGACTTTCTCCCTCCCTGACATTTCCCCTTAGTTTGTAGCTGTTGCAGATGCTTTCTGCTCTAAGTGAGTCCCTGGGAGCCTCTCTCCCATGCAAGCTGGACCAAGGCTCTCTACGTGTGATCTTAGACCAGCAATACCAGCAGCACTATGACCCAAACTGTCTAAAACAGAAGCTTGTGGTGGGAGCACTAAGTCTATGGTTTTCTTTCCTTATGTCGTGTGTGTGTGTGTGTGTGTGTGTGTGTGTGTATGAATGTGTGTGGGGGAGGGCAGATGACAATGCAGAGGGGACCATTATCTCTTTTTATTATGTGGGCATGAAACTCGGGTCATCAGGCTTGGTGACAAGCATCTTTACCTGCTGAGCCATTTTCCTTGCCCAAAATCTGTGTTTGCACAAGCTCCCCCAAATTCTAGCATATTCAAATTTCAGGATGAGTTCCTTAGAAGAAAAGGCACACAAGTATGAACCTTCTGCCATTTGAAAGAAAATGGTCTCCAAAGGGAGTGGCACTATTAGGACGTGTGGCTTTGTTGGAGTGGGTATGGCCTTGGTGGAGGAAGTGTGTCACTGTGGAGCTGGGCTTTGAAGTTTCAAAATATACCCAGTGAGACAGTTTGTTGAAGGAGGCTGTTTGCTCATTTCTGGCCACCCAGACCCGAAATAACTGTTGTGGGAGCTCCTTTGGCCAATAGCCTTTAAGATACCAGCCCACTTGTGTGTGGTCTCTTATACTATAAATCATGCGCTCCTTCTGTTGCTTCTGGCTCATGCTCCCAGCTGCTAGACTCAGTTCCTGTTCCCTGTTCATGCAGAGGACTGTGATCTAGGACAGTGATCTGCAAGTCTCCCCCAAATAAATAATTATGCGTAATTCTGAACTAGTGTGGGATTATTGTGTAACTTCTGTCATCAAATGACCACACAGAAACTGTATTAATTAAAATGCTGCTTGGCCTATTAGCTTATGCATATTTCTAGCTAGCTCTTATATCTTTTTTTTTAAATTGATTTTTGTTGAGCTCTACATTTTTCTCTGCTCCCCTCCCTGGGGATTAGCTTCATCCATGTGTACGTGTATCTCTATGTCCATCACCATATCATCATGCCCAAGGCAGAGGTGCTTAATGAGATTGTACAGAGAGAGTATGCACTGTGGTGTCTTCCTGGTCTCTCTTCTAGAAATCCCCAGAACTTTGCCTTGCATCTGTCTAGAGGCAGCCTGCAGGCGGTGAGCAGGTGTAAGGACCTGGTTGCTAAGGGCAACCACACCCCAGGGCAGCTCATTTTCAGAAGAGGAACCAGATGCTTATAATCAGCTTGTTCTCCATCCTGCCAATGCCAACATCCCCCAAAGTGCAGTGTCCCTGCTCCTCAGTAAGAGCTAACAACTCACCTTCAAGGGCACCTGGCCAGGGACTCACCTTTAAGGGACACTGGCTTCGGTTCCATAGCATCCCACTCTACCAGTTCCACTCTGGGCCGGGAGGAAACACACAGAATAATCACTGCCTTATTCTCCTTTCCAACCTCCCCCAAAGGAAGCCAGCCTACCACAGGGAGAAGGTCCACCCAGGCCTCCCTTCCCAATAGTAATGTACACACAAGCGCTTTGGTGATTTCATTAGAATTAAATTCTAATTTAGTAGGTGTTATTGGCCAAACTATATTTAATCAAAATTCAGAAATCAAAATATCTAGCCTCCAGTACCTCAGAATGTGACTAGTTTGGAAACATTTAGTCATTTTCTTTCCTTTCCTTTTCTTCTCTTTTCTTTTCGTGTGTGTGTGTGCGTGTGTGTGTGGCTGTGTGTCTTATGTATCCTAGGCTAGCTTCAAACTCACCATATAACTGACGAAGTCCCTGAACCCAATCCTCCTATCTCCATCTCCAAAGTGCTAGGACAGCATTTGTCACCGTGCTTAGGAATCAAACCCATAGCTTCTTTCATGCTAGGCAAGGACTCTACCGACAAAGCTACACCTCCAGCCTGAATCGGGGTCTGTAAAGCAGCAATTAAGGTTAAAAGGGATCATATGTGCATGGATATAATCCAATAAGGTTTGTGTCCTTTTAAGAGGACTGGGAGCTTGGTATAGCTGTCTATACCTATAGAACACCATGGTTATTACCCAGACATACCTTTTAAAAACCAGTAAAAAGAGAGGCTGGTGAGATGGCTCAGCAGTTAGGAGCACAGACTGCTCTTCCAGGGGACCTGGGTTCAATTCCCAGCACCCGCATTACAGCTCACAGCTGCCTGTAACTCCAGTTCCAGGGAATCTGGGGCCCTCATACAGACATACATGAAGGCAAAACACCACATGAAAATAAATCTATAAAATAATAATAAAAAGAGAAGAAAAAGCAGGTCAGTGAGGCAGCTGCTCAGTGGGTAAGGGTACTTGCTGCCACGTCTGACCACCTGAGTTCGACACCCAAGACCCACAGTGAGGAAGAAGAGGACCGACATCTACAAGTTGTCTTCTGACCTCCACCTGCACATGGGACATGTCCATGAGTCCTTCAAAAAATTCATAAACGTTTCTTAAATGAAGGGAAAGACGTGGGGAGAGAGATTCAGAGGAAGGATGATCACATGAGAAGGGTCGGGAAGAGGCTAGCTATTTATAACCTGAGTGGCGTGCTCTCAAGGAAAAGCCTTAGAGGGGACTCTCAGTTTCTGGACCTGCGAGATTCCCAGAGTCTCAGACTTCAGGCTGTAGTGAGGCTGGGAGGGGCTGAACTGTGTTCCTAACAGGCTGTGGAGGCTGCTGATGTTGCTGGCGTGGGCATGGCATGCTGAGCGTCAGGGGCTGAACGTCAGGGACCTGGGGACTGTGGTCACAGTGTGGCCTGGCCAGCAGTTCTAAGCCACCTCGCTGGCTGGAAAGAGGACATTTTTTTCTCAGACTATCTTTTCATATCTGTTGTGCTTTCTAAGGATTGAAATACGGTAGCGTCCCCCAGCTTCTACAGCTGCGGGGAGACGGCAGGGGTAGAGTGCAACAGGCCATGTGGCCGTAGTTCCTAAAATTTCAAAATAAATCAGAAAGTTGGATGTTTACATTAAATCTTAGATTTTTAAAACCTTCAAAACATTGGTAACTTCATCTGCTTATTTTTAAAAAGTTGTGAGACAAAGGAGTCCTTGAATGGGCTGGACATGTTATGTATTTTATTTTGGAGATATATATGTATAAATATATACAAATTTTTATTTATATAAAAATCCATCAGTCCATATGATTAAGATTTGTCCTTCATATCACGCCACAATTAAAAAAACAAACTACCCAAACATCTGCCTAGGTATGAAAGCATGGGCATTCTTGTCTTTGGGGACAAGACAGGGAAGGGATAGGTGGACCTTATCTTCATTTTCTAATATTTTGCCTTCTTAGGGAGGTAGAGAGTGAATGGGGCATAATGGCGCACAGACTCCCAGCATTCAGCAAGCCGAGACAGGAGAACTGTGAATTTGAGGCCAGATGGCTACATAATGAGACCATGCCTCAAAAACCAGATAGGCTGGGTAGGCGGCTCAGTGGGCACCAGGCACTCAGGCCTGAGTCTGACCTATGCCTGGAACCCACATAAAAACACTGGCTGTCGGGGCTCACGTCTGTAATCTCATCACCCCTGCAGCATGAAAGGCGGCAGAAACAGAATTGTCTAGAAGCTTGCAGGCCTGGAAAGTGCCGCATCACTTTCCTCAAACACCAGCTGAAGGGGAGAAGTGACTCCTGGAAGCTGTTCTCTGACTCCTTACTCATGCTGTGGCATATGTACATGAAACCCAAATAGATATAATTAAAATAAGTAAATAAAGATAAATGAAACAAAAGTGTAAGATGAAGCACATGGGGGGGAGGGGACAGGGGGCGTTGGAGTTGGGGGCGTCAACAGCCGATCCACTCTCATGGGATTGAGGTGGCCCCTTAGTTAATGTCTCTATGTTTGGAAATATGTCGTGCTAAACATTGTAATCTTATTTTGTTTAATTTTGGTTTTCTTTTGTTGTTGTTGCTATTTGTTTTTTTNCCTTTTTTGAAGTAAATTAGTGCTGCCAAGAGCAGACGTGTCTCACTGTCATAAAAAGCCTTTTTTTTTTTTTAGAGTTTCTCTGTGTAATAGCCTTGCCTGTCCTTTAACTCACAGAGATCTACCTACCTCTGCCTCCCAAGTGTTGGGATTAAAGGCGTGTGCAACCATGCCCGCCTTAAACATTGTAATACTAAATTTAGAAATACCTGTGAAGGTATGAACCCGACCCACCCCTGGGAGGCCACTGAGCCAAGCTCTTGGCTCCCTCTTGACTGTGATGCCGTTGAGGGAGACACATTGCTGCCATCTTCAGTAAACACCCGCTCCTCTGTGGCACGGGAGTGTCCTGAGGTCACCTTCCCTGTTCAGCCAAGCATCCCACATGGCATTCACGGTGCAACTCAGCGGCATCCTAGGGAAGTTTACATGTCCTCCCTAATTTGAGACGCTGTGCTGGATCTACGGTTTAGGTCACTGGGGAACGGCTTCTCTTTCTGGACCTGAAAGCAGTGCATTCTTGTGGCTAAATTCACTGAATAGTGAGGCAGATTGGTCTCAAGGTTTCTGGTCTGGCAAATAGGCGTGATCACAGTTAACCTATCTGAGTTTACCTGAAGACTTGGGTATGCTGTGGGACTGGAGCACAGCTGTTCAATAACCATTAGCTATTACCAAGTAGTTTTTACTAATTGATTTTCCTTAGAATATCTTTCTTACATGAGGGATTAAGTCTGAGACAACAATGAGGATGGTCACATTAATAGCTGACCTGTAAGCCTCAAGAAGAAAATATTTTCAGCTCTGATTTAAGTAGCCAAGGTGATGAAATGTCAAGGCTGCTTCAAAAGAGTTGAGGCATTGCCGGCCGCGGTGGCGTAAGTCTAATCCCAACACTCAGGAGACAGAGGGAGGCAGATCTGAGTTCAAGGCTAGCCTGGTCTACAGAGCGAATTCCAGGACAGCCAAGGGTACACAGAAATCCTGTCTCAAAAAACCAACAAACAAAAACCAAAAACAAACCTGCTGAGACATTTGAAATTAGCTTCCAACCTTCAAGGAACGGTCTACTTCCTTTGGAAAGACCTGCAATCGCTGGGTCAAACCTAGGAAGGGAGACAGGCAGCAGTTGGGGCAGGAGACCCCAGGTCTAGGTCTCCAATTGTCCCTTTGGCCCTAGGTTACCAGGCAGCCAGTTTGTTGATAAGAGTTGCCAGGTGGTATGAGATGCTTCAGGTAACCGCCTGGGAGCAGCGCCCCCTGGTGGCCGGTGGTTTTAACCGTGACTAACAAAGCTGTAAAGAAAGAATGAGCACAGATCCCAGAAAACATACTCCCCAAGCGCACGGGATTTCAGTTGCTTTTCTGAAGGTCTTTCTTTGTCTTTAAAATACACATTTTTGAGACAAAGTCCGATACAACCTAGACTGGTGTCAAGAACTTTCTATGCGGTTAAGGATGACCTTGAACTTCCGGTCCTGCTGCTCCTCCCACTAAGGGTCGTCACAGGTGTGATCCCCTCTGCCAAATTCGTGTAGTGTCAGGGACCGAATCCAGGGTTTTGTACGTGCTAGACAAGCACTCTAACAACTGAGCTACAACCTTAAACTAACACTTCCTACATTCTCTCCCCTCATATCCCTCTTTTAACTGAGAAAATCCTATGCCTGATTATATAGGTATACAAAAGAAAGGTTTACTAATAATAAATCAAAAAGAAATTTATTTTAAGCCAGATGTGGTGGCACCAACCTGTAACCCTAGCATTTGGGAAGTAGAGACAGGAGGATCAGGAGTTAAAAATCTAGCTTCAGCTACACTGTGACTTTGAGACGAACCAGAGCTATATAAGTCTCTATTTCAAAAAATAAAAAGACTTATTTTAAAGCAATTCTTGGTATTCATATGATTTTACTATTTAATAAAGATAAAGGGAAATTTCTACACTAATCCAAGAATATTTTTACATATCAAAATAAACCTTGGCTGGATGTTTGATATGGCAGGACTAAGAGCTTCTCCAACATCTCTAAGATTTGACATATTATTTGTTGGTTTTATGATTATCAACGCGGAGAACTGGAGTGATGGCTCAGCATTTAAGATCACTGGCTGCTCCTGCAAAGACCCTGGGTTCAGTTCCCAGCACCCACACAGTGGCTCAGGAGACCTGATGCCCTCTGCTGGGCTCTTTAGGCTCCTGAATGCATGTGGCTCACAGACATATCCTCAGACTCCCACACAAACTCTCAAAGCAGGCACGCATGCTCAGAAGGCTGCTTTGCATCAATACAGAGTACATAATGGTAGGAATATATTTTGAGCCATTTCAGAAATTCTTGGGAATTCTGTCCTAATCCAAAACTGAAATATTTTATGGCCTTCTTATGAAACCCAAGTCAGCCACTCAAACAGAAATTATTATAATCATTCTTGGACTGCTGAGATTGTTCATTGAGTAAAGGCCTCTGCCATCAGGACTGACAACCCGAGTTTGAACCCCAGAACTCACACAGCGAGAGAAAAGTCAGTTCCTGTAAGTTGCCTTCTGACCACATTATTACACACACACACACATCCAGGGTGGGGTGGAGTTGGGTGAGAGACAAATGTAAAAAAATCAAGCATTTGGACACAATATAATTAAAAATCTACATATTTGATACTTACATATGGAAGAACAATAGTAGGAAAATACGAAGTCTTTGCTTTCTATAATTAAGCCATTATGCTTTTGTAAGAAAAAGCACTGCAATTCTTAAGAGAACAATGTGTCAAATCTGAGCTGAGGTTCTTCAGTGTCTGCGCTAATGAGCAGTGTGACGGTGTAGCCACAACCAAGGCTGCAGTGAACTCACCACGCAACACCGTCAAACGCTGCCACAAATGCCTCTGATTCGTCACATCTGATTTTTTAAAACTTCATTATGTCTGGTTTTGAATTAGTTTTTGGTTACTCTTTGTTCAGAAACCTTTTACTATTATTACTTTGTGCTGTGGGATGTCTTTCTGTACACTGTGAATATGTGTTGCTCTCATTGGTTGATAAATAAAGCTGCTTTGGCCTATGGCAAAACAGGATAGAGCCAGATGGAAAATCCAAGCAGAGATACAGAAGAAGGGCAGAGTCTGGGAGACAGCAGCCAGCTACTGAGGAAGCAAGACATGTAGAAAATGAGGTAACAAGCCACAAACCACGTTGCAAAGCATAGATAAGAAATATGTGTTAATTTAAATGTAAGAGCTATCTAGTAATAAGCCTGAGACATTGGCCAAACATTTATAATTAATATAAGCTTCTGAGTGGTTACTCGGGAACTGGTTGGCAGGAGAGAAATCTCCATTTACAACGTGTGTGTGTGTGTGTGTCCATGTGTTCCCATGTGTCTCCACATGCACTTTCAGGTGAACTGTAAATCAGCTTAAGAAGTAGTTTGTGTAGTTTTTGTCTTCTTTGTTTTTGAGACAGAGGTCTCATAGCCTGGCTGGTCTGGAACTCTTTATGTAGCTAGATCAGGCTTGCCCTGAGCTCACCAAAGTCTGCCTGCCTCTACCTCCTGGGTACTGGGATTAAAGGTCTATGCCTAGAAGAAGCTACAGGTGGTTGTGAGCCCTCCAGCATAGGTACTGGGAATCAAACTTAGGTCCTGTGGAAGAGCAGTGTGGATGAGAACTCCTGGAAAGGAACTCTGTCTACAAAGGCCAATTGGCTGGTTAGGACTTGAGAAAGGTGAAGAGGTTGGGATGCTACAGATCCAGCCTAATTACAATGGATTTGGGCTATCCTTAGCCCCTTAAATAGTCGTTCTTTGTCCACCTCTGTGTCAGACCTAATATCCCATGACTAACAAAGTCAAACTAAAGATCCTGTGACTGATAGATAAGAACCTTGGAATGTATTAGCAAACCCTTGCTCCACCCACTAAGGAGTCAGCTTGCTCTCAGCATCTAAGGCCTAGACAGGTTCTCCCCAGTGTACTATAACCTGACCACCCAAGGAACCCACCAAGGTATTTGTAAGTGTCTTGATTTATGACTTTCTTTGTTCTGTTCCCATAAAAACTTCATGAAACTCCTTCCAACACTGGAATGTAGAATTTTTAAGGTAACCTAAATCTCAGGCCATGGTCACTCATATTTGGCTTCAAAATAAACTATTTCAGATCCCCTTTGGGGTAATAGTAGTGTTTCTTGTGTTGGCAGCAGGAAGGCTCCTAACGGTGGAACCATCTCTCCAGCCCTCGGAGTCCATCTGCTACACGGAACTCCTGTTTTTCACGGCCCTCTTCTGGCATTTCTTCCATCACCAGTTCAGGTCTCCCGAGCGCTCCTGAGCCCCCCGCCCCCCGCCCCTCAGTCTGACAGTCCCGAGGAATTTGCTATGGTCTACCTGGCAGGACCTCCAAGTTAACTTTCCCTTGTCTTCCTACCTCAGGTTCTGTTCTGTTAATGTCTGATCTCTATCTCTCTGCCATGGTGCTGGCTCCTCTGGACGACCGCAGTAGGCATGAGCTCTCCGGTCTACCTGTCCCTGTCCGGGCTTGCTTTCCTGCATCGTTTCTGAGCTCTGCTGCCAGAGATACACACACACACACACACACACACACACACACACACACACACACACACACTTTTTCTTTATATACAGATGGTAACCAAATTTTAAATGTTACTATCAAAACTTTAAAAGTCTGGGGTCAAACAAAATTCTGTTGCACCCAAAGTTCTAAATCACGTGCCTTGTGACCCACTTGAAGGAAAGGAAATCCCCAGTCTGCCTGTGCTGGTGGCCCAGCCCCCAGTGGAGTGTTGAGACCAGCACTCCCCAGCCAGCTGTCAGCTCCGGGAGAGCGGTTTCCCTGTCTTGCCCTTCACTAAGGACAGGCAAGCCCAGACGCAGGCAGACCCCACAGGCACAGGCAGAGCTTGCTGACGCTACTGAAGCTTTAGAACTCGGGCTGGGCCAGGCTGGGCCAGGCTAGCCGCTGCCACTGTAGTATGTAAGCTTTCGTGCTTCTTCACGTTGAGAAAAGACTCATGGCTCAGGGGCTTTTGGGATCTTCTGAGTTTGACTGTGTGGCTCACTCCTCGGCATATTCCTGTTCCTGCCCAGTCAGGTGCAGACAGGGTCGTATTCATGGGTTGCTTTCCTTATGGGTTGGCATGTACAAGGCCTGTGGGACAGGGCAGATCCATGAGAGGATGGACCCTGTGGGGAAGCTGTGTACACACACACACACACACACACACACACACACACACATCACCACCACCACACTTGGACAGAGGACAGAGGACAGTTTTCAGGGAGTGGGTCTTTTCTGTCACCATGTAGGTTCTGGAGACTGAACCCAGGTCATGAGACCTGGTAGCCACTGCCTTTACCTGCTGAGCCATCCTGGCGGTCTCTCTTCCTCCCTCTCTAAAGAGTGGTTTCCAGTTGTTTCAGCAGTGACGCAGGACAGTGTCTTTTCCTTGGGAGAATAACAAGCAGTGTTATTCTCCAGGACCACACCATGACATTATCTCTTTGCTTTTCACTCAAAATAGCATTCTGAAATCCAAGCGGGCAGGAAGGACCTCGTTCTGAGATTCACCTTCAGTTTCTTTCAACTGGCGTACTATGGAACTTCCAAAACTCAAGTGGGCGAGACTTGTCACTTTCCTGTTCTTTCATTTCAAGTCATCTTGGGTGAGCCTTTACCCTCTAGGCTGGCAGACAAACTATCCTGGTAGTCAGAGGGTGAGCAAGGCAAGTTCACCCTTCCCTAGAGATGGATGGGAAGCCAGAAGTCCAGAGCTGGGAAATAGCACAGGGCCGTGATCCTCCTGAGACCAAAGCCTATGCCAATAGCCCAGGGTTCCCATCTGAATGTCCCTTCAGAACAGAGGGCTTGTGGGTCTCTCCTTTGCAAAGTTAGGCCTGGAATTTCAGCTGCAGCTAGGACTCTGGCTGAGGCCTCGCCCTTCTCAGAGACACCACAGACAGAGCCTCTGCATAGAAGTCTGCCGTCCTGACCTCTGCCATCCTGGCCTCTGCCATGGAACTATCAGAAAGGACTTTCCAGTCTGCAGTCCCTGGGTTCTACTCATCTGGAAATCCTCTCCAGGATCCAGGCTTCCCAGTAAATATCCTGTAAGCTGTCTACACAAGTGACTCCCCGGTTCAGCTCCACACAAAACTTCCCTGAGGTAAAGTTTGCTTGCTACTTTCAAAGGAGTATGGGAAAACAATAGCTTCGCTAGCAACTCAGCATGGTAGCGTGGTATTCATCTTTTAGTAAATTCATTGTCCACAGATTTCAGTGTGGCACAAAAGCCAGCAGCTGTGACAGAGCTCATTCTTCTACCATTGTCTGTCACTGTTCTGAAAAGCAGAGCTAAAAGCACAATGTGAGCCTGCTCTGTTCTCCCCTTTCTCTCCCTTGTGCCCTTATTCATGCCTGGTCCTCAGAATGAAGAACAAAGACTCTCAGTCCCAACGGTAGCGTTTCTAGCAGAGACAATCAAAATGGGCACTGCCCAGTGCCCCAGTTAGCTGCACCAATCTGGTCAAATAAAGAAAATGAAAACCCCAGACTGTTTGGATGATTGGGCTCCGTGATACAGATGGCAGCTCTGGTAAGCTTGCTTCTATTGTAACTAAAGCCCCCTTCTCCATTCTGCAGGCTATTTTCCACCGACATCCTTGGTTTTCCACTTGTATCTCACTGATGACGGTGTCTGACAGGTGTCCTGTCTACGAGAGGTCTGGGTTGGTAACGCCGTGATTGGTTTTTAAAGAGATCACCAAAACCAGACCTGGTGGTGCACAGCTGGAATCCCTCACTTGGGAGGTTGATGCAGGAGGATTGGGAATTCAATGCTGGCTTGGGCTACACAGTGAGAGCCCATCTTTAAAGAAATATCAGTCAGGATAGGGAGATGGTTTAGTGGGGAAAGCACTTGCCACGTAAGCGTGAGAACCTGCATTTGCTGCATTTAATTCACATAAAGATGGGCACAATCGTGCACTTCTGCAATCCCAGTGCATCTGTGGCAAGATGGGGGTGACAGAAGACTCCCCGGAAGGCCAGCTAACCTGGCATATACAAGAGTGAGAGAGATCCTGTCCCAGATAAGGTGAAAGGTTAGGTTTGATGCTTAAGACTGTCCTATGACCTCCACATGCATACTGTGGTATGTAATACACCCATGTTCACACACATGAATAAGCACACACACATACACACACACACACACACCACTGTTTTAATGTATTAATGTTGCTGTGGACACATGACTGAGCACTTGAGGAAGCAAGTTGGGACTGTGTAAGTTGGATGTTTATTCCAGCTGTGAATCAACCCCACTCTTACTGACTGGGCTCTGGGCTAGTTTTGAAGCTGCTGTTGTTGTGAATGGTGACTGGTCAGTCTCAGCTCCTGTTGGAAGAGATGGCTGCTACCCAGAACAGCACCTTGTCTAAGGTGAGCATCTAGACGGCAATTCACGAAACAAATGCAAACAGAATCCCAGCAGTCATTCGTCCCTGTCAGAACGGCGATGAGAGCTAGTTTCATCAGTGTTGGGGAGCTCTGGGCAGCAGACTTGTCCATCGTGGATGGCAGTTAACAGCGGACCAGCCTTTCCAGTTGGTCGTTTGCCAATGTCTGTTCACTTACTTGTTTTTAGTGTGTGTTTTTAGTCTCTCCACAGGGCTTAGGGTGGCCTTGAACTCACAGCCTCAATTTCCTGTGTTCTGGGATGACCAGTGCCTGGCACCAGATCAGGATCAGTTCAGATGGTCATGCACTTTTCTCCTGGAAAAGTCTATGACGGTGTCCCTGCAGCCTTGGCTGCAACAGTTGAACCTATGACGGTGTCCCTGTAGTCCTGGCTGCAACAGTTGAACCTATGACGGTGTCCCTGCAGTCCTGGCTGCAACAGTTATAAACTAGAAACCAACTAAGTGGTACTCAACAGGAGGCTGAGTTTGGAACCCAGGCACACAATGGAACTATGTCACCATTTAGAAGAATATGGCTAACTGGCTAATTCCCACAGAAAAGAGAGAAGACTCCCAACACTAATGGTAAATGAAAAAGCAGGTGTGTGTGTGTGTGTGTGTGTGTGTGTGTGTGTGTGTGTGGCAAGCAGGGGTGGGGGGAGGGCTGCTGCAGAAGCGGTTCAGCAGTTAGGATGTCTGTGTACCATGTGTGTGCTAGAGGTTAGAAGCCAGCATTGGATCATCAGCAACTAGAGTTCCCAGGTGGGTGGGGGGAGTGGAGCCGGGGTCTTCTGCAAGAGCAAGTGCTCCTAACTGCAGCACAGTTGAGCGCTTAAGGGGTCTTTTTCACACTAAGTAGAAACAAAGAACTAAGTAACAAATGCCTGCCACAGTGCAGGGCACTGGCATTCCAGACCTGGGGGCTGAATGCAGTTCTTGGTCACCTACCTCCTTCCAGGCTGCAGGCTTTAGCTTGGAGAATCAGTCACCAAAGCCTTGGTGGGGGTCCTATCCATGTTGCTTAGCAGTTTAAAGGTTCATGAGGTCAGAAAAGGTTAGAGATACACAGTAAAAATAGGTCCAGACAGGAAAAATACCTCTGAACAGGTTCCAGTGTGTTTTAGAATGTGCACAGGTTTAAGAAAAGAAAGAGAAAGGGTATAGACAGTCATAGAAATAGTTTTTTTAAGGGGGGAATTTTTAAATAGAGTAAAAGTAATATAAGAAGACAAAGCTACATGGTGATGGGAAATACACAGGGAATCTGGATCCTATATAGTATTGTGTTGATTTTGAATTTTTTAATTGCTGATTAGCATCAACACCTGCTAACAAACATGGGATTGTGAACGAGATTTCTAAGTTGAACTCTAGGGCTATCTTAACTTTAAAAAAGAAGTCAAAAATATGTTGCATTGGAAAAGAGGTTTTGTTTTTGTTTCCACAGGAAATGAGAGGCTGTGGATTCCTTCAGGATTAATACAGATCAGGTTTGATCAGGGAAGACCTCCAGAATCTTGACAGGTGACGTACACCAGCAAAGGTTTCACACAGTCTTCCCAGGACTTGGCCATTCTCTCAGTTTTCTGAGATGCCTAAATCCCCTAAAGATGCCTCAATCCACAGACAACAGGACAAAGTCTAGAGAAAACAATGCCCAATTCCCAAGAGATGGTGTGCAGGTGGTTTTTGGTTATTTGGTGGGTCATGGGTGTTTGCTATCATTTAGGGGAATATAGGAATATAGTATTAAAAAGACAACTATTAATCTCAGATACTTTGCATTGGCATAGATTTTTGTATATTGAGGTGTTTCCAGGGTTAAATGAGTATATTTTGGACAGATAGATGAGGTGATTTTCAACACTTCAAAGACTTACAGAATATGGCATTTAAAATGTTTTGTTATCCTAGGACTTTCCGGGACAATGAGACACATCTGCTTCTGGCAAAACCAATTTACTTCATAAAAGGATGATGGTCACTGAAGAAACTCCATATGGAATTTGATTTCAATGTGGCAAGGCTAACCATTTGGGCAAGAAACTGCTCTTGCTTTGACTGCTGATGGTATATTATACAGACTGAACAATAAGGACACAAAGAAAAAGACTGTTGAAATTTGCCAAGACAAGGTAGGACAGTCCTTTGAGATTCCTGCTTTACAGAAGTCTGCCAGACATTATGCAGGATACAGAGGAAAGTGACTGATGAACTTTGCCAATGCAAGGTGGGTCAGTGCTTCAAATTTTCTGCTTTACTAAAAAGTCTGCCAGATATTCTAGGCCCTTAGGCTGAAGATAGATGTCCCAATGTTGCAGAACTTTAGGTGACTGTCCAGGCAGCTAGATGTCTCTGTTGTTAGGTAATATTACATCTTTCTGAGGTCTTTGATGGAGTTAAAGACTAAGTAGAGTTATAGTTTTCCTTAGTTATAATAGTTATGATAGAAAGTAAATTAGCGATAAAACTTTGGAGTCACTAAGACAGGTAATGGAATATTTTCTCTGAATTTGCTAGATATAAATGGACTAAATATTGTAAATGTAATTATTACTTGATAGCTGTTGCCTTTGCACTTAGTTTTACTATGGTGAAGTTAAAGCCTTTCCTTTTATTTAGACAAAAAGGGAGAAATGTTATGTAATATTAGTTTAAGAAGTGTTACATTTGTTTATGCTGAGGAACATTTGTTTAATGATGCAAAGATGTGTTGGATCCTTTTATGTTGCGTTGGTTTAACTCTGTGCAGCTGTGTTACGTTGCCTCCTGTGAGATGGCTCAGTAGGTAAAGGCACTCCACATCAAGCCTGACGTCCTGAACACAAGATGGAAGGAGAGAACCAACTCACATAAGTTGTCCTCTGACACATGGGTGCCCAGGTTTATACACACACACACACAATGAATAGATGCAAGAAACAAAACAAAACAAAACCCCAAACCAAAGTCATCAGGTCATCTTTGCATTTCCTTCCTGATTCCAAATGAAAACATAGCATTTTACTTTGACATACAGAATTTTGGAGTTTGATTTGGAATTCTTGTGAGTCTAGAACCCGGTGTTATTCCTGGATTTACCTGTTTTGTCTTAATAACTACAGTCAAGGTTAGCAGGCAGTAGACAGGTTGTCAAATTTCAATAGAAATAGACTGAATTAAAATTCAGCACTACACGAAACCCCACTGATTGAGCATAGGCTCACATTTAGCCCTCTGCCAGGAGAACAGCAGGCATCCAAGGCTCAGCCACAAAGCTCCTTGTCTTGGGACACCACCCTTCAGGATGGTCATGCACACCCTTCTCCCAGAGCCCGCTGCTGGAGTCTCCCATAGGCTTCGTATGGACTTAGGAAGGGAACAAAGAGATGTTTTTGGGTAGCCTGGTAGAAGCCACTTGTGGAAGAAAACCACATTAATGAGAAAGTGTAGATGCTTTGCCAATGGAAAATTAGAAGTTCGCTTGGTTTCAATCATTGGCACTGAGTCTCGAGTCCCTCACAGTTGAATGGACTTTATCCCACTTGGCTTTTTTGGCCAGTGTCCTGGCACACCATCAGAGAGGAAAATAATTACAAAGAAGTGTCTTAGCGGAGTGAGGAGCACTGGTAGTTTACCAGATGGGGATAATCATGGCCCTTCAAACAAACCCACGACCAGACAGTAGTACCGTTTGTCTTTTCGCCTCCATAAGCTACGTGTGTGCCCACACTTCTCCAAACAACCATACCCCAGAGCTGAGGACTTTACTCCGTACCCCTCCTTCTCAGGGGACCCTCGGGTTCGTCCTTATACATAAGCTGTAGTTCAACTGCATTAAGCCCCCCAAGGGCTTTCCCAGACCTCCCCTCAGCTCTGCAATGTCCTTACCCCGCTGCGGGGAAAGGACTCTCAGTCTTGTCTACTTGTGTTTCTGTTGGGTGGGGATGGGAAATAACATAATTTTTAATTTGTGGGGTGGCATGAACACACAGGAGGAGGAAGGAGTGTCGGGTCTTCTGGAACTGGTTAGCAGGTAGTTGTGAACTTCCTTATGTAGTTGCTGGAAGTGAAACTCTGGGATAGCAGTATATGCTCTTACACACTGAGCCATTTCTCCAGCTTACATTCAGTGTATTATTATTGTGTGTGTGTGTGTGTGTGTGTGTGTGTGTGTGTACGTGTGCTCAGAGGTGTGCACTCCGCCCTTCACAAGTGGAGGACAATGGACAACTCTGTAGGGTGGGTCTCTCCTCCCATTTTTACAAGGGCTCCAGGATGGTGCTCAGGTCACTAGCTTTACCTGTGTGGCCATCTTATTATTTTTCCATTCTTATTTTTTTGTGAAGCAGCTAATATTTGTGAAGACATTAGTTTAGAAGCATTTGATGGCTCACCTTTCAAAGGGAACAGATGTTAGCCTCTGGAGAGCATTTCTAGTAACATCTGAAGTACACAGTTACCTATACAACACTTCTCAAACCAATCAGGAGTGTGATATTAATACTGATTGTCCAGAAGCTGAAGCCGAGGCAAAGACTTCAAGAAAGCAAAAACTTTCATGTGGGGGATGCGGGGAACAGGGATGAGGAGCAGGAGAGATGAGCAAGGAATGCTGGTAGATATCAAGTTGGCAGCTAGGAGGGGTGGGTGACACTTGATTGTGTAAAGACACTCTGACAACACACGCCACTGCCACATCTCCTCAGAAGGACCTGAGTCTCTATGCCCCAGGTGCCCTGGCGGAGTTTGTTTCTGGGGAATGTTAATGCCAAGTGCTCCCAGCTTGAAGAGATTTCCGAACACTGGGGAAACCCTCAGGAGAGTCTGGCATGAGGAGCTGGAAGCCATCCAGCCACGAACAAACGTGGGATTTAGGAAAGATGCACCAGGCGCTGCCCTGGGTACGGGGGCACAGGAAACGAGAGAATTCTAGTCTCCGAAAGCATTCTGATGGGGAGACAGATGATAAACAGGGAAAGAAGGCAAACGTCTGGAGTGTGTTAGGCGGAGACTGGCACCACAGGCAGAACAAAGCTGGGAACAGAAACTGGTTACAATCAGCCAAGAGGGCTGGGGCAGGCCTCACTGAGGTAAGTAGACAGAGACCTGAAGAAGAGCAGAGGCCTGTCCCCAGGCAAGGACACACCTGGTGCACAGGGCCCAGCAAGACTAATAATGTCTGAGCTGCAGTGAGGGGTGGCACGGCAGAGTCTTGCTGGCCATCGGGATGCCGCAGGCTCCTGCCTCACGAAGACCCAAAGCCATGGAGAGTGGGAGCCACACAGGATCCCTGTAGCTGCCGTGCTGAGAACGTGATGAAGCCGGTGACAGAGGCCAGAGAGGAGGTGACAGCAATACCTCAGGAAGGGGGAAAGCGGGTGTGAGAAGTATATTCTAGAAACATTTTGGAGGAGTCAAAACAATTTGTGACTGTACAGCTTGGGTGTGGGCTGTGAGAAAGATGTTACTAGACTCGATGTGAGCATCTGGGAATGGAGCTGGCTTCTGCATCAGGGGCTCTGAGGAGCAAGGCAGGGGCTGTGTGATCCACAGACTGGCTCTGAACACATGAAGTTGGTGATGTCTCCAGGACATCTAAGCAGATGCCAGTATGAGGTTAGATACAGGGATGTGAGGACGGCAGACAGGCCCAACCCCATGCCAACTGGGACGCAAATGACATAGCCCATGAGGTTAGGATCCCCGGAGAGCAAGACAGCTAGAACCGAGGTCTGCAGCTGAGTCTTGGACATTTGGGGAGATGGATAACTAAGGAGAAGGTGCAGGTGGGACACACTGGAAGGCAAATGCAGCAAATGCTTCTAGGGCAATAGGTCTCACCCTTCCTAATATTAGCCATGAGCCTTTAATACAGTTCCTCATGTCGTGGTGACTCCCAACCATAGATTATTTTAGTTGCTACTCCATAACTGTAATTTTGCTACTGTTATGAATCGTAATGTAAATATTTTTGGAGACAGAGGTTTGCCAGAGGGGTCATGACCCACAGATTGAGAATCACTGTTCTAGGAGGAATTGACGAGCTGTGTCCGTGGAGATCTGCACTACACACATTTAGCAACTCCATGAAGGCACACGGAGTTTTATATCAATGGCGTTGGACCACACAAACAGCCCTGTGACTTGATTTTCTTCCCACCACATCTGGGAGTCCTGCGCCATAGCAACGGCAGCCGCCCGCGCCATCATTTTAGTGGCTAGGTAGTGTTTCATCCTGTGTCCATACTTAACTTCTCCACATATAAATTATTGTAGCTTAGGCAGTGATGGGCATCTTGTGCGTTTACGCTTTCTTTCATACTTGGCTACTTGGGTCTTCCCTGGAGAGGAATTCTCATGGGATTGCTCTATCCAGCCCATACCCATTTTACTTCCCAGTGCTGGGTTCCCACCTGAGAAAGGCCACTAATCAAGATGGATTGAGCATGGAACAGCTGCTGACCTGGAGGAAGAGCTCCATGCAGATCCTATGTAGCCGAGACCCTTCCACACGTAGCTATCTATACAGCATATATATACAGCTATATATACAGCAGCTGTCTATATCATCCTGTGAAGGAGTCACCAGAGGACGGAAGGGGCCAGGACAGGACAGGATCTCCAGTGTGAACTCGGGCTTGTGGATGTAGAACCACTCATCCACCGCGGGTGGAGCAGCTCCTGGGCCCGAAGGGTTTCCAGCTGAGCCATCCCGACGCTGTTACGTCAAAAGCCAACACAGCAGACTCAGGCAGCTGTGCGCTCGGTGAAATGACTGTAATTAACTCCAACTCTTTCTCCACACTTTATTTCTGCTGGCTGGACCTACCATTCGCTGTTAGAACAAGCCTACTACATAACTCAGATGTTTTCTCTACCTTGTCATTCTGAGCCTAAGCACGACTCCGTCACCTGTCTGGGCACATCCCGAGCCTCCGTCTGCATGGCAAGTCCTGCACACTCAGCGGCAATCCTGAGCATGGCAAGTCCTGCACACTCAGCGGCAATCCTGAAAATACCACCACCAGCCAGACAGCTAGCTGACAGCCTCTGCCATCTTCAGGGGCACCAAGGGACCACACATTTAGCTGTGCACCTCTTAGGGTGCAGGCAAATGTTCAGAGACAACTTTCAAGTCATAAGGGAAAGCATTAAAAGACCACGCCATGCCCCAGATGCTTTTCCTGTTCAAGGCAGATCTGAAACCTCAGCAGCCCAGGTCTTAGGCCTCACTGCCAGTGTGGAACCTCAGGAAGCAGAGGCAAGTGTCAATCACTCCAGGAGACTATGCCCCTACGTCCGCTTTTAACACATCAGGGGGGCCAGGTGGGAATGTATCTGGTAGCCTGGAGTCTGAAAACGCTTTCCAACAATGCTGCCTGGCCATTGCCTCTCCAGTTCCAGGCGTGCAGGAGCCTTTACCCTGGACGTCCCTCCAGCAAGATAGGGTCCCTGAGTTCAGACACAGTGACTGAGCCAGCAGCACTGCTTACTCCCATTCTGTTCTGAGTGACACTCAGTCCAGCCAGGAAGTGACAAGGACGGTTCGTGTGTGTCGTGGCTGATATCAAAGCCATCTATCTCAGGGACACAGCAAGTAGAAGGAAGTCAAATCCCATTTTCCTAGTGACTATATTGGATTTATTATGAGATTAAATGTACGTAAGTCCCTGTGCAATGGCTGTGAGAGAGCCTGGGGTAAGGCCGCGTCTTTGCTCTGCAGCTCTGCTCAGAAGGCCGTGTAGTACTGAGCTCCTGTGCTCACGATGTCACTCTGGTCCTCCAGGAGCTCCAGCACCTGTCGCAGAACAGCCTTGCTCAGGTCCCAGTGCAGGTTCAGGCGCACGCAGTTCAGGACATGCATCAGATGGCAGCCCTTCTCCACGTCTGCGGGGAAGGGGAGACACAGCATGACTGTGATGGCCAGGCCCTCCGCTATCCCTCTCCAGGCCTCCTGAGCCAGCACTGGCATCACGGCGAGATCCAGGATGACTCTTCTCGCATCAAGGGCTGAGACGCAGCGATCAGTATAATCACACAGCCAGAACCAGGTCTGGGCTCCACACGTATGTCTCTATAGTGACACAGCCCACTTCTCAACGCTCTGCTCTTCAACATTCAAGGACTCCAGTCAGGAACTGCACACCCATGACCTAACGGCTGTACAGTCCTGACAACCCTTTCCTCTGGTACACAGCACTGAACCCCTGACTGCTCAGGAGGACACCTCTGGACACTCATAACTCAGTTGGTCTTTCTTAGATGTCCTACTTGACGGAGTCCCATGGCTAAGGGATTCCTACCTTCAGCCTGCCCCATGTTTCCTCTCCTGGCTTCCATTGGGTCATATCCGTGACAACTGTAGTTTAGTAAACCTTTACCTTTGACCCTAAACTAAAACCATTGACTACCCAGTGGGGAGAGCTGAGGACTAAAAATCCCCCTTCCTCAGGTTTCCTCCTGAGGGTTGTAGCCATAAGGGATCATTAATTCTATTTTCATGGTCAGCATTTTTTTTTCTTTCTACCAAGCAGACTAAAACAGACTAGAACAAAAAAATGAGAATGTTTAACATTATGTTTTGTCAGTTTACTTCATATAGACATCTTCTGACATTATCCAGAGTCAGAGACACACATCTCTAAAGGAAAGCCTCCCCTTGGAGCCCAGCCCTGGTGTGAACCAGCTAAAGGGCGTTCACACGGTAACAAAGGCTTCAGGTCCGAGGGTGGCACTTGGCGAAGCATTTTGACCCTCGTGTGCTTCACAGCCTCGAGCAAGTCACAGCACCCCCACAAGAATCAGTTCTCTTACAATTTAATGGCTGTGGGACATGGACAATCTGTGGTTCTCCGTGGTCTAAGGTCCTGGGCTAACAAAAACAAGCTTGCGACCTCTAGTGGCTGTGCCCACTCATTACTCTCAAAATGCGGTCATTTCAGATTCACCAGCAGCTGCACTAAAGAACATGGTGTGTCCAAGGGCTGAAGACTGCCAGTGAGTCTAGATGAGACAACCAAGTGCATGCTTTGTACTTAGCTCTTCTACTCGTGATGCAAGTGCACGGAGCACCCCTGGTCGGATGCTGCTCGATGCAAGTGCACGGAGCACCCCTGGACGGATGCTGGCCTGGTGTAGAGGAGGGATGGTATCTGACTCTCTGTGCAGTTTTGCACTGTTTGGATTTCTAGAATCTGCATACATTATTATTTAGGAGCAATCCTGTTTAGTGCCATAGGTTACGACAACAGCGAAGACAAGTGGTCACAGCCAATACTAAGAGAGTTTCTGTGAGGTCTTGCACCAGAATGCAACCTAGAATCCAGTTCCTGGGAGTTACCTAAGCCAGGTGACTGGTCTATGGCTCTTAAAGGCCCTCGTGTGTTGGGAGCACAGCATGAATGCCCTTGAGGCCACAGATCTCCAGGAAAACCAGAAATATTAAGCATGTGGGATTCCAATGAGAAAGACATAAAGTTTGTTTTCCCACTCGAAAACCAGGGAATTGGAGGTGATTGACAGCCCAGTAATTGGCGTTATCTGCTGGGACAGGTTAGTTATCTAAATGACCCTTACAGACAGGGCCCCCCTAAGCTACCACAACTAGGAGTGGAGATACCCAATAGTCTAAATGACCCTTATGTTATCTGGATAGCCAGCCAGGGCCCCCCTAAACTGCCACAACCAGAACCAGAGGTGTCTAATATTCACAATGACCTCTACGCTATCTGTATGAGTGACCAGGCCAGATTCTTCCCTAAGTCCTTAAGCTAATACAGGCAGCCTGTCTCTGGAACCCATCTGTTTGGAAGAAACTGGACCCTGGGTTTATTTTCCATGGAATTATGCTTCTTACACACTGGGGACTACACTGCACCAGGAAACTTTTCCCAAGTTGCACTGGGTTTAAATATGCCTATAACAACCCCCCGTCATCAGACTCCCTGAGCTTTGATCCAGGTTGATGAGGTCTGAACTGAATTCTCATTCTCACCTCTTAGTGGTCTGCTTCCCTGCCTGCCATGACCACCTGCAGGGTCCTCCTCACTCCTGAAGGGATCAAGAGGCAGAGTCTATCCACCCTGATAGACTCGCTAGTCTGGGCAGGGCTGACCAGACTGTGTATAAAACCTGTCAATTTCTTTAAAATATTTTACTGGTGTGTGTGTGCACGCGTGCATGTGTGTGCACATGTGTGTATGTGTGCGCGTGTGTGTGCACGCACATGCCATGGCACACACATGAATTTGGAAGTCGGTTTCTGCCACTGTAGTGTATATTCCAGGCTAGCTGGCCCACAGGCTCCCTGGACAGGCTCCCAACTCTGCCCCCCAGTTTGCTATAGGGGGTTCTAGGATACAAACATGTAGCACTGAGCACAGCTTTTTTGTAGGTTCCAGGATCTGAACTCTGTCAGCCTTCCGCAGTGAGCACGTCTACCCACTGAGCTGTCTTTCCAGGCAAACTTGTTGTTTTTACTGCACCTCTGGTCCCCAGGCTATAGGTTCTCCCAAGGAAGGAAGCGTGAACCCCTTTCATTTACTTTACAGGTGCCAAGCTATAAACTCTTCAGTCCCAATGCACATCAACCTAAGACTGAGGGGCCTCGATTCAGAGTGGAGGGACCACAGCATCTCCTTAAACCCTTTCTCCAGGGGGGCTGGAGAGACAGCTTGTTTGAGAAGCATAAGGACCAACTTGTGTCAACTCTCCAACACCGGGTAGAATCATGTGTGGCTGTACGTGCGCCTGTAAATCCAGCACTATGTGTGAGTGTGCACGGAGAGTGGGGATGGGGACAGGGGGACCGTAACCCAGCACTGTGTGTGTGTGGAGGGTGGGGATGGTGACAGGAGACCATAATCCCAGCACTGGGGGGGGGGGAGAGTGGGGGCACCTAAAATCTTTCTTTGGCTTCCATGCAAACACACATGCATGCATGCACACACACACACACACACACACACACACACACACACACACTGGGGGGAGGGAAGAAGAAGGAGAGGGAAAGGAGAGTGTGTGTCTCACTGTTATCCCTAGCTGACCTCAAACACTTATCCTCCTGCCTCAGCCTTCTCAGTGCTGGGGTTACAGGTCCATATTATCAGGCCTGCTTAAGGCACTTTTATTATTATTCTGAATAAACCAAACAACATTCATTTACTAAAATAAGAGGTTGTGTTGAGTTTTTTTGTTTTAAATATTTACATTTTAAGTGCACTGATGCCTTGCCTGCATGCATGTCTCTGTGAGTGCATCAGATCCCCTGGAACTGGAGTTACACAGTTGTGAGCTGCCATGTGGGTGCTGGGAATTGAATCTGGGACCTCTGGAAGAGCAGCCAGTGTTCTTACAAGCTGAGACTTCTCTCCAGACCCCCTTTTCCTGTTTGTTTGTTTTTTAAAGACCGGTTGTCACACCACATTGGGTTCTGATGTCACTGGGTCCTAAACAGCAGGGCGGATGATCTGACCCACTCATTCTACCTGGTGACTCAACCTGTCTGTCTGGGCCTGAAGCGGGTGACAGGCGACCTGGGGCTAACAGCCCTTCCTGCTTCAGGATCTTGTTGACAGAAGTATTTGTTTCGGCACGTGTTTGCAGGGTAGGCTCTGAAAGGTCACCTTGAAGACTGACTAGGGCGGACAGACTTGGAGGGAAGACCTACGTTTTCTTTGTAACTAGCGTGAAATGGAACCTGTGCAGTCACAGTAGCTGCAGTGTGAGTGTCCGGCCACTAGAGGCCGACCTTACCCCACAAAAGCAGACCACTTTCCAACCCGGTTCAATTACAACTCATCAGTTTCCAAGACGACTGAATTTCATTATTCATGAGCCGGGCTGTCTAGAACCAGTCCACCTTACACTAGAAGGCCTTGATATTTGAAATGAGGGAAAATGTCACGTTTACATTCAAAGGCAGTGGTAAGCCCGGGTACCAAACAATGCAACTGAAGATGGGACTAGGAAGGAGCACATCTCAGAGCTGAGCATGGTGGCGCACTTCAGTGTGTCGGAAATCCCTGGGGGGCCTCATCTAACAGCCTCCAGCTTGTCCTCTACAGGACCAGGAGCCCCAGGGGTGTTTAACGGAGGGAGCTCCAATGCTGACTTTTCCATCCAACCAAAGTCCAAGGAACTATTCGGGTAGAGCGTGTGTTAATGAAGAGGAAACTGAGCTCGGAGCGGACAGGAACCCTGGCTGTCTCCTCCCTGAGTCAGGAATGGGAACATCCTGATCCCGTCTTCTTCTGGGGAGGGAACCCTGGATGCATCTCATCATCCCCTGGACCTCAGGCCACTTACGATTTGGTTTCTGGCACTCTTCCTTAACGATCTGGTAGATCCTTTGGTGCAGGTCTTTGTCCTTGCTCGTTACCTAGAGTCCAGAGAGAAAATGTGGTTTGAGAACACAGCAGTGTGTCCCTCGGAATTCAAACCAGCACGTGGGGCGGTTCTGCAAATCCCATGGCAATCACCTGCCCTTCCCCAGAGGTTATTTGGATGTTGGACTTGGGCCATTCAGCTCTGTCCCTAAGAATCTGGTTTACTCCCAGGAGCAGGTTCATGGGGGCCAGAAGGTAAAAGAAAACTGATGCTCTGTGCCTTGAAGGGGCGGCTTTCTTGTTCCACACTTGAACCTACTTACAACATTTGTCTTTTCATGTAGTATGTCTGAAGGTGCACAAGTGCTCCAAACCTCTGCCTTCATCCTCCCACTCCTTCCTCTCCACCCCCACACCTGTCTTGTATTTCTTTAGTTTCTCTTCTTCTAAGAACAAGGAAGACTTAAAGAAGAAATGGGCATGGGAAAGCTAGCAAGGTAGAGAACCTAGTTTACCTACTGGAATACCCTCCGCCCTCACAGGCAGACACAGGCATGCTTCCTTCTCAACGAGCAGCAGGTTACTCGCTCAGGTCCAGCAATAAACAGTAACAGCAGAGCCAGGGGAGGAAAGAGGAGGACAGAAGGGAAGAACGGAAAGAGGGAGGATGAGACGAAGGAAAAGAGGGGGAGAGAGGGAGAAGACAGAGAAAGAAGTGGAGGGAAGGCCAAGAAAAAGAGGGAAAGGGGAAAGAGAGGGGAGGGAAAGGAAGGAAAGAAACAAAGCATATAAAGGGGGAGAGGAAGAAGGAAGAGTCTACGCCTGTAATCACTGAAGAACTGGGCGGTAGCGACAGCCCACGACCGCCTGAGACCTGACTTCCAGAGCAGGGCACTCGACGACTTTTAACTTAATGCAAACAGAAGGGTTGTCATTGCTATGATAACTATGTCCAGCAGGGCCTCGGGAGGAAGGAAACCCACAAATCAGGCGTGAGTGGAAGGGGAGGGGTCAGCCACAGAGGGGGCATGGCGTGTATCCTTGTCTGACTACCCCTTCCAGCTCACGGTGAGTCAGAGGAGGAACGGCCCGGCCCTGCCACACCTCGCCCTGGGCAGCTGGCTGCAGTGGCTGTCGCTGCTGGGGGGGGGGGGTTAAGCCTACAGACCCATGGAGAGGCCAACCCAGAGAGCAAGGAGGAACAAGTGTCCAAGAGGACTCCAACTGAGTGGCCCTGCTTGGCTTGACAATGGCTGCCATGTCCTACTGTGCCCTCCCATCCCTGGACGGGGGGGGGGGGGGGGGACGGGGGGACACAGCACTGGTGTTATACAGGACTGTCTCTCCCACAAGTTACTTCTCCAAAGAGGAAATGCCCCACTGAAGAACCCACTGGTGAATCTGAAAGCCGTGTGGCCACCACCAGCCTATCTCCAGGAGATTCACGGTCCCCTTCAGCCACCTCTACAGGGGACACAGGTAGCTCCAGGAGGCCTCGAGTCTCCACTTATGCCTCCAGTATAGACATAGGCAGCAAGAGGCAGACTTTTAACTTGAAAAGAATGAGGCCAACAGCGACCATGCCAGTATTCTGTGGGGAGGGGCAAGGCCTGCAGGGGGCTGACTGGTAGGGCCACCCAAAAGCTTGACTACATGTTCTTTATTCCCGAAACACTCCTTCCTGAGGAGGTCTTGGAAATACTAGCACGAATCCACAGAGATGGCCAAGTAGATAGAGCGGGCAACACTATTTGTGACAACAAAAATCACACCACACCGTAGTGTGTGACACAAAACAATGACTAGAAAGTTCTGGTAAATACTCATACAGCCAGGAAGAGTGAGGCCGATTCACAGGTCCTGACGTGCAAAGGTGATGGGGACGGAGCATGGGGCCCAAAGCACAGAGTGTTATTTCCAGCAGTGGGAGAGTTGTAATGCCTTTGTCTCAACACGGGAGACGCTGTGGCGCTCAGTGGGTGAGGCCAGGGATGCTGGCAACAATCTACATTGCGCAGGACTGTCCCTGACTCCCATCTGGTCCAGTGATGCTGAGGATGAGGATTTCTGACTTGGAAGAAGATTGCTATTTAAAAAAAAAAAAAAAAAGCCATAGGAACATACTTATAACTTAGAAGGATATTAGGTTTCAAGAGGCTGCATGGGTCGGGTGCAGTGGCATACACCTACTCTCTCAGCACTAGAGAAGTAGAAGTAGAAGGGCTATGAGTTCAAGGCCAGCCCGGGCCAGCCTGGGCCAGCCTGGGCTACAGAGCAGGCCTGTTTCACAAAACCAGTGCTGAGAAGAGTTAGATTGCGAGAAGGTAAGAGCTAACCTGTGCTTCCGACTTACACGCCTCCTGAAGATTATTTTAGAAACAAGTGTTTATAATGCTAGCTATGAACACTTACGTAGTAGGGTTTCTGAGGGCCGCCATCTCTCTGGAACACGAATCCTTTGTCCCCCAGCAGCTGTAGAGCATTCTTAAACACACTGTGGACTGAACTGGAAGTGGTGCTGGTCTTTGATTCCACCTGCACAGGGAAGAAAGAGAAGTAAGTTTCATCTTTCATCACCTACGACTAACTCCCCAGACTGACTGGTTTATGAATTCACCCAACAGGCTTGTCTTGTGCTGAGTCAGCACACTCGAGGCCTGTCTCAGCTGAGCAGGCCAGCGGTTAGGCACAGCCGGAAGTCTGTTCTGGAGGGGCCCACTTGAGAACTGTTGTGTGCTTCGGCTCTGATTTAGTCACAGCTTTGTCTTCACACTGCTGGGCAATCTTCCCCACGGGCACCAGCTCCCTCCTCTGGAAGGCTAGGTGAGGCGGGAGAGGGCTCACGGGCCTGGGAGAGCAAAGGTAGTTGCAGCTCTGACAGAGAGGAGCAGACTCAGCGTCAGTCACTGCAAACAATATGGGAAACATCCTTTCCAAGACACTTGCCTCACGTGACCTCAGGATGTGCTTAAAGACCACAGTCCCGAGAGCAGGGCCTGGGGTGGGGGTGGGAGGTCTCCTCTGAAACACCAGCAGCTTCCTGGACTGAGATCTGTGTTTTGCTTGTCATTTTCAAAAGAACAATGACAGACAGGCATGATTCAGGAAACCAAAATTGCTCACAGACTGAAGCAGTGAGATGGGGCTCAGGCCCTGCAGGAACTGGGCGGCTTCCTGAAATATATATAGTCTGCGCTCCCAAACAAACTCTGCATCCATCCAGCTGTCGGAGACACAATGGCTTTGCAAGATCTGCTTATCATGTGTCTGGATTTGCTAAGAAGGGTAATGTTAGAAAAAAAATACATCAGAAGAAAGAAAGAGAAAGAAAGGGAACTGAGCTTTCGAGAGTGATAACGGAGTGCCCAAGGCTCTCGGGTTTCTGCGCCACTGCGAGCATCTGCAGTCTCCCAGGGTGCTATTAGATGGAATTCAGCTGAGTGACGCTGACCTCCCAAGCAGTGCAATCTGACCGACTGATCCATTATTGATGAAAGAAATCGTTTGCAAAGAAAAACAAATACAGCACCGGATTCGTTTCTTTCTAAAAAGCACTGGACAGGTACAACTGTCTTTTCTAAGCTTCTTCAAAAAGATGCTACACCAGAATTCCCCCATAAAACATTCTGACCGGGAGAGTCCTCAGGTCGTTCTAGTTCACTGCAGCCATGTGGCTCCACATGAAGGTGGGTGGCCTTCACTACTTATTAATGTTTCCTCATAGTGGGCATGGAATGGGGGCACCCATGTGAAGTCCTGAAACACAAGAGGCTCATGCAGAAGGACCATGAACTTGAGGCTAGCCTGAGTTATACAGCAAGTTCCAGGTCAGCCTAGACCACAGAACAAGAACATGTCTCAAAAGAAAACGGAGGGCCTATGAGATGCTGAGCCGGGAAAGGTGCTTGCCTCCAAGTGAAAGCACCTGCTGCCGAGTCTCACAATAGGAGCTCAGTCCTTGGGCCCCAGAGGGCAGAAGGATAGAATGGAGTCTTACAGGTTGTCCTCAGGCCTCTATACTCTCATTGTGGCATGTGCACAAGTGCATGCGCGTGCACACACACAATTTGAAAGATGTTTTAAAAGGAAAAGGGGAGAGAAGACAGGGCCGGAGGGAGGTACTGGCAAACACACTGAGAGCCATCAGAAGCCCTAGGAGGGTCTTCCAAATGATACAATGGAAAGCCGGCCAATGGAGGGAGGACAGCTGGCGAGCTGCGGCAACCCTGGCCAAGAACAAAGCTCCCAGCCTTGACCTCCATCTGAGCGCTTCCTGAAACACTACCCCTCATGTCTGTGTATGAGTCCCTGGGTCACTGGGCACAGACTGTTGCCAGGAACAGGTAATTAGTTGTGTAAACAAATCCGAGAAGCAAGGGTCAGGAAGGAGCTGGGGTGGTACCTGTTCCACCAGCAGCATGCAGAATAAGTCAGGACACCCAGAGCAGCCTGGTTGGTGATGGGAGAAGCCTGGAAAATGTCAGGACAGTGGCAGAATAGAGAGTACGTGTGTGAACTCATACTCGGGCACAGGTAATGATAGCTTTTAGATGGTGGCAAAGTCTATGTCCTACCAGGAAAGCACAGAAAGATGCATTGCTCACTGAAAACCTCAGTCTCCTGAAGAAAACCAAAGTGTGTTCCCATTTGGGTAAAAAAAGAAAGGATGCAATTACCACTGTCAATATAAGCTCATCATAAGGCCAGGGACATGCTCAGGAGACTAAGACGGTGCTTCTCCTGGAGACCAGGAACAGGCGGGAGAGAGGTGGGAGGGAAACACACCTGTCGCTTTCTGGGACCACCTGGATTTAAAATAGCCATCATTCCTTGACTAGAGTCCGCCCTCTCCAGTCCTGTTGGAGGTCATGGAGAGGGTAAAGAATGGGACAGACGACCTCTGCTCTCACAGGCCTTACGTTCCGGTAGACAAACGGGGACAAACACTATGGGCCGGTGACATCACAGACGCAATGAAACTGGTGGAGGGCAGGGAGGACGAGTGCCAGGGACACCACACACACTGAGGCACAAGTGACATTCAGAGAGGGGCACGCGGCGGTCAGAGAGGATGAGGAGGCCGGGAGATGGTCCGGGAGCTGAGATTATGCAGTTAAAAGTAAATACGTGAGTCACACCCAACAGCGTCAAACCCAAGAACAGCAGGGCAAGGAAAAGCCTAAACCTGCAATTCCTAGTAAGTCTTGATTTCATATAACATAGAAAACCGAACAACAAACCAGTCTGGAATACAAGGAACACAAGACTGGATGGAGGCGTCACCAAGAGCAACAGGAAAATTTTGTCTTTGAACTTTTCAGTTATAAACATGAATACAGCTTGGCCT
Source organism: Alexandromys fortis (assembly GCF_014885135.2). NCBI lineage: Eukaryota > Metazoa > Chordata > Mammalia > Rodentia > Cricetidae > Alexandromys > Alexandromys fortis. Next base: position 12,342,831 of record NW_026067893.1, on the reverse strand, counting down.
TTATCTGAATTCCTACAACATATAGATTGACCTTTTCATGGAAAAGACGAAGCCATTAAAAACCGTGGTTCAGGTACCATCTTGCTGGCCAATCGTCATCTTGGAGGGAGGATGATTCTCTCCTCTTACTTCTTTACCCTCATTTACTTGCTCAGAGATTAAATGCCCATCTCAGCGAGCACTGGCAACGAGGTGCCGTGACCTAAGTCTGCTATTATTCTCTGCTCAGACATAAGAGCAACGTGATTAAGTGAAGAGCGGACGAGGGCAGGCCCAGCCACATTTCGAATTCCTAGTGCTCAGTGACCTTTCTAGAATAGGAAGGCACACGCTAGAACCGTGACATCTGCTTTGGAAGCCCACCCCGCGTGTCTTCCACCAGTCACGCACGCCCTCACCCTTCAGCTGCAGGTGAGGGGACCGAGGCCCTCATGAGCACGCGGCACTTACTTTGTCCGAGCAGGTGCTGTGAACCACAGGCTGGCTGGCCAGGGACTGCAAGGACTCCACCATTTCCAAGTCCTGCTGGTAGAAGGTTTGCACTTTCTTCTCCTGGAGGAATTCTTTGATTTTCTCACTCAACAAAGATGTGAGGCCGGCGAGATCCAAAGTGCCTGTCTTGCTGCAGGGGCAAAATTTAAAATGCCTTGTAGAAACCATCGTCGCCTCAGGTTCCTTTCGGTGTGCATAAAACCAGAATCTAGGAGACGCCATTCTACACTGGTGCTTGTTTTCCGCGGTTGTTGTTTGTTTACAAAAAGGGAAAGCTATGATGGAACTGTATGCATTGACAGACACTCATGACACATATAAAAACAGGCCAACCTGTTTTTGTGAGAGGGAGAAGAAATCCCACTAAATATCTAAGTGATGTTCATGCTGTGGATGCACAGAATAAAGGCACATAAGGGAACCATGGCAACCTAGGAACACTGGTGACCTCTGGGTAGGGGTGCTTGGAGACAGCTTCCACTTTCTGTGTGATAAACATCTACTGTTTGGATTGCTTGAAAGTACGGCTTATTGTATAAGTAATATATTTATATGTTTAAAAAACTAAAGAGAGGGCGGGGGTGCAGCTTAGAGGTAGAGCACTTGCCTAGCGTGAGTTTGGTCCTGGTTCATTCTCTAGCATGGCAAAAGAAGAATGTGTGTGATTGATATGTGTGCGTGAGGGTGCATGTGTGTGCGGTGTGTGTGTGTGTTGTGTGCACGCAGAGGTCAGAGGGAGACACCGGGTGCTCCGTTTTATCACTCTCCACATTAGTCCCGTGAGACCGGATCTCATTGAATTTAGAGGTAAAGAAATGGGCAGCAAGTCCCAGTGATCCTCCTGTCTCTGCCGCCTACACTGTGGGGGTTACAGGTCTGCCCAGATTTTAATATAGGGCTGACATCTGAGCTCAAGTCCTCACACTTGGGGAACACGCAATTTACCCACTGAGCTGTTTCTCTAGTGCCTCTGCCCCAACCCAACAAAAAGTATCTTCCTGAGCAAGCTAGTTTTACATCAACTTGACACAAGCTGTAGTCATTTAAGGAGAAGACCTCAGTTGGGAAAATGCCTCAGAAGAGTGTGCTGCAGACAAGCCTGTCGAGTATTTTCTTAATTAGTGGCTAATGGAGGAAGGCCCGCTCACTGTGGGTGGGGCCACTCCTGGGATGGTGGTCCTGGGTTCTATAAGGAGAACGAGCAAGCTACAGAGAGCAAGCCAGTAAGCAGCACTCCTCCACGGCCTCTGCATCAGCCCCTGCCTTCAGGTTCCTGCCCTCTTTCTGGAGTTCCTGTCCTGACTCCTCTGATGATGAACAGTGATGTGGAAGTGTAAGCTAAATAAACCCTTTCCTCCCCAGCTACTTTCCTCATGGTGTTTCATCACAGAAAAGTAACCCTAAGAAAGACACCTCCTCATTCTGTTCTCCCAGCTGAAGGCGCTGGGAGGCCACTGAGAAGGGATTTTCTTTATCTCATCTCATATTTTAGCCAATGCCTGTATATTCCTATTCCTCCCAGGCTTTGTTTGTTTAATCTACTATGCAGGAATAAGATCTGTTCTGGTTGAAAACAATGCAGTTCTTTCTGTTGTTGTCTTATAGTGGGAGCTGCAGGATGGGGTTCGTGGTCCCCAAGGCACGTTGTTGTCTTATAGTGGGAGCTGCAGGATCGGGGTCGTGGTCCCCATGGCATGTTGTTGTTTTATGATGGGAGCTGCAGGATGGGGTCGTGGTCCCCCGTGGCACAGTATTTTGACTGTGAAAACCCTTGGTGGAGTTTTCTCCATGGTTCTCACCTCAGGGTTTGCTAAGCTTCTTGGATCTGTGAGTTTAGAGTTTTCCTCTGATTTGGAGAAGTTTCAGCTGCCACCCAGTATTCATCCGGGCTCCCCCTATTCCTATAGTAAGTCTAATTATAACACCCTTGTGTCCTTCACACCCTACAGCCTCTGTGCTGTAGTCACCGCTACTTTGCAGGAGAGGAAGCTGGAGCAGAGAGGACTGGAGCCTCTTGTACTCAGGTGGGTATCTGAGGATCTGTGCCGTCACCCCAGCATCTGGCTCCTACTGCTAGACTTCCCTGCAGCCGTCATGTTCTCAAGTGGGGACATGGAGACTTACTCCGGTGGTTCTTCCTCCGTTAGGGCTGGGCCGCGGAAGGGCTGGTCGTACACTCTCCTGTAGAGCACTGGCAGCTCGAGCATCCTTGCAGTCTGAATATTCCACACTGGATCGTCCACCTTATCTACCAACCCAAGAACAAGATGCCACAGAAGGAACACTGGGAGCACTTCCTTCCACGACCAAATCCCCCATAGGACAGTAGTCTGGAGTCGCAGGACAGGCCCCAGCCATCCCTTAAGAGAGAAGTCAATGCCTACAGGGTGACAGGCACATCTGGGGTGGAGACAGGACTGTCGTCAGCAAGTTGTGTTATGCTGATACATGGCCAGTCCTTGAAATTTATATTTACTTAAGCTAGAGCCTCTGTATGTAGCCCTGGCTAGCCTGTAACTCATTATGTACACCAGGCTGGCCTCAAATGCATGGAGATCTGCCTGCCTCTGTCTCCTGGGTGCTGGAGTTAAAGGTGTGTGTCACCCATGCCTGGCTGCTTTTGAGATTTTCCCTCTAAAAACCAGCCAGCACAGTGCAAAGGGGGTGATTTGGGACTATTTCTAATTAGCTATTTTCATTAGAGTTAATGGGCTTAATGGTGTTCAAGACATTTCCATCCTTTTGAGAACTGGAACACTCTGCCCTAATGGACTGACATTTAGAATTTCAAAGTACTTCAGAAACGGCGGTGCTGTCCAGATAAACTCGCCATCTCTATAGAGTCCATTATTCATTCTTTCCCAATTTACTTCTAATTAACATTCTTCAAAATAAGATTTAAAAGTGCTGCTCTCCTAAAAACAGCATGCTAAACACAACTTCCCCACTACACGTAAATCTTTGCCAGTCTGACTTGGAACTAAAGAAGCATTCACAGAACACACACCCAGAAGAGCAGCTCCCTTGGCAGAAACTCCCTGTGCTTACAGTAAAGGGTGGCGCTGATTTCTCGCTGTTCTCTGAACATGCGCACGTAGCCTCTGACGCGGATAACGTCCCCAATTTCTATCTTGGTTTTCTGCTCAATGGTCTCCTGCAGTTTCTTAAGCTGTGAGGTCATGCTTAGCTCTCTTGCAGAGCTTGGAGCAGCTGGGTCTGTTGGGGCCAGGAAAAGCGAAGAAAGGTGTAAGCAAGTGTCCCTCCACGGTACGGACACAGCATCTCCGTAAGTTTGGTCTCCTGGTGAGTTGCTGTGATCTTCTACAGACTGTACAACACACCAGCACACCTGAACGTGAGGGTGTACAGGTGTTCTTTACGAACTGTATAACACACCAGCGCACCTGAACGTGAGGGTGTACAGGTGTTCTTCTACAGACTGTACAATACAGCTGCATACCTGAACGTGAGGGTATACAGGTGTTCTTCTACAGACTGTACAATACACCAGCACACCTGAACGTGAGGGTGTACAGGTGTCCTTCTACAGATTGTACAATACACCAGCACACCTGAACATGTGGGTCTACAGGTTCTCTTCTACAGACTGTACAATACACCAACACATCCAAGTTGCACAACTGCTCCCTTCTGCTAGCTCCATTTCAGAAGAGAAACTTGTGCCACAGAGACATCAAGCAACCTGTCTGAAATAAACAGCCAGTTAACAAGAAGGTTTCTGGTTGAAGTGCAGTGTGTGGTTGTGGAGACTGTGGTCACACTGTATATCGCATGCTGCCTGCCTCAGAGGTTATCAGAGCAGCTAAGTAGAGACCCAGTGTTCTGTCTGTCTGCTGTAATCCCAGCCATGCGTCAACAGAAGCTACCCAACTCCGCATTTTGTGTAGCTTTGGTTCTTGAAATGTGGCCTTGCTATGCAACCCCTCATGGTCTTGAACCCTCTACCCCAGCTTTAGCCTTCTGAGTGCAGAGAATTATTCAGTCTTCCATACAATAGAAGCCCCACCATGATATGGCGTTCTATAGCTGCATGTTTCTTCCCTTTTGGCGGCTTTTCACTTTGATTTGTATCATCTGCGGGGGCCGGCACAGCATGGAGGCGGCTCCTGTAGGCAGAGAAGCCTGCCTTGTATCTCTGCTGGGCTCCTAGCTGTTGTGACACCTCCCTGGGCATGCTGCTTCTCCACTCCGATGTCCCCCTCTCCTCAACGAAATCAATCAAGGAAATGAGGGTAATGGCAGTCTACTGCTGCACACACGCATGCACATATGTGATCGCATGCCCACAGACACACACACACACAAGGCTGTCGTGCATGGCTCAACTTCGCATACCATGGACAGAGGAAGTGACGACTGTGCTATTTGTGACAACAGATGACTGAGCTCTCTAGACAATTATTTTCTTTGGGGACTTCCACTGAGTTTGCAAGCTGTGACTTTTTACAGTGTTTGCCAGAACAACCTCACCCTGCATTCACACACGTACGTCACTGGCAAAGCACGCATGCTCTCAGCTCCCTTGTGAACCTGCCATAGCAACCTGGATAGCCCAAGCAAAGCCCAATTCTGTCAAGAACTGGGCAAAAAGGACTGGGAGTATTGGCGTCTGGTGTGATCCCTGCACTACTGGAGGATCAGGAGTTCAAGGCGAGGCTCAGCAATGCTGTGAATTCAAGACCAGCTGGATTTCAAGAGACCCTGTTTAAAAACAAAACAAAACCACTAAGAAGTAAATTAAAACAAACAGCAAAAGAAACCATGTACTGTTTTTGATGTTTTCTTTATTGGGGTCTTATGTACCCTTGTCTGGAATTCAATACATAGCAAGGGTGAGTTTGAACTTCTGATCCTCCTGCCTCTATCTCCAAAATGTTGGGGTTACTGGTTTGTCCCAGACACTGAACTGGCTGTTTTTATACTCCATGATAGACTTCGTGCACGATTTGTTGCTGATAAGCCTGCACTGTTAGATTCATGTAAACTTGAAGTAGACTATGTGCATGATGCCCATCAAGCATACTGTCCATGGCTTCAAACATTTATTTGAGTTCATTCTGTTGCATAAGAGTCTAAAAAAATTGCTGGGCGGTGGTGGCGCACGCCTTTAATCCCAGCACTCGGGAGGCAGGGGCAGGCGGATCTCTGTGAATTGGAGACCAGAGTGGTCTACAGGGCGAGAGCCAGGACAGGCTCCAAAGCTACAGGGACACCCTGTCTCGAAAAAACAAAAACAAAAACAAACAAAAAAAAGAGTTTAAAAAAATCTTGATTTTTGAATCCACTCCTCTTGTTGCTGCCGACTGTTTCCAGGGACCCAGCAGCTGGGACTTACGAGAACATAGCATGTTCATTGGGATAAAAATACAATATGTCTTCTTCAAATTTCCCTGTGTAAGCTGCAGGATGGGAATCATGGCCAACTCTTTCCAGATATTACTCCCTACCTGAAAAGACATCTGTTAAATGCTGGTTCAGTCCCACGTTCTGGTTTGTCTTGGTAAGGTTTCAGTAGAGAAGTGATCTCTCATTTGATCTTTTGATGGAATTTTCTTCTTTCTGACCAATTGCAGCTTCGACAGTCATGGTTCTGTAATGTGTAGCAGCCCTAGAACACACTTGCTGGACCAAGGCCCATAGCATCACAGCGAGCACAAAGAACTGTGCGCATGCGGCAACCTACACCTCGGAAACTAGAGGCAAAGCAATGTGGCTCCTTAGCTCACTGGGTTTCTTCTCTCGCCATGTTCCTATCTCCAGGCCCGCTTCTACTCACCCTGACATTTAAGGGTATTTATAAACCTCACTACCAATATGTAGACGTCACACAGGATTATAAGTAGCGCGTGCGGCACCACTGACATCAGACTGACGGTTGATCTGAGGCCCAACTTTCATTTAAAGAGTGAGCCAAATTGATGAAAGAAGGCTCCAGTGTGTAATTTAGTGACTGTAATGAGATGGCTGGAGTCTGACAGAACCTCACTTTAGTAACCTATTCCATCCCGAAGATAACTCTCTAATAGTGAGGACCAAGCTTTCTTACTTTGTTCATAAGTTAAGTGCAAATGGTACATTCAATGTAACATCTACAGAAGTTCACATTATAATCTTTATTAATTGACTGAAACATAATTTTGACTCAAACTAAATTTTGTTTTTAAAAATTGTCTTTTTTGGCCACCTTCCAATGGAAAGCTTTTAAAAACTTGGGGCAATTAAATTAAAGGAGAGAATGAGCGAGTTGGGAGCAATTTAAAAATACTACTTTACGTGTGGCATGACAAGGATCCTTTCTAGGCTGCCTCCTGCCTGGCACGCTTACTCTGGCTGTCCTGGAACTCGCTCTATAGACCAGGCTGGCCTCAAACTCACAAAGATCCGCCTGCCTCTGACTCCCGAGTGCTGGAATTAAAGGCGTGCGCCACCACCGCCCAGCTACCGTTTTCTTTATCCTTGCCAGATTTAAAGCATCCTCCTCTTGGTGTGTTCAGTATTAACAGCCACTCTGTTGATCCAAAACATCACTATTACAAGTGCAGGAATTACATGGTGTTCCTGATCACGTCACTTCTTTAAAAAGAGTTAACTAACCTGGATGTGGTAGCATAAACCTTTGATCCCACCACAGGGGAGGCAGAGGGTTTAGTGCGAGTTTGAGGCCAGCTATATAGTGAGACCCTATTCCCCCCACCAAAAAAAAAAAAGTTAATTTAGAAAACAAAAACAATGTCTAAATTACAAACCAAATCAATCTACAGCCTGTTTAGAGTTTTATTGGGACAGAGCCATGCCTGATTGCCCGTGTATCATCCATGGCCACTTGGTGCTAAAATGGCAGTGTCGAGTAGCAGAGGCAGATCATACCTACAAACAGGAAATATTTACCATCTGCCCTTTACAGCAAGTCTGGCCAGCCTCCGCGAAGCTCAGGTGTGGCTGGATAATTCACCTTCTGATTAAAGACTGAGCGGAGCTGTAAACGTGCTAACGACTGCTAACGCTCCAGTGGTTTGAATGGTTTGCTACCCTAGAAACTATATCCCAAACTGTACTGGTCAGCACTCCATCACGGTAATGAGACACTGATTCAGATCACTTACGGAATAAAGAGCTGTTTTTGGCTCATAGTTTGAGGTGTTCAAATGCTGGGTCATCTCCATGGTTTGTGATGAGAGCAGCGTGCCATGGCAGGAGAGTGTGTCACACACTGAGCCAGGAAGCAAGAAGAGACTGGGGCAGGGTACTATAACCCTTTCCGATGCCATGTCCCTAACAACCTAGGACCTCACATTAGTTCCCATCTCTTCTACTTCTACACTATTGTCCATTTTTGCCACCCCTGGGGACTAAGCATCTAATGGACCTTTGAGAGACACTTATTCAGACCACAGCAACAATACAACAGTGTCAGGGGGTGGCTGAAGGGGGGCTATTCAGACCAGAAGGGCAGTGTGAACCAGTGGATACTACTGTAAACTGCAGGGGGCTGGCTTCTCTTTTTGTTCTTTTGCCCTTGGGGGAATGCTCCAGAGGAAGCAACAGTCAAGGAGCCCTCTTTCAGGTGGAGACCGGCCTCTTCCAGGCATGAGACCCATCTGTACTTAATCTTGGATTTCCAACCTCCAGGACTGAGAAATAAAGTTTGTAATAAGTTACCTGCCTGCGTATCCTGTGTAACAGCACTGTGGTGGCTCATCTTCAGAGTCACTAGACTGGATGTAGAATCCCCATAGAAAAACACTCTGGGTGTGTCTATGAGGATGTCTTCAGAAAAGTTTAACCCATGAAGGAAGCCACCCTGAATGTGAGCTCTACCATCCCCGGGGCTGGGATCCCCAACTGAATACAAACAGAAAGGAGCCGGTGAGAGGACAGCGGCATGCCTCTGCTTCCTGCGGATGCAGTGTGGCCAGGGGCATCATTCACCCGCCTCCACGCCTTCCCTGACAAACTGTGTGCTGAAACACAGTATTTCCTTTAGACTGTGCGCGGTGGCACTCACATTTAATCCTAACAATGAGAAGGCAGAGGCAAGAGGATCTCTATGAGTTTAAAGCTGGCCTATACAGTGAGCTGAGGCCAGCCAGGGCTACATAGTGAGAACATGCCCCAACCCCAGGCGTTCCCCTTGTCAGCCATGTAGTCACAGCAGTTAGAAAAGTAGTTGGCATAACCACAGACTAAGATAAGTAATCTAAACTGTTCAAGAAGCCCACTATCTGATTGTCTTACAGGTTTATCTCTTGCCTTAAGTCTACCTATGATGTCTCCCAAGCAAAGCAGAGCCACGGACTTAGATGTTCTCAGACCAGGAGAAGGAGGAATGCTAAAGTTATACAAAACTAGTTCATTCCTAAATAGACCCTGGGAAACTAAACAAAGCCATTGGCCAGCACAGCCGAAGGCATGCTGGGACTCCGACAGAGGACGGCAAAAGCAAAGAGGAAACCTCATGAGCTTAGACATTCCTGCAGCATACAGCACAGATGAACAGACACGGGAGTGAGAAACTTGACAAACCCACACGAACCCCACTATTCCGTGTACGTTACAAAAAGAAGAGTGCCAGTACCTGCGACTCCTCGGAGCCTAAGATGATCACTAGCATTGCCTAATGCCTTTCAGTTATTATGAACTCAATTTTTTTAAAAATTAATCTTATGCTAGGTGGTGGTGCATACCTTTAATCCCAGCACTTAGGAGACAGAGGCAGGGGGATCTCCAGGATCAAGGCCAGCCTGGTCTGCATAATGAGTTCCAGGACAGCCAGGACTACACAGATCTTGTCTTGAAAAACTTAATTTTTCAATGCTGGGAACTGAACATGAGTTCTCTGCAAGAGAACTTTAAGAGTTACTTAAGGGGCCGGAGATATGGCTCAGTGGTTAAGAGCACTTTCTGCTCTTGCAGAGGACCCAGGTTGGGTTCCAAGCACCCATAGCTTACAGTCCTTTGTAACTCTAGTTCCAGAGGACACAACACCCTCTTCTGGCCTCTGTAGGCACTGCATGCATGTGCTACAGAGATACACATACAGGTAAAACACCCATACACAAAAGATAAATAAGCCTAAAAAAATTACCCAAGAGGGCTCAGGTCTATAAATTCATGGCAAGAATATTTGCCCAGCATGTTTAAAGGCCCTAGATTTTAACCCTGGAAACACAAACACACACGCTCATGTACACACACACACACACACACACACACACACACACACATACACACACACACACCAAGCATCATAAAAATATATTCATGTAATTCCAAATGCTCTGGTTAGTTAATGTGTTCAAAATACAATTTTAAGATTTACATTAACTTTCAAAAGAATCCTATCCTATCACAAGCTTTGGATTCCTGCTTGTTTGAGCATGATAGAGTTTTCTGAAAATCTGTGTCACAGCAACCATGTTGGAGACACAATCTTCAAAATCTTTGGTGAAGGATTTTGAACTGATGCATCATTAGACGATAATATCTTGACTTGCAAAATTTTGAGGTAAAAACTGTACTGTAGAAATTCCAGGGATCCTGTCTCATGCTCTATGCTTAGGAGAAAATTATGGCCAAGCAGGTAGGAGAGGGGCAATTGCCCTTTCTCTCCATGGCACCAGGTTCCAGAGCAGCAGAGCTCTGGGGACAGTATGTTAGGGCCACCAACGCAACCACCAGCCAGAGCTCTGGGGACAGTGTGTCAGGGCCACCAACGCAACCACCAGTCAAAGCTCTGGGGACAGTGTGTCAGGGCCACCAACGCAACCACCAGTCAAAGCTCTGGGGACAGTGTGTCAGGGCCACCAACGCAACCACCAGCCAAAGCTCTGGGGACAGTGTGCTAGGGTCACAATGTAACCCATCAGTAACTTAGTGTGAAACTGGCAGTTGTTTGGTGAGTTCCCTTGAGCAAAATCGTTTGTTTCTCGGACAATCAAAGGAATGTGACGAGTGTGATTACCTGGCGGAGACTCAGTACTGCTCGACCTTTTCCAGCAGGTGCAGTTTATAACTCCAGTGGCATCATCCACTGAAAGAGAAGCATCAACAGGTAGGTGAGAGACTTGGGCGTGCTGGTCAATCCGCATGTCCTCATTGCATTCAGCCATCCTGAAAGATGACAGCTCCAACAGCCTAGTGGAGCAACTCTCTTAAAAAACTCTGCCTCTGAGTGGATGGAAGGGAGGAGAGAGGTGGGAGAGGGAGGACAAATGGAAGAAGAGGAGGGAGGAACTGCGGTTAGGATGTAAAATAAATGAAAAAATGTAATTAATAAAAAGAAAAAAACAAAGCAAAAACTCTCCCTCTGTCGTCAGGAGCAACCAACCTTTCGCTGCACACCAGTAGGAACTGCTTCCCTGTAAGCACCGTCAGCGTTTCCCTCAGCCTACCGCAATGGTAGTGCCGAATCTTATCTGGTCTGGTAGCGGTGCATCCTCAGGAAGTGAGCGAGTGCCCACATCCATAACCTGCCTTTCTCCTCTCTCTCTAAAACAAGAAAGTAGCCGTGCTCTGTGGTCAGAGGCACAGGCACTCTGGCTCAGCCTTCTGTCACCTCTACTCTTACTAGCTCGCTCACTGCCCAGGCAAAGTGGATCACATTCCACAGAGGCTTCCCTGTGGAAAGGCTTCTGCCCGGTCCTGGCCTCTACAGGGGTATGAGGATGATCAAGCTCGTCCCAGAAGGACCCAGCTTTATCTTCATAACAGAAAAAAATTATACCCTGGCCATAAAAATAGAACTGGTCTGGTTTATTTTATTTATAATGCCAAAAGGGAAAAAAGAATCAAACAATTTCCGTGAGACTTGGATTTGTGACTGCAAAGGAACTTGGAGATCTTTGCTGAGGGAAGGCAGGATCTTCTCCATGCCTGAATTCTGACAAACTCCAAACATAGGTTGCTAAGTACAGAGAAGTGGGCCTCATGATCAAAGCAAAGAGAAAAAAGCAGATTGTTGTAAAGGCCTACACAACATAGAATAGGAGGAGGAAATGTCTTATTGTTGGCTTAAATCAATGTAGGAAGAAGATTAGGCTATCCGTACAGTGAATCAGCCCATTCTGTTAACATAAAATAGGTGAACGGTGTGAGAAGTGAATATGGGGACTGTCTTTACACTCTGGATTTAGAACCGGAGAAAAAAGACTTTCTAAGCAAAATCTGAAAATTGTAACTCATTAAACAAAGCTTAATATATTTGCTGACCTAAAACCAATAACAGATAGCAACTTTTCCAATACACGGTTACTGCTTTAATATCTAGATTTCCTACCAGCTAGTGAGAAAAGTACCAAGACCAGAAGAGAAGTAGAACCAAAGAAAGGGGATGTGCAATGCATGGAAAACATGCAAGGCAAATAAATAAATGTCAGTATGCTAAATCCAGTAATTGCCATGGAAAAAAATCACATTTAAATAATTTCTCAACTGCTAGATTGACAGTTAAAAACACTGATATCCAGGGTAAGGATATGGCTCAGTCGTACATCACGTACCTGGCATGCATGAGGCTCTGGGTTCAATCCCCAATACAAAAACAAATAAGAAAATACCAATACCCTCATTGGCTATGAGTTGGGTTATACATCAGCAGCCCATTTCAAAACAGCAAGACCGGAAGCATGTGTCAGATTTTTAAGAGCACACACCCTTTGACTTGGCAATGACTTCTAGTAAATTATTCCACAGAGAAAGACAGAACAGGCGCACAGGATCTACATCTTGAATGACACTGCTCACTAAAGCAGTGCTTGTAGCACTGGAAATAGGAGCAACATAATGTTTACAAATATGTAGTTGGCTAAATAAACTGCAACGACATAGCATAGGAGACTAATGAACACCTCGATCCTCACTGTTGAAAGATACACATGCTTCACTGCAAAACACAAAGCCCCATCTATACCTTATAAATCATATATATATATATATATATATATCAGTATATTTCAAGAGAAATGATTTTAAGATATTAAATGTTAGTAGCAGAATCTTTTGAAGTATGGGAGAAGACACCTACAATCAGTGTGAACATTAACTTGATGTGGGATTTCCCTCTGTATGCTGTGAATACCATTGGTTAATAAAGAACTGCTTTCAGCTTATAGCAGAGCAGGGCAGAACAGAGGTAGGTGGGGAAAACTAAACTGAATGCAGAGAGAAAGGAGGCAGAGTAAGAGAGAAGCCATGGAGCCTCTGCTGGAGACAGATACGCTGAAATTTTGCTGGGAAGCCACAACCATACTCAGATTAATGGAGATGGGTTAAATTCAGATGTAAGAGTTAGCTAATAACAAGTTAGAGCTAATGGACCAAGCAGTGTTTTAAATAATATAGTTTCTGTGTGATTATTTCCGGGCTGAGTAGCCAGGAACCAACTATGGCCTCCTTCCAACATTAACTGTTAGATAAATTTCAAAAACAAAAAGAGGCAGGGTTTTACTCTGTAGCTGGCTTGGACTCACTGAGTAGCCCCAGCTGGTCTCAGACCTACAGCAATCCTTTGCCTCAGCTTCATGAGTGCCGGGATTACAGGCAGGAACCACGGCAGCTGGCTGAAAATGTTTATTTATATTGGAAGTAAGACCAACAGCAAGTGAGTGAACATTTGTTCTAGAGGATGTGAGGTTATCCTGGCCTACCCTGAGCCTCTCGAGAGCCACATCAGAGCTTAAATTGCTGCCAGGGGCTCTGTGTTCTACGGGTACTGCCACCAAATCCCGACTTCTCTGGCTTGTAACTTCTCATGTAGCATGGCTCCTGAGGCCTGCTGCCGAGCGACCTGGAAGAGGTGAAGCATTGCAAAGCTACACCACATCCTTCCTCAGGGTGCTACAGGATGACTCAGTGTGGGCAGAGATGCCATAGGACATGCCTGCAGCGAGTCAGAGCACACAAGGAGAGCCATGCCGGGCCTGTGGAAGGCAGGGAGAAAAGTGGCTCCCGGCTTCAATTAGCCACCCGAGAACTGAAGCGCCAAAGCCTTCTGCTCTTAAGTACTTCCACATTGCTGTTTTCCTGCAGTCCACAGATGTGTCGGGCTCTCACAACACCCACTTGAGGGAAAGGCTGCTTAGGGAAGAGCCAAGCCTAGCACCTTAAATGTTTCTGTGGGGGCAGAAGTGAGTTAAGTGAATCCCTTTATGTCACAAGCCTAAGGCAGACCCAATTCCCAAGCCAGAACTGAAATCCCCACCAGTTTCCTATATCGGATCTGAGAATATCAACCCCAGATGACTGGGGTCCGGGAGCCTGGAGAAATGCGGCGATGTGGGCGAGAAAAGCTATGTGAGCGCTCCACAGACAACAGTCACATTGGGGCCAGTTAGCCGTCCAAAGAGAACCTAAGAGAGTTGAGTGAGTCATGGTTTTCTCAGCCACAAAATGGAAACACTTGTTCTTCCTATTTCTAAACAAAATGGGGAGAATAATGTGAAATGATGAATGTAAAAAGTGCTTTGTAACTGGAAGACATGATGATGTCATCCCTGGGACTTGGAGAGAAGTACTGTATTGTACTACGGACAGTGCGCTTGCCCACAGCTGGGTATACTGCAGGAGCATAGCACCTGCTTGCTGAGTTATCTTGGAGAGGGATGCCTGGCAAGATCTAAAACACACACACACACACACACACACACAGAGAGAGAGAGAGAGAGAGAGAGAGAGAAAGAGAGAAAGAGAGAGATTTCATCTCAAACATGTTCTTTTATAAGCGCAAGGACAGTCACCGTCTTTGTGAGTGTTGGAGATGGTAGATGTTGGAGAGATACAACGATACTGACAATGTCAATATCAATGTCCAAACATTCTTGGACACAAAGTTCAACATGTACAACAAGAAAGCAATCCACAGGCAATGCCACAAAAGGTGATAATGTCAATCAGGGCAAAGGTCTGCGACTCAAATCACACTTTCCTCCAAACATCTACCACGGCCTCCTAAGTCTGAGCATGATGGAGTTGCTCAGCGAATGTGATGATGTGACAAATTAATTTGCTTGCATTGGGGTTGAAGGGATGGCTCAGGAGTTCCAAGCCCTTCCTGCTCTCCAGGGTAGCAGAATTGGATCCCAGCTCCCAGCACCCACACCGGGTGGCTCACAGCTTCTAACCCCAACTTGTTGTTGGGGGGCAGAAATCTGACACCCTCTTCTTGCCTCCTCAGGCACCTGGACTCACATGTACACAACCACACACACACACACACTCACATATACAAATAATTAAAAATAAAGTCTTTTAGAAAAAGATATATACATTAACACTTTCGTGCCCCCACCCCCGCTGCAAGACACGCCACCCTAAAGCAGGTGCTAGCAATTCTTTGGTGTCCAAAATCCAGAGGCCCTATTTTAGCTTTCATCATGAGGAACAGGATCACATCTTGAGTGAAAAACAGGGTTTTTTTTTTCTAACTTCCCTGACTGTTCTGAATATAAATCTTTTAAAAATGATTTTTACCCTCTTCTAAATAGGTCTATTTTTACATTTACTGGGCCTCTTTTCAAAGGGATTGCTCGCTCTAAACGCAGTCCTGCCCTTGGCTCTGCACAGCTGTGTTCTAGGTGACCATCAGTGACCCTACACTGCTGCATTTCAATTCTTCCGCCTCCCCCCCCCCCCAGCAGCCTTCTTACCTGTGGCCTCACTGACTTCACCCAGACACGGAACTCTGAGAGCCTCTCCACAGAGCGCTCGGTTTTGTGAGGCCCCCGGCTGCTTGCAAACGTGAGGGCTGCTCAAACTTCAACATTCAGCTGAGTGGGGGCTAACTATATAAACTCAATTTCAGAGGCGATTGCTCTTACCTGCATAGCTGTATAAAGCATCCTTCTCTCTCACGCCAACGACAGTTCCCATGATATCCACCCGTCTTATTGGATGGCCGTTGTAAAAATATATACCTAAAAGTCAAGAGGAAGCAGTTCAGATAACACACAGCCACATTTTCCTGCAGTAAATGTCTCTTGGGCATAGGGTGTCACAAGTCAGTGGCATGCTGGGTGTCCAAATTCCAGCCTTAAGAGTCAGTCCTGGGCACATGACAGGCTCCAAGAAGTTAAGTGGTCTTTCCAAGGAGCAGAAGCAGAAAACTAGGCTCTTGAGAGCCTGAACTAGAGCAACAGAGAAAAGCAGGGTCACCCACTCGGGCTGGTTAACTCCCTTTCCACTGTGAATAGGAATTGTGCTTCGTTGACTAAGGCTCACAGGGCCGGAGCGTCGCTATCACCCGATGGCATCGGCACACTGAAGCATCTGAGTGACTACAAAGGAAGCAATGGCTTTTTTCAAAAAAGTTTTTTAGATTTATTTATTTTACTTTACATGTATGAATGTTTTGCCTACATGTATGCAGTACACTATTGGATCCCCGGGAACTGGGGTATGGATGGCTGTAAGCCACCATGTGGGTGCTGGGACTCAAATCAGGGATCTCTGCAAGAACAACGGCTTTTAACCTCTGAGCCCCTTCTCCAGCCCCATGGTTTTAACCAGAACTTTTCTAAGAAACGAGTCATCGCTTCTACGAACCAGTGAGGAGAGATAAAGCATTGCCCACTGGGGCTAGCCGACCACAGCTCAAGAACTTCTTAAAACACTGTTTGCAAAACCCAGGCTATCCAGAAGCGGGGAGACAAGCTTCCGCCAGCGCAGCGACCTGAGAGTGAAGCTGCCACCGACACCCAGCAGCTTTTCTCCCCAGGCCTAGGAGCACAGACCTGGGGCCTTCCAGAAGTCACAAGCTCCTAGCTCCAGCTTTCATTCCCAGGGCTTCCTGGAGCTTCAAAGCCTCCAAATCCTACTCAAGCTTCCCGTGCGGAGCTCTGCACATAACCTGCCACACATGCTGGCTCCCAAGTAGCAGCCTCTCTGCTTTCAACCTCCCATAGTGCCTGCATTCTTCACTTTCAGATGCAAATGACATATACACGTTCATTTTCATTTATTCTATTTTTGAAGGTAATACATTATTTTTAAAGAATTGTTGTTGTTGTTGTTGTTATTTATATGTGTGGATGTGGATGAGGATACCCATAGAAGAAGGTGTCACATTTCTCGGAGGTGAAGTTAGAGGCAGTGGGCAACTGGCTGTAGGGACCAAATCTGAATTCTCTGAAAGAGCAGCAAGTACTCTTAAACACCAGGCCACCTCTCTGCACTCCACATCTGCATTTTCAAATGGCCTTTTCCTTTGTAAGTAAATATATGGGTTGTAAACAAAGAAGCCACGACTGCTTCAGGTATTTGTGTGTTACAGCTAAGAGGAGAAAGGTTTCCTGGCAGCTGGGAGCCAAGGAATACTATAACGACACACTGCACAGCAAACTTCACACAAGAGATGCATTGGGAGGGAAAACCCAGGAGGTAGCTGCCTCTGCTCTGATGGGAAGCTTTCCAGGATGGCTTGATCTTGGGCAAGCTCAGGGACTGGTGGGATTCTGTGACTTGATCTAGGGGTTTTTTCCCTGTAGGATGGGGACTACTCTCCAGCTTTTAGCAGTGAGGAGTTCCCAATTTGGCCACTCTTTCCTCCCATCACAGCAGGTCAGAACCTCTGGATTTCAATCTGTTAGGAGACTGTGGCTTGACCTTTTCACTGACCACTACTGACCAGCGGTTCTCTGGACTCCCTTGAAGAAAGGGTATGGGAATGGGCTGACTGGACAAGCCACCTTTGAGCCTGTCAGAGGCACACTAGGAAAGTGGGGGTGGCTTAGAGAAAGAAGCACAGCAAACTCAACCCAGAGCTGGCAACTCTTTCTGCGTGTGTGTGTGTGTGTGTGTGTGTGTGTGTGTGTACTTCTAAAGATGAATTGGAGAATGGGAGTCTATCCTTAGGGCAACCCAGAAGGGCTGAAGCTGATGTTGACAAGGCCCCACGAAGACCAGGTGACAGCGTCACCCCTGAAGGAGAGCTGCTCCCGTTCACAAACGCCTGGGCTGACTACTGGGCTGACGGGGCATGACGTGGATCTACGTCAATACCTGGAATATTCTGACCTTCAAGATGGGGGGAGAGGCTGGACAGAAGTCTCTGTTTCCAAGGCAGTAAGACTAGACTAATGCATAAGCCAGCGTCCCCAGGTCAACAATCCTCATGCGACAAACAACATCTGGCAACAGTAAAAATCTGAATAGGTTTTCACTTGAGAATACACTATACCTCCTTGAAAAAGGATAAATATGGACCTCATAACTGTCTACCTTGGGGACTAACAATGGCTCATTTTCAAGAGCAGTCACTTGAGGCTGAAAAAAACCCTTCTACTCCCAAAGGACTCAGCAGAAGAACTCTTGAAAGCATCACAGAACAATAGAGGACTACAAAAACAAACAAAGAACAGATGGTTTGCATCGGGGGTGAGGAAGGGAACTCTGAGGAAATCGCCAAGGAAGAAACACACTGCTTAAAAACACAGAGGAAACTTCTCAAAGCATATTAAGACATGAACCACAGAGTAAGAAGTTAGGCCTCTACAAGATGGCTTACAACACAAGAAAGGAAGAGAGACCCACTTCCTTCCACCAGAGAGCTTTCTTCTGCAGCTAATGGGCTCTAGGTGCCTGCGCTGTCCACTGAGGAGGAAAGAAACAAAAACTCAGTGAGCTAAGCAAAGAAAATGATCAAACAGAGATGCACTGGCTTACCCCAACCTCATGTTCCAGCCTTTTCACATAGCTCAGAGGCCTAGGAGATCCAGGGTATCTGTGCTACATCCAAGAGCTCCTGTGTGCTCGGACTCTCAAGAAGAGGAAGCCAAACTGTGAGGGTTTACAATGCCAGGGTCATTGGCAAATTTGGTTTAGATTTTAAGCCACTGTCCACAAACATCCACAACCCCAGGAAGATATTGCCTGTTTTCTGTCTTTAAAAAGTATTTTCATAAGTCAGTTGGTGGTGGCCCACACCTTTAATTCCAGCACTTGAGAAATAGGAAGCAGGTAGCTGCTCTCTGAGTTTCAAGGCCAGCCTGGTTTATAGAGTGAGTCTAAGGTAGCTAAGGATACACAGAGAAACCCTGTCTCCACCTCTTCCCCCCAAAAAGTACTCAAGAAACAAAATCAGAAATGTGCAAAGCCAGCCTGGTCTACATGATGAGTATCAACCAGGTCAGGCAGGGTTACATAGTGAAATACTCTCTTACAGGGAGGGTATCCTGCACACCCAAGCAAAGAGGGTTTTGTTTGTTTGTGGTTTTGAGGCAGGGTTTGTCTGTGTAGCTTTAGAGTCTGTCCTGGAACTCGCTCTGTAGACCAGGCTGGCCTCAAACTCAAAGAGATCTGCCTGCCTCTGCCTCCTGAGTGCTGGAATTAAAGACATGCATCACTACCACCTGGCACAAGCCAAGTTTTTAATGCATAGAACAAAGGAGCAAACAAATAAACCACCCACCTAAATATCACAACCTTCACATTTCCACCAGCCAAACCCAAAGCTCAGACTTATGGAGATGGCATCTTACAAGGCAAACCAAACGGTAGCCAGTTGGGTTTCACCGGTTTAGGGCACTCTCTCCTAGCCTCAAGCTCTGTGGGAATCCTGTCTGGCTAGTTACAAAGCTGCTTCTGCGCCTCCTTCAGCTTTGATAATTAGCTAAAACTCAGGAGGGTGTCAGACTTCACGAGCACAATTTTATAGCAAAGGCCACAAATCAGAGTCAGACAAAAAAGAAAGAACAGAGGAAGGTGTGGAGGGTTCAGAGACTCCCGGGACACATCACCATCTGACAGAGTATACTTAACTAACCAGGGACGCTCATTCAAGTCTAAACATCAGGTTATAGTGGGTTTTCATTGTCTGGGTACCACTGATTCACTGGTCACATGAATGAATGGAATGACCTCAACCTCCTGGGGGTCAGGCTGAAAGGGTCTCACTTTGATTTCCAGCCCTCCATTCACAAGGTTGGGAACGGATAGGTTCATTCTTCAACTTGCAGCCCAAGATAACACTTTCATCGGAATAAACTAAGGTGTGGCCCCCACCTCCAGTAACAAAAACACTCCTACACTCAGGAAATTCCAAAGACTGAGGTTCTGCGCCAGGACCAAGGACAAAGGACAAGCAAATTCATTAATACAGGACACTTTTGTTTCCCGTTTTGTTTTTGTTATTGCTATTGTTAACCTTCGCTATTTTGTTGTAGATATTCTTTGTCATTAAATATTTCTAAATTTTATGGAGTCACAGGCGTTTTGTTTGCTTGTTTTAAATTTGGTTTATTTATTTATTTTTATTTTTTGGCCTTAAACCCACATTGACCTGCCTGCCTCTGCAACCTTTCAAGTGCTGGGACACCCCTCTTGTCTTGGTTTTAGAACCGGTGTCTTCTGTAGCAGACCAAGCTAGCCTTGAAGGTAGTTGAGAAGTGATGACCCTGAACTCTTGATCTTCAAGCCTCCACCTCCTGAGGGCTGGAATTACAACTGTGTGTCACCCTGGCTCACAGTATTCTCCTTATGGTAAACCAAGTCAAGTCCAGACCTAGAATAGCGTGGGGTTTCCTACTTTCGTGGAAACCAACAGCATAGCATAGTTAGTCTTTCTCTGTCCCTCCAGCCAGCTCCCAAATCATGACATGGAGACTTATTTTTAATGATGAAATCTTGGTCGATAGCTTAGGCTTGTTTCTAACTAGCTCTTATAACGTAAATTAACCCATTTCTATGAATTTACACGCTGCCATGTGGCTCACGGCTTGTTACTCATCTCCTAAATGTGAAACTTCCTCTGAAGGAAGAGGGGTGGGGTCATGAGGAGACTCTACCCTTCCTCCAAGCATCTTCTGTGCCTGGAAATCCTGACTAGCTATTCAGCTTTTTACTAGACCAATCAAAGTGACATATCTTCACAGTGTACAAAAAGATTATTCAACAACAGCATAATCTTATGAAAACCACTCTAAAACTATGATGCCTGCTTCATCCATGAGATTTCCTTTTACAAATGGACATCTGAAGCAGTCTCACCAGAGAGGGTGGAGTCCTAAGGCGGCACTCACTGCATTTCCCACCATCATACCCTTTGCTCACAGCAAGAGTTAACCGCCTGGGATTCCCTGCCACAGGCTGGCTCACTCACAGATCTTTTAAGCAAGGCTGGCATTTGGTATGAATTAATTTCTTCCCAAGAGGATGATGAGCTATAAAGAACATTGGATAATTCTGGAAAACTCTGGAGGAGACTGGCTGCCTTCCAAGTGGGGGAAAATCCACAGAGCAAGTTCAACAAAATGTAGGAAGTGAAGATGTGGTGGAAAAAAAACTCTGTACAAAAGGCTTTAGAAGGCCACGCACACAGAACAAACGGCATAAAACTCGTCTCATTCAAACTGTGGATATGAATCTTGACTTTTTTTTTTTTAACTCAAATCTTGAGTTAAAGAAGGTCCTTGATTGGAAAGTGTCACAAAATAGCAAAGACTTTAACCAAACATCTCAACCTGCACAGTTGTAAACTCCTGAAACTACCCACAGCCACTTAAATTATTTTAATCTATGTGTTTGTTAAATGTTTAGGCATGACAATTATCTCTCTAGGAACCAGTACTCTAATTCTAAAAGCTGTGGCTGGGGAGATGGTACGGTCGCCACACAGTGCTGTGGTCTGAATTCTGACCACCGGCACCCACACAGAAGCCTGGCTTGTCTGCATATACTTGTAACCCTGTAGGGGACCAAGCAGAGGTTCAAAATGATCTTTCAAGTTTATTAGCCAGCCAGCCTACCTGAATTGATATGTTCCAGGTTCAGCAAAAGTCTCTGCCTTAAAAAATAAAGGTGGCCAGGCAATGGTGCTGCACACCTTTAATCCCAGCACTTTGGGAGGCAGAGGCAAACAGATCTCTGAGTTAAAGGCCAGTCTGGTTTACAGAGCGAGTTCTAAGACAGCCAAGGTTACACAGAACAGACCCTGTCTCAAACAACTGCTCCAAAAAGTAGGGGTTGGAGAGATGGCTCAATGGTTAAGAGCACTGACTGCTCTTCCAGAGGATCTGGGTTCAATTCCCAGAACCTATATGGTGGCTCACTACCATCTGTTAACTCCAGTTCCAGGGATCCCTCTTCTGCAGTCTGAGGGTACTGTACACACATGGTGCATAGGCAAAACACCCATACACATAAAATAAAAATAAAATACATTAAAAATCCAATTTAGAAATAAAATATCTGAGCGTGGGCAGCGGCAGCACAGTGGGTGGCCGGGCCAGGGAGGGGAGTGAAAACAGCAGGGGCGGCTTCCAGAGACAATGGCAAGAAGTTCTTCTGGGCATTGTGTCACAGCCAGCCTCCAGTGCCAGTCTCTGTACGCGATACCCAGCCACAGTGACGACCTACGGTACGTCAGAAGAGCCTGCACCTAGAGGAGTGGCCACTTGAGCCTTAGGCACCCCTGCATCTTGAAGATCAATAACCGGAGGCCGCTCTGCCCTACCTCCAACTAGAGGAGCAATCAACGGAGCCATAACCCCCAACTACACCAACTGGAGAAAGAGAGGCCCCTGAAGAACAGGCTCCACCTTAAAGAAGAAATTAAAAACTCCCTTAAAGGAATAGGAGAATTCTGAGAAGAGGAAAGAGTCAGTCTGCAGTTGTGACCTAGCCACAGAAGAAGCAAGACGAGAATCCCTTGCTGACAAAGATACCAAGCCATGTGGCTAACATAGACAAGAATAATGAGTTAATGTAAGATGTAAGAATTAGTTAATAAGAAGCCTGAGCTAACAGACCAAACAGTTTATAATTAATGTAGGCCTCTTGTGTGTTTATTTAGGACTGAATGGCTGCAGGGCCAGGTGGGACAGAAACCTCAGTCAACACATCACCCTTTACAATAGCCACAAATATTATAAAATATCTTGGGTGTAAGTAACCAAACAAGTGAAAAATCTGTATGACAAGAAGAAAACATTAGAAAATGGAAAGATCTCCCATGCTCTTACATAGATAGGATTAACATAGTAAAAATGGCGATCTTACAAAAAGCAATTTATAGAATCAATGAAATACCCAGCAAAATTCCTCACAGACCTCAAAAGGACAATACTCAATTTCATATGGAAAAACAAACAAACAAAAAAAAACAGGATAACCAAAACAATCCTGTGCAATAAAGGAACTTCTGGAGGCATCACCATCCCTGACTCCAAACTCTACTACAGAGCTACAGTTATGAAAATAGCTTGGTATTGGCATAAAAACAGACAGGAGGAACAATGGAATAGAATCGAAGACCTGGATAGCAATTCACACACCTACAAACACCTGATTTTTGACAAAGAAGTTAAAATTATAAAATGAAGAAAAGAAAGTATATTCAACAAATAGTGTTGGCATAACTGGATGACAAGATGTAGAAGAATGAAAATAGATCTCTATCTGTCGCCATGCATAAAACTCAAGTCCAAATGGATCAAAGACCTCAACATAAAAACAACCACACTGAACCTCAGAGAAAACAAAGTGGGAGGTACACTTGAATGCATTGGTACAGGAGACCAATTCCTAAATATAACCCCAGTAGCACAGACACTGAGAACAACAATTAATAAATGGAACCTCATAAAACCGAGAAACTTCTGTAAAGCAAAGGACATGGTCAACAAGACAAAATGGCAGCCTACAGAATGGGAAAAGATCTAAGATCTTCACCAACCACATAGAAGACTGATATCCAAATTATAAAAAAAAAAACTCAAGAAACTAGACATCAAAAGAACAAATAACCGAATAAAAAAAAATGGAGTACAGACCTAAGCAGAGAACTCTCAACAGAGGAATCTCAAATAGCTGAAAGACATTTATGTTCAAGTTCCTTAGCCATCAGAGAAATGCAAATCAAAACAACTCCGAGATACCACCTTATAACTGTCATAATGGCCATGATCAAAAATACTGATGACGATACGGAGTAAGGGGAACAACACTCCTACATTGCAGATGTGAATGCAAACTTGTACAGCCCCTTTGGATATCAGTATGGCGATTTCTCAGAAAGTTAGGAATCAATTTACCTCAAGATCGAGCAATACCACTTTTGGGAATATACCAGAAGGATGCTCAATCATACCCCAAGGACATTTGCTCAACTATGTTCATAGCAGTATTATTCATAATAGTAAAAATCTGGAAACAACCTAGATGCCCCTCAACTGAAGAATGGATAAAGAAAATGTGGCACATTTACATAATGGAGTATTACTCAGTGGTAAAAAATGACATCTTGAAATTTGCAGGCAAATGGACAGAACTAGAAAAAAACACACAGTGAGATAACTGAGACCCAGAGGGACAAATATAATTTATAATATGCCTGAAGATCAGAAAAGCAGCCAAGCCTCTGGAGAGCTCTGAAATCTTCAGACTGAAAGAGAGCGAGTTCCTGTTTCATCCCGCCTTCTATTCCTCTCTAGTGCTGGGATTAAAGGTGTGCACCACCACCGCCTGGCCTCTGTGGCTAACTAGTGTGGCTGCTGGGATTAAAGGCAGGTGCCACCACTGCCTGGCTTATATGACTGACTAGTATTGCTGTTTTGTGTTCTGATCTTCAGGTAAGCTTTATTTATTAAAATACTGATGAACTATCACTACATATTCTCTCATAAGTAGATATTAGACATATAACAAAAGATGAACAGCCTACAGTCCACAACCCCAGAGAACCTGAACAACAAAGAGGACCCTAAAAGAGACATACACGGATCCACCTACAAAGGAGAAAAAGAGAAGCTCTCCTGAGTAAATTGGGAGCATGGGGGGTAGGGAGTAAGGTGGAAGGGGAGAAGGGAGGAAGGAAGGGGAGTGGGGAGAAATGTATAGCTCAATAAAAAACAAAAGATTTTTCAAAAGTAAAAAAAATTCAGGCAGATGCCTGGAAGCACACCCAGGTGGCTTCCATGAACGTGTATTTACACACACAGGCACACGCTTGCACACACAATGCTTTACTCCTGTCACTGGTCTCAAGGGCCCACCTACTGCAACAGATGCTGTTGCTGCACTTGGGCAAGCCAGGTGACGTCCTTCCGCCCAGGAATTTCCATTATACTGACTGAGATGAACTCAAACCAACACCAACCCCCACATTCTATAAAGAGGACACCCAAGCTCTGCAGAAAGTGGGTCACATCCCCAGAGAGGTAAGAACTGTAGCACGCTAAGCCTGACTAGTTTAGTCATCTGTTCACTCAAGAGCAGGCCCAAGGAAAAGAACCTAAGTATTTTAAAATATGGAATACTTTATTTTTTATTGAGAAAAGATCTTATGTAATCCCTGTTGGATTTGAACCCCTGGTCAGAGCTACTTCCACCAAGTATTGGGATTACTTACATCGGGCTTGAAACAGTGGGACCTCAGTGCAAAGGTTGTGCCCCCAAACTTTTATTTAACTTAAAAAAAATTTAGATTGTTCTTTAATTTGCAGAAAGAGCACAGAAATAAACTCCTTCAAGGGTTGAGGCTTGATATCTTTCAAACCTGAGCAAGGCTCTTCCAGATGCCTTAAGGCCCCAGTTTTTTGTATCTTCGGGGAAACTGAGCTGGTGGGGGCAGCATAGGGCATCCATTAGTCTGACTGGCCACATACCTGGCACTTGCTGGGATTCCTTCATCTCCAGGATATCTCTGATGTAGAGTTTTGCAAAGGCTAGAAACACAGGATCCAAACCCCAAAAGAGGGACGGGATCTCTTCTTCCCTTGAACTGGATTCACACTGCATCAAGAGGCTGGGTTGCGGCATCCCCTAACCCTGAGAAGCACGCTTCAGAGCCAAGGCTCTATAAGAGACATAAAAATAAATTTTCAGAGTGTTCAGTGTGGGTGAGGATTATCCAGAAGTTTTAGGAAGGTAAAACAGGGCCTTGGCACCCCGTCAAGCTCTATGCCTTGCGGGTGAAATAGGAGGCTCTGTGTGAGGCTCATTCCCACGAAATACCAACTCAGAACCAGTCAAACACCAAAGTTTCTTTCCATAGAAAGCCTCGGCTAACGCAGGCTGGCCTTAATCTAGCTGTGTTGTTGAGGATAACCTTGAACTACTGATCCTACAGCTTCCTCCTCCAGTGCTGGGAGGACAGGCGTGCACAGATTCGCCTGCTTTAGGCAGTGCTGGGGATTGAACGCAGGGATTCGTGCACGCTGGGCAAGTGCCCTCTACAACCGAGCTACAACCCCAGAGCCTAAGCACTCACTCTTCACTTTGGGGATAACCATCCACACAGGCGTACCCCAAAAAGAGCTTTAACAAATGAGTCCGGAGAGTAATGGCGCCCGTGTGGCCAGGGATTTGGGGTCCAGGAGATGGGTCTATTCACGCTTCGACCTTTCACCTTCCGGGAAGAGCGGAGGAAGGAAAAGGAAACAAAATTCAAGCAGTTTGCAGCCCTTCCCGAAGCAGGAGCAGTTGGACAAGATTGCCGCCACAGTTCCGGTTACGAAAAGGAAAGAAGTTCGGACGTAGCACAGTGCAGCCGGCGCATTTCCTTCCCGCCACCGGCGCCGAGCTACCGCCAACCCCTCCGCTCAGCCCCCCCCCCCCCGCTGAGGCCACGCCCCCTACGTCTGCTGGAAGACCACGCCCACCACCGCGCATAGGCTCCGCCCACGCAGTCTTTCAGGTCGGAGCCCAGCGCGGGCTCTCCTGGGGCCTCGGCGCTTTCTTCAGGACTGACTAATCCGGGAGATTCTGATGCCAGCCCAGGAATTCCTGCAACTCAAATCCCGCCTTCCATGTCAACGTTTGTCGCTTCGATTTCCTAAGACAGTTCCTAAGAATTGGGACGGGATCAAACCTTTTTTTTTTTTTAATTAGAGCGGGGGGGGGGGGTTGCCCTGACTTATTAAGCCAACAAACAACAAAATGAAGCAATGGAGTATTTTACATGTTTCTTCACAGCTAGTAAATGACCCACTGACAGCCGTTGGGTGTCCCGCTTGCAGATGTTAGGATTTAAACTTGAGACCAGAGTGGATGTGAGGTCTTGTCTCTAACGGAAACCATTCCTATAAGACAGAATACAGTTTGTCTCCTTTCCACTTCCGTAAGGTTCAGTCCGGGATGTTGTACATTTAAACACTTGAGAGCCTGGCGTTTTTGCAAACCCTGAACACCTTGATGGAGCCCTGTCCACAGCGGTTTTGCTCCTATAAATAAAGAAGCTGTGTCACCACAACGCAGGAAATGGTGAGAGTTCTTCCTACCTCCTAGGGACTCTGACACGACAGGGGGGGAGGGCAGGTCACTCACTCCAACCGGCAAAAGAGGCTGGTGGCCAAAGAGATCATTGCTAAACTATCAGAGAAAGAACTTCACTGGTTGGAATGGAAACTGTGTGTCATTAGAACCACTGCATCCAGTTACCACCCTGGCCACAGAAGGAGTTGAAAAACATAGTAGCTCCCAGAGTCTATGGCACTTAACAGCTGGGTCTGTGGAGTTCAAGTTCTGTTTAAGTCAAAACCCTCTCGACTAGAACAGGCTCTCCCCAAGGAAACACAGCCGGTAGGACTAAGGCTCCCAGTTTACCTGTCAGGTAGAGACAGACAGGTTGGGTGACATTCTCCACACAGCACACGTCTGCTCTAGGGTGGGACCTGAGAAGAAAAGGGCTCTTAGATGTGCTCAGAACCTGAGGTGTTTTCAGGAATGGCTCTTAGGGCTCTCAGGGACAGAGTGCTGGGTGAGAGCTGTTGGGGACTGGGTTTACTGCCAACCTCAGGGAGGGCCACACCCAGTGGTAGAAACAGAAGCAGATTCCCCTGCTGTCATCTTTTACAGAGATGGAAGGACACTTTGGAGGGGAGTGCACCTCTTGATCGGAGCCCCAACCCTTCGGAGTACCGGATGGTAAAGGAACTGAAGGTGACACGTATGTATAGTAGGATTTCCGATTGCAGAACCCCAGTGAGGGATTCAGGGAAGCTTTGTAAAGATCCCAGGCTCCCAGGAATCATCAATGGGTGCTCCCAGAATCAGCAGCCTTGCAGGCCCCAGCACAGCACCCCACAACACCCAAAGCAGACATTTAAAAAGCCAATGCTAGCCAGGCGATGGTGGTGCACGCCTTTAATCCCAGCACTCGGGAGGCAGAGGCAGGCGGATCTCTGTGAGTTCGAGACCAGCCTGGTCTACAGAGCTAGTTCCAGGACAGGCTCCAAAGCCACAGAGAAACCCTGTCTCAAAAAACCAAAAAAAAAAAAAAAAAAAAAAAAAGCCAATGCTAGGTAACCTTTCTTTTGACTTCTTGGCATGAAAGAAATAACTTGAGTTTTATAGACATTGTTTTGAAAGATCATATAATTCTCTCCTGAAAGTGAAGATTCTAGCAGATTCTTGAAAATAGTGAGTTTGAACTGTCTGTGTCAAAACCCTGAAAGCTCAAACTAGCCTGCTTTAACTGTGATTCTCAAGTAGAGCAAGGTTTCCTCTACTTGCCCATGATTTTCTCTTTGAAGTTCATAGCTGATCAAGATTTTTCTTCTTGATCAAACCCTAATCAGGCTCCTCTCAGCTAGGCCTCAACCTTGGCCTATAAAGATCTGAACAAATGCTAGCAAGATTCACAACAGCCCAAGGCGGCATTCTAGTGCCCAGTTCCCCTTAAGATGCCCGAGAAAATCCAGACTGCAGAAGAGTTGTTTGTTCTAGCTGACACTGGGCAGGAGCCTGAATACCACAGGCAACAGTTCTGATTAGTTTCATGTGCGCTACACCCCCTTCACACTTCACACTTGGTTAAAATTTCACTGCTGAAGCCTGGGTTCCTTTCCTCAGTCCCTAATGTTTCCACTAATGTCACACCGTGTTTATCTTTGCTACAATAAAGACGACTTACCCTGAGGGCACCTTCAGTTTCTCAGCATCCCTGGAGCTCTCTCTGTATGCTTTGGCGCTGGGTGTGGAAGAATACTAAGCAAGCAAACAGAGTGATGCATGAGATAGTAACTAAAGCAAGGGCTGGGGTGTACCCCAGTGCTAAGGAATAGCATGCCCAACGTCCTGGGTTCAATCGGCAGCACCAGAAGACAAAAACAAAATCCCCCCAAACAACAATAAAAACAAACAAGAAGCCAACCTGTGGCTTCAGAGTGTGTGGCCTGGGTTATAACTGCTCTGTGAGTCATGGGAGGCTAGTGGAGGGGGCTCATTCAATGAGATAATGCGGTATAGTGACAGAAGAAAGGAAGCAAGAAACATACGAACCATTATTTGTGTTCACGGTGGAGGCAGCGTGCAAACCGGGCTTTTTAAAATGGAGGAGCTGTTCATTCCTTTTTTTATGAAACATATTTCTGAAGGTTCTATCAAGGACTGTACTAGACACAGGGAAGGAAGGAGACAGGGTTGGGGTGGGGAATAAGACAAGCCCTCGTGGAGCTTCTGAGAGACCAGAGAAAAGACGGTAGACAAAGGAACATGAATAAAGTAAGTACGGTGGTCACTGCTTAGGAGGACATAAAAAGTGTTGTGTTTGCACCTCATGTGTACAGTCTATTTTCATCAGATAAGATGACCGGGTCTGGGGCTGGGACCTGCAAGATAAGGGGTCAGTAGCATCAAGGACTAAGAGCTTTCAGGGGCCATAGTCAGGAAAAGGGGCAGGGCCGCAAAAGACTTCCTCATTCTAGGAGCAGGCAAGAGTGAGGGAGTGTGGCAACTGCCCCG
Organism: Alexandromys fortis; assembly: GCF_014885135.2. Lineage (NCBI taxonomy): Eukaryota > Metazoa > Chordata > Mammalia > Rodentia > Cricetidae > Alexandromys > Alexandromys fortis. The sequence continues at coordinate 12,313,647 of NW_026067893.1, read as the reverse complement.
TAGGAGGCAGGCAGAAAGCAGTAGGTAGCTGAGGGCAATGCAGGTTTGTGGGCAATTAACACAACAGCGGGGCTGGAGAGGGCAGGGAGGCCAAGGGTTGAGCCAGGTTCTGAAAGCTTGGATAAGCTTCTAGCTTTACTTCCTGTAAACTATGCAATGGTGTTGCTTTTGATAAGGGGGATGATCTAACAAGTTAAAATACCAGGGCCATTGAGAACTCAGCAGGTAAGGGTGCTTGCCTGACAACCTGAGTTCAATCTCCAGGACCCAGCCAGAAGCTGACGTTTGACTCACAGGCACAGCCCCACCCTCTCCTAAATAAATAAATGTAAGACAAAACAAAAACATTAGGACCACCTGCCACATTTGGCACACTACAAAAATATGTATGTACAAAGTGTTCTTTAGCCAAGCACTGAATTAATCCTGAAATTTGTATCTCAGGGCTGTCCACCAATTGATGGTGAAGGAGCTAAACTAGGACACTGGGGGACCTAGTTCAGGTCTCATCTGTGTCCCCTATTCTACCCCTATATCATTTCCCCTGTGAGTTCTGAGCGCTCCCTCCCCGTCTCTCTCTTTCTTCCTCTCTCCTTCTTTCTCTTTCCCTTTCTCCTCCTCCCCCCTCTACCTCCCTCTCTCTCCTTCCCTCCCCCTCTGCCTTCCTCCTTCCTCTCTCCCTCCTTCTATTTCTATTTCCCCCTTCTTTCTCTCCCCCTTTTCTTCCCCCTCTCTTTCCTTCTCTCTCCCCTCTCTCTTTTTCTAACCCTCCCTTTCTCTCTCTCCCTTTTCTCCCTCTTCCCCCTCTCTCTTCNCCCCCCCCCCCCCCCCCCCCCCCCCCCCTTTCTAGCTTATTTCCACTTTGAGAAAAGGCTTCTCTGAAGACCTCCACCCCTTTCATTTCTGCCCTGTGGCTCACAGCCTCCATTCAAGGAATGGAGCTCCTTGAAGGAATTCTGGGCACTCCCTACTACACTTCCTGATGGTGGCTGTCCATTCCAGCCCACAATGATCTGACTCACTAAGCTCAAACAGACCCGGTCCAGCCCACCACTCCACTGAAACTGCTCATAAAAAGGTTAGCAATCATAAAAAACAAACACACAAACAAAAAACACAAAACTAAAAGACGGCTAGCAATTTTTTCAAAATTTATTCAAATTCTCAAATGCAAAGGCTCCTCTCCTTGTCATTCCCATTGTAGCTGGGTTTTTTCTAGCATTGGATGCTGAGTTCTCTCCTAACCCTTTGACTTCCTGGGTGCATCCTTTCTGATTTCTGATCTCCTTGTCGCTTTGCTTTATTCTTGTCTTCTGTTGATCTTTACAGCAGCCTGCTCGCCTCACCCTGTGCACACTGAGAAGCCTCATTCAGATCTAGAACTCAACTGCGCCGGTACTCCAGTGACTCTGCTCTTTATACCCAGCTCTTCCTGAGCCCCACGTGTCATGTCAACTTCAGTGGACTCTGCTGGTGCCTCAGCCTCCGCCTTGCCCTGCAACCGCTTCCTACCCTACTCTGTTTCTCTCCTCCCTACCAAGGTGAATGCCAGCCTCATCTGCCAATTTGGTAAGTAAGAAACCAGGAAGACATCAAGGGCAGGCACCTCACCCTCTATCACTCTGAGATGCAATTTGTCACAGACCCATCAATTCTGCTTGTAAAGTGTGTTCTCCACCTTAGCTCTCTCCTGTTCAGTGATCATATGAATGCTGACATCCCCATCGGACTAGCTCCTGTACCTCCAGCCTTTCCTGCCTCCCTCCATCATCTATGCTATGCCACAGATGCTCCTCATAAAATGCAGGTTAGACGAGGTTAGTTCCTTGTCTAAAATCTCTCAGTGGCTTTATGTGGCGGGCAGAAGTTTCTCATTGCCCGCATTTCATGCCAGTCTCTCGCAGCCTGGTCAGGACGTCCTTCTCTAGACCCGTTTCCCACAGAGCCCCATGGCTTTGCCACACTGCAGCTAGCATCTCCACATGCTGGTCTAAGGAGTGGACTCCAAACTCAGCACCCACTGGGAACATCTGAGCGAGGAGCAGAGTGGGTAAAGTTTGAGTGCTACTGGGTTAAAGTGGGGAAACACACTGAAGGCATTTGGAACATACAATTTCTGGACTATATCAAGCTGCCTTTTGCCCCTCCCCTTTCTTCTGGGATGTCAATCACATATGAGTTCTAAAAATAACTGTTCTACATGTACAGGGGATACAGAAAAAAAGCCAAACCTGTTATATGTTTGGCATATAGCAGGCATAGAAAAGCTCTGTTGAGCCAAGCACACAAACACCCGATCGCTGTGTGTCGAATGAAGTGTATCTTGGGAGTGCGGGGTGGAGACCTGAGTTATACAATCAGGGGACAGTAACTCTGTCCTCACTTCTTTTAGTGACCTGGCCTGTCACTAAAGTGTGCCTCAGTTTCACCTCCCATAGTTTGAGCTTAGCTGTTCCATGCATAAACACGTCCTATCTTCTTGATATATTAACCCTTAGCAGTATGAAATGCTCCCCACTTTGTCTCTAATGAGATGGCTTATCTTAAAGTTCATTTTGGGGGATAGAGAGATGGCCTTAAAGGGTAAGACTGCCAGATGCACAAGTGTGAGAACCCGAGTCGGATCCCTGGCACCCATAAAAACGCTGAGCGTGGCTGCATGCGCCTGTAACATGTTATCTTCTGCATGGTTTTCCACGGTTTTAAACGCTGAAAAGAACATCAAGGATAAAAAAAGAGAGGAATTTTTTGTTTGTGATTTTTTTTCCTCCTTGTCTGTTTGAGGATTCACCTCCATTAGGAATGCTGCAGTGTTGCCTAGACCAGCAACCTGATGCCAGCTTCAGAGGAAAGGTTACTGGTGTCCTTCAACCTGGTGTCCTTCAACCTGGGCAGCAACAGTCCATAGGAGAGAACTCTGGAAGAGACCAACCAAAATACCAGATGTCATCTCTGTGTGTGGATTCAGACCCCACTTTGGTTGTGGCAAGATAATCGGCTTTGGCAGGGTTTGGGATTCCTTGAATTATGCCAAGAAAAACAAGCCCAAACACAGACTTGCAAGACATAGTTCTATAAAAAGAGAAAGAGTTTAGAAAACACTGCAAAGAGGCAAGAACAGGATAAAGAAGGCAGGGTCGGTGGGTGGTGTGTGGGATGACGGCAAAGGCCCAGGGTGGAGGGACCTGAGACGGGCAATGACCTCATCTGCAGTGACATTTCTAAGCAGACTAATTTCTAAGAGGACTAATGACCTGGGCAGTGTTAACAAAAACAGAATTTTGAGGCGGGCGATGGTGGCGCACGCCTTTAATCCCAGCACTCGGGAGGCAGAGGCAGGCGGAGCTCTGTGAGTTCGAGACCAGCCTGGTCTACAGAGCTAGTTCCAGGACAGGCTCCAAAAAAAAAAAAAAAAAAAAAAAAAAAAAAAAAAAAAAAAAAAAAAAAAAAAAAAAAAAAAAAAAAAAAAAAACAAACAAAAAAAAACCAGAGTTTTGTTGTTGTTGCTTTTTGTTTTTCAAGAGAGGGTTTCTCTGTGTAACTTTGGAGCCTGTCCTGGAACTCTCTCTGTAGCCGAGGCTGGCCTTGAACTTACAGATAGTACCCACCTCTGCCTCCTGAGTGCTGGGATTCAAGGCATGTGCCACCGCTGCCCAGCTAAGAAGAGATTTTTAAGCAGTACATCCCAGGAAAATGCTGAGCATGGCTTGGTGGTGGGTTGTGGTAGTTTGAAAAAAATGACCCCCAAAGGGAGTGTTACCACTGTTGAAGGAAGTGTGTCACTATGAGGGTGGGCTTTGAGGCCTATTTCTCAGGCTTCTCTCAGTGTGACTGTCAGTTGACTTCAGGTTGCATGCAAGATGGGACTCTCAGCTCCAGCACCATGTCTGCCTGCATGCCACCATGCTCCCCATCATGATAATGTTTCCTTTATAAGATTTGCTGTGGTCATGAGGTCTCTTCAAAGCAATAGAAACCCCCACTAAGACATGTGTGAACTTATATGACGATCACCTGTGTTCTACATTATGCCTGATCAGTTGAGGCTCACACTGCATTTCGCCAAGGGTAAAGGGTCCCATTGTTCCTGGCAGTTTATAAGTAGGTTCCATGAACACCCCCTCTCCTGGTAAAACAGGGCTTCTGTGCCAGGGCTGGCAGCACTGCCACTGCCCTAAAAGTTACCCGCTATAGTGAATTCACCTGGCGGGAATCACCCGATTCTTCTTATATTTATCTTGCTATGTTGCCACACATATTAGAGAGCATTTGGATCTGGGTAAACACTAGGCTTTGGAAAAATTGGATAAATAATGATGATGATGGGCCAGAATAAAGTGATAAAAGAAAATGCTGAAAAAGAAATCAGAACTTAACTTTTCAGGCAAGGCGCTGACAAAAGGCTTGCGATCTTGGCCAAAGGAATCCTGCGTGGACGCAACCTGCAGGAGTCAGTGGTCGCCTTCACCATGCAAGTCTAGAGCCTTAACTTAGGTGGCCAGGCTTAACAGCAACAGCCTTTCCCTGCTAAGCCTACCAATATATTATATTTCAATAAAATATTTTTCAACTTATATCCTTAGTATTTGAAGTTGAATTTTTAATTTATCTTTGTTATTTTTAATGATGCATGTATGTGTTTGCCCATGTGTACGGATGTGCACTTGAGTACAGTTCACGGGGAGGTCAGAGGCATAGGGTCCCCTTGGAGCTGGGAGGTTGTTAACCACCAGATGTGGGTGCTGAGACTTGAACTCTGTTCCTCTGGAAGAGTAGTCCTGGTTCTTAACTGCTGAGCCATCTCTCCAGGCCTGGAAGTTGCATTTTAAGTTGAGAGAAAATAAAAAGTGAACGTGTTACATGTGTAAAACCCCACATTTTGTGTTACTGTCACTGAGTGGAGTAGATCGTTTTCACGGTAACACAATCCAAGAGAAGAGCTGTAGCTCCATGCAATACTCACCTTTACTGTTTGACAGGGGCCATGGGCTCGGGCAATTGTCAATGCCATAAGCCTTAGCATCCCACTGCACAACTGAATAGAATTTTGTATTTCTTATCACTTTATAGTTCTCCCAAGGACTGCTTTCAATCAAAGAAAAAAATTAATTCCCTAATGGTGTTAAAGACAACACATTCCAGAGCCTAATTAACAACACACTCAGCGAAGATTGAACCGCTATTACGCTGACTCCTTTAAGAGCAGATTAGTTGGAGTGATAGTATTTGTGGTAGCCGTTTAGTGTTATATTAGCCTGATGGGGAACAGCTGCTCTGGCCCTGATGATTAAACTAGGAAGGGGGTGGGGCGCGGAGTGCTGTCAAAAGCAGGAGACCTTGCAGAGCCAAAAGGAAGACAGCCTAGAGACTGCACTCATCTTCTCTGTATTTCTTTACATGCATAATTTTTTCCCCCAAGCTCAAACCAAGCCTGGCCCCCAGTTAGACCCTTCCAGCTGATGCTGGCTGACACCTCTCCCCATAGCATCTCTGCTGACAACTTCTCACACTCAGTTCTTACTTATGCTACGGATGTGGACCTGGTCCCTCGAACTCCATGACAACCTCTGCTGACAACATCTCACGCTCAGTGCTTACTCTCTGCGTACTTATGCTACAGATGCAAACCTGGTCCCCCGAACTCCATTAAGTTATGTAAAGACATAATTTTTGTTCTATATTCTAACAGCATGGAGGAATGATAGAACAAAACTTAATTTAAAAAAATCATTGTCCGGGGCTGGAGAGATGGCTCAGTGGTTAAGAGAGCTCACTGCTCTTGTTAAGCACCCGGTTTGGTTCCCAGTACCCACATCAGGAGGCTCACAACCACTGTAACTCCAGTGCCAGGGGATCCAGCGCATTCTGGTCTCCATAAACACCTGCACACACAGGTGCACATAAACTCGTGCAGGCACACAATACAATAAGTTAATACATATTTTAATAACTGTCCAAAGAGTAATTATGTGTAGATCTATTCTTGTATCCTTTCTTCTTTTCAATGTTTTGAAAATTCCCTTGACTGCAGGATAGCCAGGCTAAGAAAAAAAACTTAGGATGAGCTGCTGAAGTGATGGCTTGGCCAGTTCAGAGCACTGACTGCTCTTCCAGAGAACATAGGCTTGATTCCTAGTCCCCAGCAGTGGGTCACAGTGGTGCAACTCCAGTCCCAGGGAACTGATATGGCATACAAGGCTCTCTTCTGTCTTTCTCAGGTGCTGCACACATGTTGCGCACAGACATACATGCAGGCAAAACACCCATTCACATGAAAATAAAATATTAAAAATGCAGAATGTTCAGTTCAACTTGAGATTCTAACCACCACCAACAAGAATCTCTTTTTTTATAACTTACATGTGTTTTATTATGCTCTTACTTATAGTGTTAATACCTATTTAATTTACTCATATACTTTGTAATAATCTTACAGTCATTGCTTAACAGCAAAAAGGATATATAATGAGAAATGCATTATATTTTCTATGCTTCTTCCATGTAAAGGTCACAGAGTATCTGTACATAAACTAAGATAGTTATGACATCATTGGGAGATAAATATTTTTCTCCTGTTTCCTTACTTCCTTCTCTCCTTCCCTCCTTGAGACAGGGTTTCACTGTGTAGCCCTGGCTGTTTTGGAACTCCTTCTGTAGACCAGGGTGGCCTCGAACTCACAGAAATCCGCCTGCCTTTGCCTCCCGGATAGCTAGAATTAAAGGTGTGCACCACCACCCAGCTTGTTTCTAGTTTGTTTAATTTGGTCTTTTAACTGCTCATAACTTGACTTATTTGGGCAGTTTCTACTCTTCTTATGCCGGGGACCTGACTTAAGAGGTGTGGCTATTTCTGTCGGGTGACTCACTGACGATGACATGTCAGATAAAGTCACAGATATTCTAATAGCCTTTTGTAGTGACACTACGTCTCTCTCTTCACCCAGAGCCCCAGAATCATTGCCACTAACGCAACATCTACTGATACGTACTCACTGTCACCAGGAACTTCATTGGGAAACTTGTAGCACACATCAGTATTTTAAGGTTTGACTCCCCGAGTGGCTGAACAGCCCATTGTACTGAAGACAGTTTCAGTGTTGGCTTGGTATTTTCATGTCCAAAGCTAGGTCTCAGTCCTGGATGCCCCTAACCACTTTAGCAGTGTGTCTTACTTAGGGTTTCTATGCTACAACAAAACACCATGAACAAAGAGCAATTTGGGGAGGAAAGGGTTTATTAGGCTTACATCACTGAAGGAAGTCAGGACAGGAACTCAAGCAGGGCAGGATCCTGGAAGCAGGAGCTTATGGAGGGGAGGGAAGGGGAGGGGAGGGAGCTGCTTACTGGCTTGTTTTCTGTGGTTGGCTCAGCGTGCTTTCTTATAGAACCCAGAACCAGCAGGCCAGAGACGGCACCACCCATCACATTGATCACTAAATGAGAAAATGCCTTACGGCTGGATGTCAAGGAGGCATTTCCTCAGCGGAGGCTCCTTCCTCTGCTGACTCCAGCTTGTGTCAAGTTGACACAGGAAACCACCCAGTACATTGTGGCAGATGCCATGACATGTTATCCGTTCAGAGCCAAAACACCGATTTCCATAGCTAATATGAGACCTCCTCCCGGGAATTGCTTCACCGGCAGCTATACCCTGTGTTTGACGGCAGGAACCAGGAGCTGTAGCCCAGTCTGGCATCCCGAGAGTGGCCAGCGCCCTGCGCTCTGCCTGTGTTTCAGCGGCTTTTCAGTTTAGCTTCTCCTTTTGTCTCTTTGTGCTTCCTCCACCCCCGTGCAGTGGGAGTTCTTGAAAACATAACCCAGTTTCCTTCTGGGCCAATCTCAGTGTCGGAGAATCCAAAGGAACCCGCCCTAAAGCTGGTAGACAGATGAATGTTAGAGGAAGGGAATATGGCAGGATGAGGGCAGTCCCTTGGACATGTCGAGGTGCAGGAAGGACAGTGAAATGGGACAGCCGTCACTGAGCAAGCAATGCTTGGGAGAGAGACCGAAAGGATTCAGGGTGGTGAATCACCAAAATGGAAGGCTGAGAACAGAAGCCAAAGATCCCTTTGGCCAGTTCTGCAGCCAAAGTTCAGATTTCTGAAGAGGAGATTCAGATCTGAGATGACAAAACACCGAAGGGCAGGGGAACCGAACCCTTATCCACAGTCCTAAGGGAAGGAATGCGATCCTGAGATCCAAGACAAGGACGCAGGCACTGATAACTTCTGAACCTGGACTCCTAGACTTCCTCCAGTCCCTCTCGGCCTACAGAAGGGGCCTCTTCCTCCAGTGTACTCAAGGTCGGTGCTCTTTGCTTTTGGAGTCGACAGATGGAGACTTTTGCCTTGAAATGAGAGGACTCACCAAAGGGAAAAGGATGCTACAGGGCCTAGACAACTTGTGCTAGTAGATGCTAGAAGGGTAAATGTGGTCCTTGACTTAGCAAGATGTGATTTAATGACATCTTTAAATTTTATGATGGTTCAAAAGTAGAATTTTTCTTTTTTGGGCTAGGGTCTTATGTAACCGAGGCTGGCCTCAAACTCACTATGTAGTTGAGGCTGGCTTTGATCTCCAGTCCCCCTGACTCTACCACCCAACAGCTAGGATCACAGAAGTTTGCCACCACTCCTGGCTTCTACTTTGAATTTTGATCTTTTTTTCCAGGCTAGTGGCATGTTGGTGCTTCAGATGCCAGGTAGCAGCTTCAAGAAACTGAAGCCCCCAGGTAGTTTTGCAATTGTTACAATCAACAATGCTACAGTGTTCTGTGCTGCTAAGCTGTGGTGCTGGCTAGGTTAGGAGCAGTAAATGCTTTTCTACTTGGGCTAGTTCAATCTACTATGGTGTCTTAGGACTTTTATTGCTGTGAAGAAGCCCCATGATCATGGCAACTCTTATAAAGGAAAACATTTAATTGGGGCTGGCTTACAGTTCAGAGGATTAGTCCATTATCAGTGTGGTGGGAAGCATGGTGGCAGGCAGGAAAACATGGTGCTGGAGAGGTAGCTGAGAATTCTACATCTGGATCCACAGGCAGCAGGAAGAGAGAGTGATACTGGGCTTGGCTTGAGCATTTGGAATGTCAAAGCTTACCCCCAGTGACACACTTCCTCCAACAAAGTCACATCTTCTCCAATAATGACACACCTCCTAATAGGGCTGCTTCCTATGAGCCTATGGGGGTCATTTTCATTTAGACTGCTACAGATGGGTTTATCTGGAGCAACCCCATAGTAAATCGAGAAGCATTTGTAAATATGGATATTAAAAATGCATATTGAAAGAAGTAGAATATAAAATTGACTAAGTAATAATTTAGTGACAGAGAACACTCTCCCAAGATATAGGCATTCAGCTTGGCAAGGATCCCAGGAGATGGTGCCATCACACTGCCGGGATAGCGCTTGGAAACTGAATAAAACATCACCAGAATCAGCCCACTATATCAGCTCTGATATATAACACTGATAAGCTCCCAAGGTACACAATTTAAGAAAGTCCGTGGGAGTCTCTGCTCTACATCACTGAAAACTTCAGGTCACACATGCCGTGTCATAGCCTCTCCTGGGTCATTTCCTTCGAAGTAAAGGACAACTAAGGGCATTTCATTATTCTTCCACTACTCAGATGGAAGCAAGATGCTTGGTAGGTTCTGGAAGCAGTGTTTCCTTCTCTGCCTTCTTCCTGGTAATGGGAGAGATGTTTTAGCTGTGTTGGGACTTAGCAGAAAGTCTAGGATGCAGCAAGAGCAACCCTATGCCGTGGGCCTTTCTAGCCAGCAGCCGAAGCACTGGAAGCCATTTGCCTGGCCACATAAACTCTTGTATCACTCCCCCACGTCTGCTACAGGGAGATATGAGCATTTTGCCTCCAGATTCCCATGCCGTGAAAGAGAGACTTTCATGTGGGGATATAAACCGTGAGGCTATGGAGAACTTGAGTGTGTCAGAGAAAGTGAGCCAAGGATGCAATGGGCAGAGGGCCCCGGTTGGTAAGTGTGTTGCCCTTCTAATTGATCGTTATACCCATGAGGAAGATGGGGAGTCATTAAAAATGGAAAGCACATCACTTAAAAGGCAACACAATGCTCATGCTCCGTGCAGTTGTCCGCAAGAAACCTGAGTGATACACAGGGACCGCAAAGGCTATCATCACCCATGTTTCCCCACTAGCTCGATGTCCGGGAAACCATGTTTCCTTGGTTTTCCCACGAGTTAGCAGATGATGTCACCACGGGCCTCCTTCTTCCCTCCTCCAGCTCCCTGGGTGTCTGTCTGCAGCTAAGGCTTCCAAGGCTTGGGCCCAAAGTGCCTGATTCTTCTACAGAGTCCTATGCCCATGCGAACAGCATGTGCCTCCTGCCACCAGGGTGGTGAAGCCACTGCCCAGGCGGTTAGTCCCTGTGCAGCCATCATAGCTGCTGGTCTTTGGGTGCTCAGTGCCCCCAGAGCCCAGGAAAACTGGGCTGTTCCCACAGAAGGGAGTACACGGGAGATAACCTGGGGAATGCTCACTCTGTTGGACTTAGTGAGGATATATCTAGCGGCTGGCTACCCAGAAAATATACCCTCTAAAGCTTTATTTTACTTTTAATTATGTGTATCTCAGGGTATATGTGCCCATGAACACCGATATCTGTGGAGACCAGAAGAGAGTATCAGGCCCCCTGGAGCCGGAGTTGCAGGCAGTCGTGAGCTGCCTGATGTGCATACTGGGACCCTAACTCAGTTCAGTATGTGTTCTTAATCTATGAGCCATCCCTCTAGTCCCAGTAATGCAATTTTTAAACACCTTTTCATACAGCAAAACATGTTCCCATTTGGCAAAGTAATTTTCAGTTGTGACCATACAGAGAAAAAAGAGAAAGGAACAGCAATAACGACCAGAAGAAAACATCTCAGTGGGAGTTTGTTTTTCTTATGAACTTTGAATGTATAGTCATACCCCATAAGTAAATAATACAAAAGAAAAACCACAACACAAAAAGGGAAAAAATGAGATGGGTTCTTTCAATTACACCAATGTACTTTTTCCTTGAATTAGATTTATTTTCAAGCATAGCAATACTGGAGAATATTATGGTAAATATTCATATCCCTGGCACCTAAATTTTATGTTATACTTCATTATATTCATGCTTTTAAAAACTTTTTTGTTATTGTTTTATTTTGAGGCACAGATTCATGTAGCCCAGACTGGCCTCAAGCTCACTAAGTAGCCAAAGCTGGCCTTGAACTCACTAAGTAGCCAAGGCTGGCCTTGAACACCTGCTCCTCTGATTCCACCTCTGGAGTGTTAAGATTCTAAGTATACACCATCACACCCAACTGCACAAAGAGCTTCATGAGTTCTTCTGTATGGGGAGTTCCTCCCTCCTTGCCATTAACTCATTTACTTAATTGTTATTTATATCCACACAAACTCATGGCTGTTTCTAGTTTTTCCAGATCTGACCACTGGGAGCTGTGTGTATGTGCTGCTGACTGGAGAACCCAGGCCCAGAGTTATATCCTGTTCCTTATTGGAAGCCTTCTCCCTTGGTTCCTAGGTCCCTCTGTTATGCTCTGTTGTTTTCATTTCTGTGCCTTTCCTTACCTTCCAGCACTGCATGAAATCCCAGGTTTGTTAGCCAGGGTCTTGGGAGCTCCTGGTTCCTTTCATTGGAAAAACAGACACGGAATTCAAGATCTGGGCACAGATGTGTTGGCCGCTACTGGGATTTTGCTACTTCTGGGATCCTTGATGGACAGGACTAAGAAACACATGATTCCTGCACGCATGCATGTAGGTATGTATGTATGTATACTAACCTGTGTGCATACTTTCCTTGTTCTTTTTGTTCTTCCAGTCGCTCTCCTCCCTTCCTTCCCTCCCCTCTCCTCCCTCTCTCACGCCCCTTCCTTCCCCTCTTCTTCCTTTCCTTCCTTTTCCCTTCTTTTTATTCTAGTGCTAGGGACCCAACCCAGAGTCTTGCTAGGCAAATCCTCTATCACTGAGCCTCACTCCCATCCCAAGTCCTCCGAACTTAGCCAGCAACAGACAGTCTTCCTTCTCCCTCTTCCCTGAGCTCTGCCCTCACCACCAGCCTGGCGTTCTCTAGTCCCTCCAGCTCTAAGTTCGAGTCTGTAACAGCTTCTATTTGCTTTCATGGCCCATTTTCTCTTTCTTCATGATGACTATCCATACGCCAGATAGTCACTGCGATTCTGGTTTGATTAACGCTTGCTTCCCAAATGGGACTATTAGCTCATGGGGGCGGATAGGATCACTGTATCCTCAACTTGGAATTTCTTGTTGAGTGATTGAATGAACAAAATTATGGGGCTCATTGATGCAGCATAGCCGTGTATATAGTGGTGTTTACACATTTATACTGCAGGGATTATGAGTAGAGAAACTATTGGAAACAATTGTGTTCTTGGCCAAAGAGTCTAGAAAATATGATAGCTTTTTGTGTTTTTTGTTGTTGTTTTTTATTTGTTTGTTTGTTTGTTTTTGACTACTGTCATCCCTAAATTTGACACGTGTTGCGAACCGTCAGCCTGCATGCTCTGCTGACGAGGCACAAGACCGTTATTAGCAAGCTGACCAGTTCTCCTCTCCATAGGGAACTTGGCTCGCTCTCCCTGTAGAAGGAAAGAGGTCCTATTTAAAGCCGTGAGGTCAAAGAAGACTATTATTTTAGATGCTCCTCCCTGGAGCAAGCCTGCACAGGCTGAGCCTGACCCAGGTGGGGCTCACGGCAAAGTTTAACTTCAGGCATTTCCTGAAATGATTCCACAGAAGTTCAGCTCACAGGGAAGCTGACACTGATGCTGAAGGCAGGGTCCTAGTGCGCATTCTGCAGCTTTCTGAGAACCATAACCCCCCATGCAGAAATGCTCAGTGAGTCATGCTACCTGGTTATACAGGCACACTCCGCACACGGGTTGATTCATGTTCCACAGTATTAGGATAATTTACCTACATGTCTATTTTATTACTCGATGTCCCTCCTCATTGGCAGGAATATAACATAAAATCAGTTGATATAACTGAGATGACCTGGATCCAGTACCTGGGTTTGACTGTTTCTTTTTAAAATATTTATTTGTGTGTGTGTGTGTGTGTGTGTGCGCGCGCGCATGTGTGTGCATATGTGTATGTGTGTGTGAATGTGTGTATGTGTGTAAGGTTCCAGGTAGTGAAGGTAGAGGTCACCAGGTTTGGTGTCAGCACCTTTATTCACTGAGACATTTGACCTTCCTGGTTCCTCTTTAAATTTCAAAATAAATTTTATTTTTCCCCATTTGTGCTACTTACTTTTCTACTGCTGTGATAAAATACCATGAACAAAGCGACATAGAGACAGAAGAGTTTATTTTGACTTACAGTCCCAGAGGGATAAGAGTCCATCATGGCTGGAGGCAAGGCTGTGGGCAACAGGAGCCGGAAGCTGAGAGGTTACATCTCCATCCACACAGGAGGAAGAGAGACCTACGTGGATGTGGGCTGAGGCCATCAGCTCTTATAACCTGTCCCCTGTGATGTACTTTCTCTCTCTAGAATCACCACCCTAAAACTTCCATGGCCTCCCAGATGGTGTCACCAACTGGGGGCACGAGTATAACAGGGATGTTTCTGATTCAAACCACCACATATACATATTCTGAAAAAGTTCCAAGGAAAACAGATAGATAGCTCCCCACTCAGAAACAGAGGAGATCCCTTTCAGAAATCCTTTAGTCTCACTGGGTGATGGTGGTGCAAGCCTTTAATTCAAGAACTCCTGAGGCAAAAAAAAACAGGCAGATCTCCGAGTTTGTTTGTATCTCTGAGTCCGAGGCTAGCCTGGGCTATGGAGTAAGATCCAGGAAAGCCAGGGCACACGAGAATCTTATCTGGAAAAATAAAAACGAAACAAAAAGAATCCTTAGTCTCAAGAATAATCATGTTTTGATGGTGGAAACCAAGATTGTATGTTACCAGGACTAGCAACTTAGGGTTTTTTTTTTTCCCATCCAGCCCCTTTGCTGTGTGTTTAAGTCTTCCAGGAACAGTTCATAGGGACAGCTCAGTTTCCCAATTAGATCGTAACCCAGGCTAGGGATTTAATCTCTTTTCATTTCCTTCCCTTTTGGAAAAGTATAAGGAATCCAGGCATTTCAAGACTTGGCAGATGGAAGCCGGAAGATCAGGAGATCAAGGCCATTCTCAGCTATAGGGTAAGGTTTTCCTTAGCTACAAGGGATACTGTCTCAAAAAAATATGAGAAATTTAAACATACAGGCTAATATAAAAATTACTAGAATTAGCACTTATCTTCCACCTAGATTTCTGTTATTTTGATAGTTCGTTAAGTATGTCAGAAAAAGTACTGTGCTCATTAAATCCTATTTCCTTTTCCTTTTCTGGGCACACTAAAAAACTGAACTTTTCAGCCTTCTTTGTGGAGAGATTGGCACCATGGTAGAAGTTCCACCAATGGGCCATAAACAGCGTGGTGTATGTTCTTTACAGGGTAAGAACGTCTGAGTTATTCTTACTACCCTTCCCTGCTGCATAGATCCTGGAAACCATATTTTGAAATAGCAAAGCCCAAAGACCCTGGAGCCCCCATTAGATTCTGTATTCTTGAGTGCCTGATGGTTGTATGTTTGGGGATTTCCCTTGCTGTGCTTTGAGTTTTGCCTCCTTTTAACAGGTCTGTAAACCACTGTTTTATTTAGCTTGGATGCAGATGACCTCCTGGGATCTTTTGAAATGCTTGTCTGTGGTTTGTGTTCTTCACCCCAGTAAGTGCCCAAGCTATGGTTTAGTGCCCCCAAACTCCTGTGTTGACGGCTTATAGCAGTGTTCAGAAGTGGACCTTTGGGAGGTGATGGGGCTCTGGCCTCGTGAACAGATGGATCCATTCAAAGATTCAGAGCTTTTTGGTTTTTCTCGGAGGAGCTGCCCTATAAAAGCAGGAGCCCCATTTGTGGCTTCTTCCTGTCCGCTGTGAAGAGAACAGCAGCCTCCCACCGTGCGTTCCCTGCCACAGTATTTTGCCTCGTCAGGTTCGAGATCAATGGAGCCAGAGAGTTCGGACTGAACCTCTAGACCACTCTATCCTCTAAAATTGCTGATATGAACAGACAAGTCTCAAAAAGAACACAAATGGCCAATAGCTCTTTGGAAAATTGTTCAACATTCCTAGTTACCAGGGAAATGCAAATTAAAACTATCTTGAGACATCCTCTACCCGTCCGAGGCTATCATTAAGAAATCGGACACAAACGGGACAGCAGAGCCCCCATTCATTGCTGGTGGGAGTGAAATTCAATACCGTTATCATGGAAATCGGTTAAAAATAGAACGAGCACTGCCGGTCGGTGGTGGCGCACGCCTTTAATCCCAGCACTCGGGAGGCAGAGGCAGGCGGATCTCTGTGAGTTCGAGACCAGCCTGGTCTACAGAGCTAGTTCCAGGACAGGCTCCAAAGCCACAGAGAAACCCTGTCTCGAAAAACCNAAAAAAAAAAAAAAAAAAAAAAAAAAAAAAATAGAACGAGCACATAATCCAGCGATTCCACTCCTGGGCATAGACCCCCAAACTCCATATCCTGGTGTAGAACTATTTATTTGCATGGTTATTGCTGCTGTGCTTTTTATCAAAGCAAGGAAATGGAACCAGCAAAGGTGTTCCCCAGCCAATAGAGGAATGAAACGTGGTGCATGTCCCCAAAGGAATACTGCTCAGCTGTAAATAAAAAGAAAATCATGGAACTTACAGGAAGATAAATAAATGTGGAAAGTATGATGCTAAGCAAGGCGACCCAAGCTCAGAACAAACTCTCCTGCCCTCCTCCGTACGCCGACACTGGCCTGTGATGTACACGTGTAAACAGCTGTAAGCGTGTGTGTATAAATGCAAGACTTACGAGCGAGGTCAAGGAGGTAGGATTAAGTAACTAACGAAGGATCGAATGCAGGCACGGACTCATGTCATACAAGAGTAGAAAGCTTGTTTTTTCTAGTTTCAACTGCTCTTTTCTCCTGGTGGGTAAAGTGGATAAAGATATAACTGGTCGTGGATGTATAAAACCCTAAATGAAGCTCCATTGCTTCAGTACGGCCACCCTGGATAGACATTCACTGAGACGTGCAGGTTGGGACTGGGCGAGGGTTTGTGTGGCTTTCGTAAACTAGCTGTGCGATGTTCTCATTTGTGACTTACTCAGTACAAAACAGTTTGTTTCAGAAAATTGCTTCTCTCAAGTCTTTTGTCACAGATATGAAAAGTCGCGACCAGCACAGCTTGTTTGTGCCCACTGCCCATGGAGGTCTCGGCAAGAATTTGTTACCCCAGGTTTTATTTTCATTTTTATTTCTTATTATTACAGGGTCAACACATCAAGACAATGAGGGGTCAGACATAGTGGCACGCATCTATAATTACAGGACTTGGGAGTTAGAGTCGGGGAGGCGAGTTCAAGTCCATATTCAGCTATATAAATAAGCAAATTCAAGGTTAGCCCGGGCAACACGAGACCTTGTTTCAATCATGCTCCGTCACCCCCAAAAGAAGGAAGACAATGAAGCTTGCTCAGCATACAGTCTACCACTGAGCTACACTCCCAGCCTTAGCCTGGTATTTTGGGGGAATATTTTTTATTCTTTGGAAACCAAAAGCTGTAAATATTTTCTTCAAGTAGTGGTTTATGTTTCCACCTAGTTCAAATTGTCTTTGTTTAGCTGAAGTTTAAACTGACCAATTTTGTTCTTATTTTCTGTTCTTATTTTACATTTCCAGGTCTTAAAGGCATTCTCTTGTATTTCCTTTTGCATGTTTTGAAGCTTTTACTTCGACTAGCCCGGGGGTGGGTAAGAAGACTTCCTCCCATGAACTAGAGAAAATTGTTACTCGGTCCTTTGTTCCATTCAGGCTGGAGCTTTATAGCAGCGGCTCTCAACCTCCCGGATGCTGTGACCTTTAACACAGTTCCTTATGTTGTGGTGACCCCAAACCCAAAATTAATTTTTTTGCTACTTCATAACCATAATTTTGCTCCTGTTAGGAATTGTAATGTAAGTATCTAATATGCAGGATATCTGATATATGACCCTCGTAAAGGGTTGTTTGGCCCCAAAGGAATCTCAACCCACAGGTAGAGAACTATTTCTCTACAATCTCTCATATGTTCCACTGGGTTAGTTACCTGTCCCATCTGTCTTGTTTGCTCTAAGTGGCTTTTTTTTTTAAATTTTATTTCTTAAGACAGGATTTCTTTGTGTAACGCTGACTTTCCTGAAACTAACTCTGTAGGCCAAGCTGGCCTTGAACTCACAGAGATCTGCCTGCTTCTCTCCTCCCTCCCCCGAGTGCTGAGGTTAAAGGTGTGCGCCATGGTCACCCAGCTGCTCTAAGTCATTACATTTATTAACACTGACTCTGTACTTCCATAGAACTTGATGTTGAACTTGATAAGTTCCACAGACAATTGATTTGCATCTGCATCTCTTGATATTGCAGTTGTGAATGAGTGTTTATTGCTATTACATGTTCATGTCAGTGATGTGCAGGAGTATTGATTTTGTGTCTAGGAATGTGATTATACCCTTATTGATTATGTCTATAACACTCTTCAAATTTGTAGATCATCTGTATCCTAAGTAAAAGCAAGTAATATTTGGAGATTCCCTTTTAAATTTTTGCTCCTTCCATCCATTCTATATACTGCATGAAAGTGGGGATTTTTTTTTTTCGAGAAAGGGTTCTGTGTAGCTTTGGAGCCTGTCCTGGAACTCACTCTGTAGATCAGGCTGGTCCCAAACTTACAGAGATCCACCTGCCTCTGCCTCCCAAGGGCTGGGATTAAAGGCGTGCGCCACCACCGCCCAGCGAAAGTAGTGAATCTTATTCTTGACTTGAAAAATGTTTTTAAGTGTGTTTCCTGCTCAATGGTTTTAGGCTACTTAATTTTATTCTAGGTTGTTAATAGCTGTAATTAAGCAAAGAAAGCATATTCAGGCCCTCATCTGTAATACACAGACACTGCCACTAGACCATTATGACGTTTAAATGAGACGCCATACAGGAAAGATCTTATTTGATTCAAATGTTAGCTGACACATGGGCATGCGTGTTTGTGTGTTTGTTTACTGCTGTCCTCCCAGAACCTACCGTATTTTCTGAAAGACAGTGGTGTGCAACAAATAAATGCTAGATGGTCATTAAGAAATAATTAATATTAAAGAGATACTTCATCTAGTGTAATATTTTCTCATATCCTAACAGGGCTAACGACACTGAGGTATGCACAAGGATATTCCCTGCATTGCCTGTTAGTGGCAAAAATCACCGTATTATCTCAGAATTCTGTTTCTGTGGTTCCGTTGTCAATCTCAGAATACATTTCCCGTACTTGTTCTAGGCAATTGTCTCCAATCTATTGCAATTAGCATAGGAACAATGACTTATTCACTAAGTTACTGTAGGCTTGGTTAAAATTTCATAGCATTTAATCTCTAGGTGCTTTGGCACATGGCATTGTTATGAGACAGAAATTTAGGAATCAAGGGTTTCATTCTAGCAACAGCAAATACACCCAGGATAGCCACAGTGCAGCTCAACCTAAAGGCCTGTCCTTTGTAAGTTGAAAGGAGTGATATCTAAGTAAAAAGCAGAACCAGGCCTACACAAATGCCTTTTCTCTCTTAGTAACGTGCTTTGTTCAGGAGTGTGTCTTTCTTTTTATGTGACTGGCTGGAAATGAGAACGCTAGCCTGACTTCAGTAAGTGGATTAAAGGGCTTTATTTCTAAAACTTCTCGCAGGGAAGTCTGCTGAGTAGCCCTGTATTTCTGAAAGCTAGACATGGAGGTGAGGCACAAACAAGAAGGAACGAGTGCTGGATTCACAAAGCAACAGGGGAAAAAGATCACGCCGTGTGATTTGGGACATCATGTTGCTTTTCATATTATATATGCCATGTTCACATCTTTCCATGTTATCAGTCTATGATTTCACGTACAGAGGCACTTTGCTGCGTCTCTCTTTCCAAACACTTCGGGCTGCCACTCCCCTCCCTCCCTCCCACTTGGCACAAACCTCCGCCAATTCTTGCCCTAGAACACACAACTTCGAGAGATTAAAGATAGAAAGGCAAGGCCCGTGTCACTGCAAGGACATGTTCCTTTTTTGAAAATCAAGTGATCAAGAAAACTTAGAATTGTGCAACAAGCCACAGACACCTTCTATCTAAACGACTCCAGGTCTTTCTGGGGACAGATGCCTGGCATTCCCGCTCTGGATCCTGGGAGGTGGACACATTCCAGCTCTGCACTCATGCTGCTAAGCTTTTAGGAAATGTGTCATAGCAAGAAAAAAAAATCAGATGCTATATTCTCCACTGACTAGCTTTGCCAAAATGAAGCTTTGAGA
Organism: Alexandromys fortis; assembly: GCF_014885135.2. Taxonomy (NCBI): domain Eukaryota; kingdom Metazoa; phylum Chordata; class Mammalia; order Rodentia; family Cricetidae; genus Alexandromys; species Alexandromys fortis. Next base: position 12,294,238 of record NW_026067893.1, on the reverse strand, counting down.
CTCTTTTAAAAGATTAAAATGTCAAAGCCAGTACATTGCAGTGAAGGGCACACATCATTATTGTGTTCTTATCTGCACCACCTGACAGGCCTAAGAGGCAAACACAGCCAGGAACCATAATCCCCAATCCTGTAAAGTCATTGTTGACTTTCCGTATTGATTCAGCCTGCTCAGAAGCAATCAAATAAAGAAATGCATGTGATATAAGACTATACAAGACAAGGGCGTTTCAAAACTGTTGAGGAGAGGTGCATTCATACAGAACTCTGAGCAGGTTCGGTAAGGTCTCTAAGCTTCAACTTTACCTTTGGTAAATGGAAAGTAATATAAAAATATAACAATACATATATCTCATAGCATTACTGCTCTGAATAAGATAATCCATGTAAAGTATGCAACCCAGTGCCTGGTAAGAAAGTGCGCATAGTCTTGTAGACACACACTGCTATCAGTATTTTTAGAGCCAGGACTGGATGGAAACGCACCTAACCCACACTGGTCATATTCAGGGGCTGAGATTTATGGTGAGTGCTACTTTTTCCCCTTTGCTTTGACAGTATCTCTACATATTCTTCCCTTTATAAGACGATGCATTTGTCTCCTTCAACACTGTAGTCAGCCCACACTCACTGGACTGCAGAAAGGATAAGCAGGAGGAACAGTATTAATGAAATGGACAGAGCTACCTGTGGTGAATCCCCTCTCTCTAGTCCTTTGCAATGTGACCTAGCTGTTCTGATGAGAATAAATCTCATCTGATTTCCCATCTGTTGGCTCTGGGCTGTCCAGGAGACAGTCTTCGACTCACAAGGCAGACGTGATGCTAACTGAGTGCTGTGTGGGGTTTAAAAGACCCTTGCAGCTAACATGTTCACCATCTTACAACCCCGAGATGCTTCGTGCAGTGGGGAAGGCTAATTTACATTAGAGATAGCGTGGACCCCATGGACATCCAACTCCAGCTACCAGATATGTGAACAATGCCATCTTGGACTCTCTAGTTCTCTGAAATTAGTATTTGTGAAAGGGGAAAATCCAAATACCACTGATGCATTCATGTAGAAAATATTGGTTAAAATTATAGTGTAATTATGTTAAAGTGGAGTGACAGGGAGTTGCATGGAGTATCTGCATATGCTCACAGCAAAAGCTACATATGTAGAATATGTTCGGATGAAACCAATCCAATAGTAGGGCAACTTATCTATTAATGTTCTTATAATAGTTAATTTGGGTCAAGTTGATTGGATTAAAAAGCTCCTAGGGTATCACTGGAGGTGTTTCCATTAGGAATGGGGACACCACTACCTTGAATGTGGGAGGTATCGTCCCATAGGCTGAGGTCTTGGACTGAACAAGCAAGGAGAAATGATAAAGTGAGTTTAGTGCCAGCTCCTCCCACTTACACTTCCTGATCTGCTGAGACTGGAGCAAGGGGACTCCATGCCGTGCCTTGCATAACCTGATGATCGTCTCTCCTTAAATCACAAGTGAAAAGAACCCTTCCTCCCTCCCTCAACCCAGCTCATGAAAAGATGCAGACTTATAGGCTGTTTCTGGAAGATAATTCAGGCACCGTAAGCAATGACTTCCTCTGGGAAACAGTCCCAGGGGAGCAGGATTCTGACCACTCACTAAAAGTGTGGGGAGGACAGCTCTGGGACAGAGGAATAGGCTGTAGGGCGTCAGGGAGTGCTGCAGGGTGAGGTACAAGTGTCAGAGGGGAAGGAGAGAAGCAGGACTGGGCAGGGACTGTGGAATAGCCTTAACACAGGCCGGCCTCAGCAAACCCCACTGAGATCTCCAGATTTAGGAGGGCCCTTGGGGGTTGTTTCAAGTTAAAAGGCCCTTGATAGATCCTGACATCATTCAGCCAAAGGGTGAGGAAGTGGGTGCAGCCTGGAAAGAGAATCCTCATTTGGGATAATTCTGAAGTGGGAGAGGCATAGCACATTAAACCCACTTTTGTAACAAGCCTGGTTTTTGTTTGTTTGTGTTTGGTCATTGACAACTTTAATTTGTCATAAACCTTCTTGCAGCTTTCAGAACTGTAGGCGGAGACTGTTTGTTTGTTTCCCCCAGCCGTCCAGATGAATAACCACACAGAAACTATATTAATTACAACACTGTCCAACCAATAGCTTATGCATATATCTAGCTAACTCTTACATCTTAAATTAACCCATTTCTATTAATCTGTGAATAACTATGAGGCTGAGTAAGGCCAGTAAGGTTCTGGCTGGCAGCAGGCATCTTTCTCCTGCTGCTACCTGGCGTCTCTGACTCTGCCTACTTTCTCTCTATATCTCTGTTCTGATTTCCTGCCTGGCTTTACAAAGCCATTGGCCGAAACAGCTTCTTTAATAACCAATGGTAATAAAACATATTCATAGCATACAGAGGGGAATCCCACATCACAGAACCACTGAAAACAGCTAAGAACAGTGGTGGGTTGGGACTGGAAAGATGGCTCAGTGGTTAAGAGTGTTGGCTGCTCTTTCAGAGGACCCCGGTTCAATTTCCACATGGCACCTCACAACTGCCTGTAACTCCAGCTCCAGGAGACCCGAAACCCATGGCAAAAACACTAATATACATTAAAACGAATGCATAAATTAAAACAGCACTGGGTTTGGACCTTACTCTTGCTTGGCACTGTCTGTCCATACTAAAGTACTGACCAATGTTATTTAATTGCTGTCCTTGAGTTAGGGAGTGTAGCTCAGTAGTAAAGAACTTTCCTGGCATGGGTGAGGTCCTGGGTTCAATCCCTTGTACCAACAGAAGACTACCACTACAACACAACAATCCGTAGGTCTTTTCATGGCTTAATTTGTGTTAAAACAATTTTAAAGACAACAATGCCACCTATATCAGAAACTTCATTGTGTTTTGTTCCCATTATGTGTGTGTTCTGTTTTTAAACCCCGCTTCCATTCATCGTTAAAAATTCTGGCTAACGGGATTAATTTGCCTCAAGCTCTTGGGAATTAAGGGGGTATTGAATGATTCCTCATGGAAACCCTCAGTCTTTAATAAAAATTGCTGTCTAACTGAAGCGAGCATGCCATCTTATAGTGCTTTGATATTAATAATTGAGCTAGCTTGCTTTGCCAGCTCAATAAAGGGATGCGTGATTTGAAAATAACGCAGCTGGGTGGCTTTGCAGGAGCGTCCCACACTGTAAATGAGTTTATCTGGGGGATCTGGATACTATCAAAACAGAATGGAACACAGCCTCTCTCGGGGAAACCAAATCACACAGCTTGAGAGGAAGACAAAGGAAAGGGAGTAAGGGCTTCCAAGGTTGTTGGTTTAGCCGGATTGGTTCTGGTGCTGGGTGGCAGTAATACTTGGTTTCAAAGCAGTCTTTATCCCCTAATAATTCTCTAATCCCTGTTGTTATGTGAACCAGCGAGCATTTGGAGCACACATATGAAGGTTAGAATTAGGATGGTCCCTTGGGTAAAGCAGGAATGCTCAAATAAGAGACTCATTAACTCGCGTTTTGTGAAAGCTGCTGAATTCTGATCTGAAGTGAAGTGTCCATGAATCAGTGAAATATCAATGTTAATGAAAGTTATAATAACTAATGAAGTGGCGTCCACATTGTATAGGAAGAATCACAATAGGAGGAAGGCCTGGTGGACGGGGAGGGGTGGGGGCTGTGCCTGTCAGACCCGGAAACAGGAGTCTTCTTTTCAAGCTGGTTCACGGTGTTTTATCTCATACCAAGAAAAACACATCGCTTGTATTTGTCCATTTCAAGAATAGTGATTGCCAAGCTGAGTATGGTGGTGCGTTCATAACTGTAAGCCCAGAATTCAGGAAGCTGAGATAGGAGTATTATGAATTCAAGGCCCGCTTGAACTACAAAGATAGATGCTGTCTCAAAACACAAACAAACAAACAATGCCACCAGCAACAAAAAGACTGGTGATGGTTGGTGGTGGTGCCAGGGTGGTACACCTAATCAGGTCAAACCTGTCAGTTGCCTATCAACCAGATAGAAGATTATAATGGTTACATTTATTGGCTGATGAGACACACTGTTAGAAAGTACCTTTTGGTTTCTTTGGGGTATAATTGACACGGAGAGTCACTCCGAGTTAAGACGTGCTGTTTAACGTCGCGACACCCGTGGTTCTGTCACCACAGCCATCAAACAGACTTATCACCGGGGCTGCCCATGCTTCTCAGTGTGACCTCTCGCTCTTCCCACACTCTCCTCTAGTCAACCCAGTCTCCGCTTTTAGTCTCTATTTACTGTAGAAATGGACTTGACTCTCAGGGAGAAGGGTCTGTTCTTTTCCATTCACTATAATTCTTTCAAGGTTCATCTATACCATTATGTGTATCGTGTGTCTGTAGCTCATTCCTTTGTGTTGTTGTGCAGTGTTCCTTCTTATGAACACACCATAATTTCCTTTCTTTTTCTTTTTCCTTTTTTTTTTTATTTGGTATTTCAAGACAGAGTCCCACTATGTAGCGCTGGATGTGCTAGAACTCGCTTGCTCTGTAGACCAGGCTGACCTTGAACTCAGAGATCCACTTGCCTCTGCTGAGATTAAAGGCCTGTGATTCCCAAGTGCTGGGATCACCTTTGTGCGAACTCTGTTTCTCTTATAGATTGGATCAATTTCATGTAGTCCAGGGTGGCTTTGAACTAACAGAGATCCATCTGCCTCTGTCTTCCGAGTCCTGGGATTAAAGGTGTGTGCCACCATTGCCTGACCTCTATGGCTAGTGGCTTCGTTTTGCACTCTGATCTTCAGGCAAGCTTAGATTAGTTGTTAGATTACAAACGAAATATCACTACAGCATGCAGCACTTGAGGGGTGGAGGCAGGAGGTCAGAATTCAGTGTCGTACTTGGACACAGCAAGTTCTCAGGCTAATCTGTCTTTCAGAAAAGAGAAACACAAAAGCATCCATATATTTTTTTTTAAAAAATATATATTTTTAAAGTTGTACTAGAGAGCAACAGGGTTTAAAATTCAGTTTGGTGTTTGAGCATATCTAACTGACTGCTAGCGAAAGGTTATAATGTCCACGTGGGACAGAATGAAATGGGACTTCTACCATAGCAAGCGAGGCGTGATTGGCTTTGAAGTTGCGGGATAAGCACCAGGTCCCTAAGAAAAAGGGAGGTAAGAATAATACATCAATTCAAACTTGAGAATGGAGAAGGGACTTGCAAGCCACTCAGTCAAACTGCCCTTAACTAAGGACCATCTGAAAAGTCACGGAACAGGACAGCACCTTGTGAGCAGATACGATGGGAATGGAACATGCTGGATGGTCTGTGAAGTCTCGGCTGGGACTAACACAACGCTGTGAAAGCCAGAAAAAGGTGCCGGTCAGGGTCAAAGCAGACTCTCACAGGCTTTCAGTGTTGACATGTGAAATCTAGGCTGGATTTCAATCCATGTGGGCCCCCTTCACTGTGTGTTTTTGCAAGGCATACGCAAGCCAAACAAAGGCTTATTCCACGAGCTGGAGAGAACTCTAGAAACCAGAATTCCTAACCCAGCTGGTTAGGGAGGGAGATTAGAATCAGCATACTTTGGACACAAAGGTTCAAAGAGAACAGAGGGCCTCACCCAGTTATCAGGTACAGGTCACCGAGGGAGCAGCCCAGGGGTAGGCAGGCCCTGGAAGGCCCCAGGGAAGAGTGGAGGAAAGGAGACCAAGTGAGAGGGGAGTGTGGTTCATCTGGAATCCCAGTTCTCTGGAGCTAAAGGGAGAATCGGGAGTTCCTGGTCCTCCTTGGCTACACAGCAAGGTTGAGGCTGATCTGTGTTACTTGAAACCATCTCAGGAGGAGAACAAAGCAAAAGGAGAACTAATCGGAGAGGGACATTTTGAAGGCAGGTCCTAGCAAGACGGTCTGAGAGCCTGACAGGGATTGATAAGGAGGCACCCGGGGGTGACTCTGTGCCTCAGCCTTCACAAGCTGTGCCTGGACCTTGTGGGTTTCATTTGAAAACCCTGCCATGCTGAATGAACATGTCTTTTAAATATAATACTTTGTTTTTTGAGAATGTCATAGTTCATACAGTGTTTGCTGGTTATAGTCACTTCCCACTCTTTCCTCCAACTCCTCCCAGACCTGCCTTTACCTCTGCTCCACCTTCTCCCAACTTCAAGTTCTTTTAGAGTTCACCAATTCCTATTTTGTGCTGTCCATATGCTCATAGGAATGGTGAATGGATGTGTTTGAGGGGAAATATAAGGGGACTGCACTGGAGGTATGTAAGGGGCTGGGCATTAGCCTTTGGCAGGAAAAGTAAAACCAATCTTCCAACTGATTTTGGATAACAACAAGAATAAACAGCCTAAAATAACTCTGATACATATATTTCCTATTGTCGAGTTTTTGTTGTGTGTGTGTGTGTGTGTGTGTGTGTGTGTGTATGCACGCACACAGGAATGTGGAAGCCAGGGGGACTTCAGTTGTCTTGGTCAATCACCCTCCGCCATTTCTTTAAGACAAGATCTCCAGTGGAACCTGAGTTCATCAATTCAGCTAGACGAGCTGGCTATCAAACAGCAGGCATCCCTCACTGCTTCCCCAGCTTTGAGGTTACATGTATGGGCCTCCTTATCCAGCTTTTCAGATGAGGCCGGAAATCCAGATTCAGGCCCCCACGCTCGCAAGGCAAGCAGTCTACTGAAGAACTTTTACCAACTAAGCCATCTCTTCAGCCCCCTTTCGCTGAATTTTTAATGAAGAGGATTTGGTAAGTAATCTGTTGAAGGAATCTGTGATCATTGTGAAGGTACTAGAGTTATGACTCTGAAGAAGGGACCATTCATTCGTTAAAGATGAGTGGAAGTTTCAAAAGTTCCTTGAACAGGGATATGTGTGTGTGTATTTTCAATCCTGCACAAATATGTACCCTTTCCCCAGCACCCCATGTCTAAGCATCTAACCCAGAGAAACAGCACTCTGCATTAATATGTATTCAGGGAGTCACGAGCCACCTGATGTGGGTTCTGGGAACTGAACTCAGGTCATCTAGAAGAGCAGCAAGTGCTCTTAACTGATGAGCCCTTTCTCTAGCACCTAGGATTCCTTTTAGAAATCTTTTTAACTCAACATGATTCCAGTTGTAGGCTGCCGCCTGCCAAACTTCCTGAAATCTAGTGGCTTTTCTTCGCAGCAGAAGTCTCTGCAGCTCCTCAACCTGTAGTCTGGGCAAGGCTCAGCAGGGACTTGTCTTTTCTGCACGGGGGATCAACAGGGGAAGTTTGACTAGGAGCTAGAAGATCCTCTTTGAATTGCTCATCCACCCGCTGGCACGGTAATGGGGGCTGTCTGTTGGAGGTTCAGTTGTGACTCTGGACACAGTCCTCCGTGTGGATTTCCCTAAGGGCTGTTTGGGGTTCACCAGGCATGCTGGTGAATGTCCCACTTAGGTACCAGGAGTGGGAACAGCTAATTTTTATATATATATATATATATTTTTTTTTATTTTTTATTTTTTTTTTTTTTTCGAGACAGGGTTTCTCTGTGGCTTTGGAGCCTGTCCTGGAACTAGCTCTTGTAGACCAGGCTGGTCTCAAACTCACAGAGATCTGCCTGCCTCTGCCTCCCAAGTGCTGGGATTAAAGGCGTGCGCCACCACCGCCCGGCTTTTTTTTTTTATATTTTTTTTTATTTTCTAATTTTTTTTTAAAGGAAACATTTATTTACTGTCTGTGACTGTGTGTGTGTTCGTTCACGCGCGTGCTGCAGCATGAGTGTGGAAGTAGGAAGATAATTTGTGGGAGTCAGTCCTCTTCTTCCACCTTGTGGGTTCGAGGGATTGAAACCAGGTTGTCAGGCTTGGCAGCAAACCTCTTTATTCCCTGGGCCAGTTTACTGGCTCAGAACTGCTAGTTGCTTAACTCCTGGCTCTGGAAACGGGCACAACATTGCTGCTGCTGCTGCGTTCTGTTGGCTAAATAGTCTAGTTCCCGGATGCAAGAGGGGGGCACATAGACCCTACTTTTTGCTGGAAGGACTTTCAAAGAACGAGGTGACTATACACTAAAATACACAGACAACACAAGCGCAGAGTTTAGCAAATTTTTATATATTAAACTCACACCTTCCATTGACACCAGGCAGTCTCCTAGGACCTCCTCCAGTCACTGCTCCCCCAGGGGTAACTTTCCTCTTCAAACACTGTTACAAGGAATCCTTTTGAGCTATTCTATGCTTGTAGAAGGGTTAGCAATGTCCTTGGCCTGTACCTGGCAGATGCCACTAGTGCCCTGCCTCCCAGCTGTGACAACTAAAACTGTCTCCGGAAATTACCAGATGTTCAAGGGATGATGAAAGCAAATGAAACCACTCCCACCCAGACGAGTATCAGTAAAATCCCACGTAAGCAGCTGGAATGTGTTTCACACGAATGTAAGAACTTTTTTTTTTTTGTCTATTTTGATTTTGAATACTCTGAGGACACTGGCATACCATGAAAAGTTGATGACTACCTGTTTGATAAATGACTGAATAAATTGGAAGCAATTTGAAATAGCCAACTCTGAAATCCCTAGTTTTTAGTCATCTGTATCCTTAATCACGAACCATTTGGCTCGTTATAATTAGCGATGTCCATTTTATGGAGTTGGCATTGATATAAAATACATTTGCCTCTGACAGGAAACCATCTTTTCATGTAGCCGTGGAGACAGAAAAGATTGTGATTTCCCAGACACATGGGCACTGTCTTGTGACTGTGCGAATCACCTACTGCTACCGGGCTTAACTGCGGCTTGTGGCAGCTGTAAAACTGGACTGTAGAGAAGGTGCTGGATCCTAGGCCAGGGGAGGGAAGGGGAAGAGGGCTGCGGCAGGAAAGATTTAGGAAACTCTTTCTCAACAATGGTGCTGTGGGACAAAACTCTTTCCAGGAAGACACAACCCATGACTCCTCACCCCAGATAGGGATCCCACAGACCACAGTACAAGACACCGTCAAGGCTAACTTGGTGAACCCCATGAGTTTTATTGGCATCATTTACAGAAGTTTGTGTGAGAGATTCCTTATAGGCTCAGAAATGACTGAAAGACAGCGGTCTCACCAAAGCCCACCCCCAGCATGGGTGACAGCTCACAAAGCTGGGGACCTGGAGCACACTGTAAGGCCTGTGGGCAGCTCAACAGGTTGGAGAGTGTCCTTTCCAGGTGCCTCAGTTGGTCTAAACCTCTACCAGCCAGCTGGTCTTATCTCAGTCTTCTTCATCTTTTTTTTGGTGGGGGGGGGGGGGCTTTTTCGAGACTGTTCTATGTAACAGTCCACAGTTCTGACTGTCCTGGAACTCACTTTGTAGACCAGGCTGGCCTCGAACTCACAGAGATTCACCTGCATCTGCCTCCCAAGTTCTGGGATTAAAGGCATGCGCCACCACCGCCTGGCTTGGAGTCTTAATAGTTCAACTTCACTGTCTGAGGGAGTGTCTCTGCTTTTATTGTTTACTATGGTGGGGAGGTTCTACTGAATCTAGTCAGTTTTAGGGACTTCCTAAAACTATTTTGAGCTATTTACCTTTTTGTTTAGGAGCTTCCTGGAAGAATGGACTGTTTCAATTCAGGAGGAAATTTATACAATCTGTAGAAACTCAAAACACCCCTTTTGGAAGATAACCACTGATATTTCTTGGAAAATCTCCTCCTCTTCCCCCAGTGTCCAAAATAGGTTTAGACATTTCACTATGCAAATTTATTAAGGGTTACCCCAAAATACTTTTCCTGGTGGGGGATGGGATTCTCTGCAAGTTTTGACAGCTGTCCTTTTTGAAAGTCACACTGTTTTTATTCACTGACCAGCTATAATTATGTCAGGAAAAACGGACATGATTGCCTTTCTAATGCATAAAGCAATCAAACATCGGGGCAGGACGTAAATAGAATTGTATAACCGCAAAAGCCCTTGGAGATCATGTGGTCATTTAATGTGGTGCCTGCTGCAAAGGTCTGACCTTAAAAGTGATCCTGTTCTGTCATTGTTTCAGCTCCTTGAAGCCATGTGAGCTAAATGTGCAAGCCTTGAGGGAGGAAGGGCCCAACTCTGGTGGCTCATAGTTGTTTAGTGAAGGGACACATACTTTAAAAACTGTTTTTGTTAGGCAGCCGTGGTGGTGCATGCCATTACATTTGCTTTGTTTTGATGTGTTCCTTTAATCTCCGGACTTGGGAGGCAGAGGCAGGAGTACCTCTGTGAGTTTGAGGCCTGCCTGGTCTATAGTGAGTTTCAGGCTAGCCAGGGTATAACCGGATGTTTCTCCCCAACCTGTCATTTCCTGGATAACCACCCCGAGGCTTAATATTAATTATAATTGTTTGGCTGATGGCTCAGGCTTATTTCTGGTTATCTTTTACATTTAAATTAACCCATTTCTATTAGGCTATATTTTATAACAAGGCCCATGGCTTGTTACCTCACATCTTGCTTCCCTCATGGCTGCTGGCATCTCTCCCAACTCTGTCTTCTTTCTCCCTGTCTTCAGTTTGGCTTTCTGGCTAGCTATATTCTGCCCTGCCATAGGCTAAATGAGCTTTATTCATCTATCGATAAAAATAACACATATCCTCTGCATACAGAAGGACATCCCACATCATTTCCCCCTTTCTCAGTAGAATAGGAGACTCTAAATTTCAGGTCATGGGTTTGTGCTCCACATTGGGTGCCATTTGTTATATGAACCCACAAGAGTCTATTAAAGGGTCTCAAAATTTTATTTAGATACAAAATGAAGATAAATACTCACTGGTGCAGAATAGAATAGATGCTGCTGCAATCCAGCTGTTGCATCCTGCTGTTCTACCTGGGGAGAAGGGGACCAACTGCTCCTGGCTCTGACCACCAGAGAGAGAGAGACAGAGAGAGAGAGAGAGAGAGAGAGAGAGAGAGAGAAAGAGAGAGAGAGAGAGAACGCAAATGAAGAGTGTAACCCTTCTCTTAAGTGGTCACATATGCAGCATATGCAGATAAGACCACCTCCTAGGGTTTGCTGCCCCAAAAGTCATTGGCTAAATGAATCCAAGTCCCAATACACTAGTGCTACACAGTGAGGACCTGCCTCCAAAATAAAATTTAAAATTAATTTTTTGAGCATTTCATACAATGTATTTTTATCATTTTTATATCAAACTTCCCCAATTCCTCGTAGGGTCATTCCTTCTTCTTTATCTTCGAGGACAAATAATTTTGAAATGATGATTGAACAGTCACATCGAAGATACAGCTTACGGAACACAGAACAAATATACTACATACAAATGAGAGTGACGGGCTGGAGAGGTGGCTGAGCAGTTAGAGCACTTGTTGCTCTTGCAGAAGAACCGGGTTCAGATACTGGCACCCATGTGGTGGCTCACAACCACCCACAACTCCAGCTCCAGGGCATCAGATGCCCTTTTCCAACCTCTGCAGCGGCCAAGCATGGAACACATGTAGTGCACAAATATGTGTGCAAGTAAAACAACTGCACACCTAAAATAAAATAAATCAGTCTGAAAGGAGAACTAACACGAATACCCTCCCTTTCCTCCTTCTCCTTTTGTTAAGCTGATCCTGAACTCACTGTTCCAGGCAAGTGCTCTACCACTGAGTCACACACCCAGCTTCACAGCCACTTTGTCAGCCCTATAAGAACTGGTTGCTCGTGTTTCTGCTCCTGGGTTACTCCCACATAGCCAGTGTCAGAATAAAGAAAACTCAATATTGAATATCCATGTTTAAGTTCAGAAGGAGTTCAGGATGGGGTGGGTGTACCAGGTGGTTTTGTGTGTCAACTTGACACACGTGAGAGTCATCAGAGGAAGGAGCCTCAGCTCAGAAAACGCCTCCATGAGATCCAGCTGGGAGGACTTTTCTCAACTAGTGATCAATGGTAGACTGCCCGGCCCATGGTGGGTGGTGCCATCCCTGGACTGCTGGTCCTGGGTTCTATAAGAAATCAAACTGAGCAAGCCATAAGAAGCAAGCCAGTGAATAGCCCCCTTCATCAGCTCCTGCCTCTGGGACCCTGCCCTGTTTGAGTTCCTGTCCTGACTTCTTCAGTGATGAATTGCAGTGCTGAAGTGTAAGCCAAATAAGCCCTTTCCGCTCCAACTCACTTTTTGGTCATAGTGCAGCAACAGAAATCCTAGCTAAGACAGTGGATCTAGTTTTTTTTTTTTTAACATAATTTGAACGTTACTTATACATCACTCTGGACCATATTGCTTCCCTTTTCTATTTTCCCAAGGTTTTAAGATGGTAAGCCTCCTCGTTACACTGCCAAATGTTCATGATTCATTCTAGCACAAGCAACTAGGAATGAGAAGTGGGTGGGGGTGTGACAATTCCCCGTGACGCAGAGAGATGAATCGGAACTGAGGATATTTTTAGAATCCTTTTTTAAACAAAAGGAGGCCGAAAGCAGGTGATTGTTTACTTCTCTTCCACTTTTGAAGTGGGGAACATGACCAAATTTCCCACCTGGAATGTTCTGAGTGTCACACGCATCTATTTCAGGAGAATCATTGTTGTAACTGCAGGTATCTTTCTTAAAATACTTGTAAAATTCCTTTCTAAAAATACAATACCCAAAGATAGAAAAATGTATTTATACTACTGAGTCCATCAAAGAAATTCGCTAGTCCTGCCTACTGTACACAGCAGCTAGAGACCTACCAGGAAGCTTACTGTCTAAATTGGAATCGTGGACGCAGAAAGGAACAAATGTGTGCTTCTTTTACTATATATGCATATATTTTTCACTTTAATATATTCATTGAAAAAAGTTTATGGAGTAGGAAGACACTGGGCTAGATTTAGGAGTACCAGGATGAGAGTGGTGACCCAGTCCCTACTCTCAAAGCACTTCCAGCCTGAACACAGAAACATATGTATACCCTTACACGTGTGCACAGACACACAAAGCTCCTGTGCACACACCCATGCACAGCTGTATTCATACATAAACACATGCTCATACAATACACACATATCAATACACATACACACTTTTACATACTCATATATATGTGCATATAAGCACATAAAACATACGTATCCATGTATACACACACTCACAAGCTTCTGTGCTTGGGTGCTGATAACGTAGAGGTAGATAGTGAATGGAGCATGTTTTTATAAGTTAAGAAAGGAAAGAGAGCAAGCTATAGGAATAATCAGAGAAAGTTACTCTAAAAGCTTGGTGAGGTCAAGGGGCGTATCTTCGTGGAGTTGTTAAGTATTAGATAATTAGATTTGCCAAGATCTCTATTTAAATGTGTATTGCCATTCTTATCCATGAGGCCATAAGCAGGGAACCGAGCTCTCTGCTTCAGTTTCCCCGTCCTTCATGCCGGGATTATCACAACACCTCTCAGCTTTGGTAGGAGGTGAAAATGAGGTGACATCCACAAACCACTTAGCAATTGCCAGCTGTGTAGTAAGCACTGTATGCTAAGTGTCTGTTTTTAATGATATCCCTATTGTCAGAGAGAGAGAGAGGGAGCGTGAGAGAGAGAGCGCGCTACCAGTAAATTACCAACCTCTCCAGTGAGGTTAGAACGGAGCCAAAAATTGTATATTAGATGAATACATGCTGTTTGGTTAAATTTACTTTTAAATTTCCAAAATTTCAGGAAAGTCAAACTTTGATTATAAATAACACAAACATGTAAATAGAATAGTTCAGTAATAGAAAATCTAAATCAGTCTAAATGACGTCTCACAACTTCAAGGTGTTCAAGGTGGAAATATGTATGAACTATTACTTAACTCCAGGAACATACCACATAAGTATGTCAAACTTTATAATCTCATTAATGGAATTCTAACAAAATCATTTGGTATTTTTCATTCATAAGAGATCATTTATAAAATCGGAAATAAAATGGCCAAAATGCATCTGAAAAGGCATAATCTCATCAACGATCTGAGAATTGTGAATTAAGTAAGAGGTTATTTTGGGGCTGTCAGCCTGGCAAAGATCAAAGGAAGGATGCCTGGGACCTTGGTGTACTGTGGAGGGTGTAGTGCAGTTGGCCCGCTCATAGACTGTTGCTAGAGTATGAAGTGGAATAGGTCATACTCTTTGAAGCTGGTTTGACAGCATAGGCAAAAACTTTTAATATAGTTTGTCTTATCAAATCTACTTCTTGGCTTGTACCTTAAGGGAACACAATAGACAAACACACAAAGATACTTTTATCTGCATGCTTACTGTGGTAGTGTTCATGACAAAACACTGGAAACCACCTGAATGCTTGCAACAAAGAAATGCTCCAATCCATTATGACCTAAGTAGACAGTGGGACTCTAGCCAGCCGCTGGAAAGGGTTAGAGACTGACTAATGCCAGCATTCAAAAATGATGTTACAAACTTCTTAGGGCCTGCTGTGCAGTGAGCACTCACAATATGCTATGTTTATTTTAAAATTTATTTTTTCTTTTTATTGAAAATTTTTTTTCTCACAAAATATATTATGATTGTGATTTTTTTTTCTCCCTCTATTCCTTCCAGTTCCTCCCTGCTACCCTCCCGTCTGGATTAATTTCCTTTCTGTCTCTCATTTGAAAATAAACTGCCTTCTATGGGATAATAATACGATAAAATATAATAAGACAAAACAGAAACTAACACACTAGAATTGGACAAAACAAACAGAAGAAAAAGAGTCCAAGAAGGCACAAGAACAGAGACTCACTCATCTGCACATGCAGGAATCCCACAGAAACACTAAACTGGAAGCCATCATAGGTGCACAAAGGACCTGTAGGGTAAAAAGAGAGGAGGAAGAAATACAAATAAAATAAAAAATTGAAAGGAGTAAGATAAAACAACCCTTAAAACAAAAAACAAAGACCCCCAACACCACATTATGGGAACCTTCAAAGATGCCCTTGGATTTCATTTCTCTTGACCATCTACTGCTGGGCATGCAGCCTACCCCTAAGGGTAGTTTGTCCCTAGTCAGATTCCTTTGGAAGAAACTACATTTTCATTTGCATGTGATATCAACTGGAGACAGCTTCTGGATTCTCCTTTCAGCTCTAGGACACCCCCTGGTGCAGACCCTGGAGGGTCTGGACACGATGCCTCAGTTCATGGGTGCCATCCCTGTTATGTCCAGAGGCCTTGATTCCTTGGTGTCCTTCTGTCCGTCTCCAGCTCTTACACTCTTTCTGACTCCTCTTCCACTGGGTTCCCTGAGCTCTGAGGTGAGGGATTTGATGGAGACATCACGTGTAGGGCCGAGTGTTCCAAGGTGTCATTCTCTGCATGATGTCTGAGTGTGGGTCCCTGTTTGTGTTCCCATCTGCTGCAGGAGGAGGTTTCTCTGGTGATGGCTGCACACGATCTATGAGCACAGCAGAACGTCACCAGGAGTCATTTGACGGCCACATTTCTCCTGTCCTAAGCATCTATCTTTAGCTGCCTTTATTAGAGGGAGGGGCTAGGGAAGCTGTGAAGGGAGCACCACACGTGTGTCTTTGATGAAGTTGTCTTTCGTGTAAATAGGGTCCCACCATGAATTGAGTGAATACATGTCACTAATTAAAACTGACTTTTAAAGTTCTAAAAATTCAGGAAAGGGGCTGAAGGGATGGCCCAGTGGTTAGAAACATGAGTGCTTCTTCCAGAGGACCTGAGTTCTGGTTTCTGTGGGCACCCACACATATGTGTCATACACACACACACACACACACACGCACACACCAAATTAAAGTTCAGGAAAGCCAAACTTTAATTATAAATAATACAAACATGGAGCTATGGTATCAATACAGGATGATGCCATTTTTACAATTTCTCAAAAATATAGTTAGTACATCTGCATAGAAAAATCATTCCTAGTTAAGACAACTTTAGGGAAGTATAATTTACATACCATAAAATTCCCTTTCTGTAAAGCATAGTCCAATGATGTAGTAAATGTATCCAGTGCACACCAATGATTTAGGTGGCTTTTTTGGACGGCAGTATCAGGGTTCCACTATGTAACCCTGGCTGCTCTTGAATTTTTGTGTATCGCTTTCTCTTTCTGCGTCTCTCTGTCTCTCTGTCTCTGTGTGTGTGTGAGAGAGAGAGAGAGAGGGAGAAAGGAGAGAGAGAGAGAGAGAGAGAGAGAGAGAGAGAGAGAGAGAGAGAGAGAGAGAGAGTTTTAGAGCTGTCTTGGAACTAGCTCTGTAGAGCAAGTTGGCCTTGAACTCAAAGAGATTAACCTGCCTTTGCTTCCTTAGTGCTGGGATTAAAGGAGTGTGCCACCACTGCCCAACGCTTTTATATTTTTAACTGTCCTGCCCTTGGCTTTGCAATGGCATCTTATAACTTTTTTAAACTTAGGTTTATTTTGTGATGAGTGTTTTGCCTGCAAGTGTCATGTGCCATGTGCACTTTGAGCATATGGAGGTCGGAAGAGGGTGTTGGACCTCCAGGAACTGGAGCTATGGGTCATTGTGAGTTACTAGGAGGGAGCTGGGAACCGAACCTGGGTCTTCCGCAAGAACATATGTTCTTAACTGAGGAGCCATCTCTCCAGTCCCAAATCTTAGAGCTTTTGATTATCCCTGCCTCAAGTTACTTCATATCCATGGACTTAGCATCTTCTGGCCATACCTATTACTTTAATTTTAAACATTTCCATAAGAGGTCTACTTATTTTTTCATAATTTATGGAAAAAACTATGAGAATATTTGTAATTGTTGAAGATGTCTGAGTTTTTCCTCTGCTAAGTGCTTTTTACTTTTAAACACAGAACAACAGACACCTTTATTACACCAAGCCACAGATGAGACTTATTTGCCTTTCTGAACTTTGATCTTCCCCTTGCCCCCAAGAACATAGCTTTCTGCTCTACTACACTGGCTCTTTTTCAATTAATCTCTCTCTCTCTCTCTCTCTCTCTCTCTCTCTCTCTCTCTCTCTCTCTCTCTCTTTAAAAAAAAAAGAGTTTACTGAAGTATGATTGACACATACAAATATGCTCATAGCTAATGAACAGTTTGGAGATAAGAAGCTACAATCATAGTCTATGCCAGGAACATATCTATCAACATAGTCTCAGCTGTGTGTGTGTGTACAAATGTCAAACGTCTTCTATTACTCTCTACTTTGGCTTTTTGGGATAGACTATCTCACTGAACCTGGAGTTTGAGTTTTAGGCTGGCTGGCCAGAGAGCCCTGGAATCAGCCTGCCTCGACCCCCAGCACTGGGTTTATAAATGTGCTCCTCAGACGTTTACATACTTTTCCCACTGGCCCATCTCCCCAGCCCAGCTTTAGCTTTAACGGGAATGAATTTGAATGAGGAGCTTCCTAGAATATGATTTCTGTATTCTTAAATTTTTTTTAAACACGTTATATGTTACAGGTTGTTCTAGAAGTCATTGTAAGCCTCCTGCCTCAGCCTCATGAGCGCTGAGATTACAGGTGTGAATGAACCATCATGTCCAGGTTATTTCTTAAAATTTAATAAATATGTATATAATCTTTTGTGAAGACAATAAAGCTACACCTAAATGAACAACACCAAGAAAGAAAACAGATCTACCCTTTGGCTAAGTCTAATTCGGGTGGTTCACACAGAGGAAATCATCAAATATAAGGGAATATGAGAAAGGATTTGTATACAAAGGTACTTAACAGTGTTTTATTTTAAACAAAAAATCATAAATAATCCAAATATCTCACTACAGCAGAGAATAATTACAGACTATACTAGAACCTACAAGTCCTAGATGCAAAGCTTTATATGGTGTATAATCTAATTTATGCAAAAAATAATGTTAGTACATGTAAAAATACAAGAAAATCTTATCAGTGATTTGGCTAGTGGAACTATAATACTTTTTATTTTATTCTTTATACCTCTCTTCATTTGTCCATAAATGACCATAATTAAAATTGACTCGGTCATTTTCAGGGTGTTCATATCTGTAAATACATGAAAGTGTACATTTTAATGTATGCAGTTTATTGTAAATCAATTATACATAAAACACTTAAAACAATTAGAAGGATCCTCAAAAACCAATTTTAAGTCCTTTACTGGAAAAATGATTTTGCTACATTTTGGGGCCGGAGCAAAAAGTGGTTAAGAACAAATGTTCTTAACTGCGGATTTGGGCATCTTTCCAGGACCGAATTTTAGAGCTTGTTATTAATTATCCCCTCTTCAGATCACTTTACACTTACTGGCTTCATCTTTTGGCCATGCCCCTTATTTTCATTTTAAAACGGTTTCATGAGACCCACTCACTCATTCCTAGTCACCAAGTCTGTTTTCTATTCGTACCCTGGAACGTGGTCCAGCCCTTGGACACCCTGATGGGCGACCCCGCCTCTGCCCTGAAAGGGCTTCTGTCACGGGGAGGAGGAGAAGGTAAATCATTTGACAAACGCCGGGGCAACACCCACAAAGCCCCAGCAAATCTGGAATCTCGGGACTTATTAGCAGAGGTAAGAGTCACCAAGGGCGGTACCAGTTTTCTGGCTGTGGAGGTGGCCCAGAGGTTACTCTTATGGGAGTGTCACCACTCCAGAAGCGGTCTTAAACAATTTCCTTTTCACTTTTTTGAGACACGGTTTTTTAATGTAGCCGAGACTGCTCTCGAATTTGTGATCTTCCTTCCTCAGCCTCCCCCGGGCTCTACCACATGTACCTTTTAAACCGTTTTTACAACCTACGTCTGCACTGCCTCCATACTTAGCAGAGGTCAAGACTGAGCATTGCTGGTGCAGGCACCGAGCAAAGGATTCTCATCTATTGTCTCTTTTGACCTAAACCACAACCTTCCGCCACCAGCAGTAAGGACTATCGGGACTATCGCAATCCAGAATCTGATGCTCTATTCAAAGTCACTGAACTGTGGCTGAAAGCCCAGGTTCCCGGTTCTCCCCTGCACAGTCTTCTGGTACCGGTTCTGGAGCAGAAAACACCCCACTTTCAAGCACCAGCCAGTACAGCCTGCTTTCCCGCTTCCCCCTGAGCAGAATGAGGCAACATCCGCCAGCGCAATCAACAGGGTCGTGCGGGTGGAGACCTCCCCATCCTCGCCGGAGAACCACCCGGATCCGGCTCCCGGAGGTCAACTCGAAGCTCCGGCGGCGGCTGGAAGCGCTCTCGTACCCACCACACCTCCCGCCGCAGGCGCCAGCAAGCCGCCCGCCAGACAGCCCGGCGGCTCTAGTGCGCGTGCGCGGGGCCAGAGGGCACGCCCTCGCGAGCGCGCGGGGAGCCGGGCGCGTGACCGGGACGCGCGCGCATGCGCGCGGCCGGAGGGCGCGGGCGCGCTGCGAGTCGGCGTCGGCGTCCGCGCGCGCTGCGGGCCGAGGCTGTGTGGGCTGAAGCAGCGAGCGAAGCGGCGGCGCCCCAGAGCCGAGGGTTCGCGCGGGCCTCGCGCAGCGGGAACGGACGGCTTCGGAGCGGACGCGGGGGCCCCGGAGGGACAGCTCGGCCTCGCCGCTGTGTGCCTCGCGGGCGCCGGTCGCTTCCCGGGCCCGGAGTGGCCGCCGCCCCGGGAGACGCGCCGTGACACGGGCCTAAGGCGAGGCGCCGCGGGCGTCCGCACCGTTCGGACCCGGGCGGCCCGGTGCGCGGCGGGGCGGGGCGGGGACCAGCGCCGGGGCAGGTGCAGTCCCCGGGGCCCTCGAGCGAGGTGTCCACGGCGCCGCTCGGCCCGTCCCGGCCCCGCGGGCCACGCGCCCCCCTCCTCGGCCGGAGCCCGGTCGCTGCCCCGCCTTCTCCGAGGAGCGCCAGGCGGGAGCGGCCCGGACCCCGGGATCGCGCGGGAGAGGACGCGCCACAAACTTTGCCTTTTATTGTTCCTAGCTCTTTAAGTGCCAGGGACTCTGCCGGGCAGGAAAAATGTCCTTCTTCAATTTCCGTAAGATCTTCAAGTTGGGGACCGAGAAGAAGAAGAAGCAGTACGAACACGTGAAAAGAGACCTGAACCCCGAAGAGTTTTGGGAGATTATAGGGGAACTGGGCGACGGAGCCTTTGGGAAAGTGTATAAGGTAAGAGGGAGAAAACGGGAAGTTGGCTTTGGAGTTGAAACGGTCGCCCGTCCAGGGTGGCACGAGGACTTCACCCCTACACCCCTTCCCGTATCTTGCCCACCCTCCCTGGGCTTTGAACGTTGAAAGTTCAGCTCAGCATCAAAGCAGTGGCTCCGACGGTAGGGTTTACTGAGTACGGGGGTCCGGATGCAGTTTCAAGAGTGATGGTTGGGCAGTCCACCCTGTCAAACTTGGAAAGAAATTAGTGTAATTTCATGGGAGGAGCGGGCGGTTGTGGCCCTCATTGTAAAATCGGAAACTCAGTAGGCTTTTCAGTGTGCGCATGTTTGTTTA
The DNA here is from genome assembly GCF_014885135.2 of Alexandromys fortis. Taxonomy (NCBI): domain Eukaryota; kingdom Metazoa; phylum Chordata; class Mammalia; order Rodentia; family Cricetidae; genus Alexandromys; species Alexandromys fortis. Next base: position 12,273,894 of record NW_026067893.1, on the reverse strand, counting down.
CTAATGGCGTTTGCATGTACGCTTGTACCAAAACAGGTAACTTTTGGGAGCTAGGGGCAGAGAGCGGGCAGTATCTGTAGTTCAAATAAAACAAGAGTAAAGTGATTGCCAGCTTGCAGTCTGTCTGTTCTTGAGTTGGTTGCTTGGCCACATGGGATGGAATTTCTGACAGAAAACTTCCAGAAGAAAATCTGCATTTCATCCTAGTTTCTAAATATAAGCTTTGGCTCTAAGGCAGTACCAGCACTTGAAGAATTAAAAACTCCACGCGTAGTTATTTCAATAGAGGTTTGATGTTTCAAAATGAAGGTGTGAATGTTAAATGTTTGTACTGTCCTAGGAAGTATATGAATGATGTCACTGGAATATTTACTTCCTGAAGGGTGAGGCTTTTATGAGCCACAGTTTAGGGGAAGGACCCACAGAGTTGCCTAGAAGTGAACACTTACATACTCCACTTTTCAGTTTCATGTAATTTGGTCCCCGTGAAAGTTCCGAAAGCGGCCAGGTCAGTAGTAGCGTCCACATATCCAAGGTTGGGTATCCTGAAGCTTAGACGTGATTCAGTTTAACCTTGAACTCAGATCTTCTGTTCCCAATTGCAGTTGTGTGTTTTTACTTTAACGTGCATTCAGTAGAAAACATTTCCCTTAGTTGTTAAGCATAGTACACTTTATCTTGTGATGTATGCATGCACTGAATGCATTCTGTCAGAATTCCAGTCCTCATCTTTTATCCAGTCTGAAAGACACACTTTCTTTGCGCTGAGTGTTTTTGGAACATCTTGTTCACATGGCTACTGTCACACTTGTCATGTAGTATAATTGACATTCATATTTATATAATAAAATTGAGGTCCAAAGTTTCACATTTGAATCTGTTTCTCAGCATATGCATTTCCTCATTATTTGTTGAAATGAAATGTTCTCTTCAGAGAATGCTATTGAAAGTTGGCACAGAATATGGTTTCAACAAGAGCTTACTCTCTAAGATGCATGGTTGGAAGGGCATTTAGTGTGGTTGGAAAATCATTCTAGGGACACTAGTGTTGGCTGTCAGAGCTAGCTTGGTGGTCATGGGCAAAATAATCATCTCCTCCAACTAATGTTTTGTTAGTTGTAAAACCATAGGTTTCCTTGAGTGTTTGTTTCTTCGGCTCTTTCCACTTGTTAATGTCCTCTGCATATACAGTTACTGAGGAGAGGCCAAGAGAAACCCATAAGGCACCTGAAGCTTGTGGTGAGAAGGGTAGGTGGCCATGGGTATTTCTTGTTGTGTGAGGACATTTCATCAGATAGGAAACAGCAGAGGATTTATAGCATGGGCTCATACCGGAATATTTCTTGCTCTCCCACACAGCAGTCTGTGACCTTGGGCAAGTTACCTGCTGTATATTCGGTGACTGACTGATGGACTTCCCTCACTGGAAGGCCTATTTCTTGTATTTGTGGTGTAAATATATAGAAAGTGTAAGGCATCTAGAAGGGGTTCAATGAGTAGTAGAAATTACTGTCATTATCTATAGAGGTCATAGAAGCCAAACGTGGTATGGGAGAGGAAAAGGGACCCAGAAGATAACAGCCTCTTTCTATGGCATAGGCAAATTGTGCGATTTTACTCTGCAGAGGGTCATGTATAATCTTATTGCAAAGTCAGTTGAAATTTCCTGAAAAATTTGAGACTTCATGTAGTTTAACATTACAAGCTGGCTAGCATCCTGTGGGATTATTTTTACAATGGTACTGAAGAACACAGATTCTTTGCATTTGCTCTTGAGGAATCAGGCATGAGTTTTGTTTTTGTTTTTTTAAACAAAAATGTAAATTTAAGCTTGCTTGACTTTTTGGCCTCATTTTTCCTTTTCTAAAAATTGTTTAATTTTCAAGATTCTCTGGAAGTTGTAAATTTATATGAAGGAAACTAAAGTTATTTTTGTGGTGTGAATGCTGCCATACCTTAAAGTTTATGGTAGTGTGCAGTAGGCAGCTGTTTTAAAGCTTGATTCCAGCTACCACTTGGAAATTGGGGACTATTAAAATATTAAATTGGCTGGGCAGTGGTGGTGTACACCTTTAATCCTAGCACTTGGGAGGCTGAGGCAGGGGGATTGCTGTGAGTTCGAGGCCAGCCTGCTCTACAGAGTGAGTTCCAGGACAGCCAAGACTGTTTCTAGGAAATCATGTTGTGTTCTTAATTGAAGTTAGCTTCCCATCATACAGTTGCAGTCCTTGTGCTCAGTTCAGAGCTGTACAGCTCTCACAGAGTTACTAGCAGGCTTGTAAAATCAGCACTAGTTTGTTTGTTTTCTTTTCAATGTGGTATGGTTGGATGTAAATGAAGATACATAATATCCTTTGTATTATCTTATCAGAAACCAAAAAATAGTAACAAAAATATGCTTTGAGTGACATGTCTGTTTTTAACCTGTTAAAGCAGTTGATGCTGAGTCCTGACTGTATGCTCTGTGGCAACTGACAGGGCAATGTCTTTTAGAAAGTAGTGAAATATTCTTGTATTGAAGAAATACTGAAACATGTATATGTATTTAGCAGGTAACAAAGTAGGTTTCTGTTGACAGTATCAGGGTTAAGAAATTCTGCTGCACCTCAGACTCTCTCCTTAAATTACTCATCTGCTGTATAGTTTAGCATCTCTAAACATAAACTTAGTTGTATGTGTTTCAGCATTATGAAAATAGAATCATATTTAGTGTGTTATTATGCTTGTTACACGGGCTTTGTTATCACCGACTGCTGCAGTTAGTTGATTTTCATTGTCGCATCGCATTCAGTAACAGGATTGTTGTAGCGAATCTTTCTCTGTCCTGCTGGGCAGATCCCAAATAATGACTCGAAGACGTCATTAGCTTAGGCTTGTTCTGCTAGCTCATATAACTTAAGTTAATCCATTTATATTAATCTATGTTCTGTCACATGGCTTTTACCTCTCTCTCCTTTTGTGTGTCCTCCTTGTTTCACCTCCTGATGGTGTCTTCTTTCTGTGAGGAAGTCACACCTATGTCTCCTGCCTAGCTATTGGCCGTTAAGCTTTTTATTACATCAGTCACAGCAACACATCTTCATACAGTGTACAAGTATCCTGCAACAGGTTGTATCACAGTCATTTGCCATTTTACTGTTAGTGGGCAAATGGGTTGTTCCTAGTTTTCGACTCTGACATAAAACACTGGGATACTTCATCAAGTCTTGACTCGGGAGTAGCATGGCTGTGCTTCTAGAGCAGTATGACTTTAATTTTACTAGCTGATGTCAAACTGATTAAGCTATTTTATAGTCCTACTGGAGTGTATAAAGATGTCTTTGTTCTTTGTTCTTATTGACATTTGGTATTAGAATTTTTGACCATCTGATTATTAATAAATGCTTTTTAATACGTTTATCATAGTTTAAATTTCTTTGTGTTCCATTCTCTTGCTTATTTTCCTATAAATGTCATTTTCTTCCTATATGTAGTATATGTACTTGTAATATATTTGTGTGTATTATAAACACGTGTATATGTATCTCTAAATATATGTATTTGAATTTTAGCCATTTCTCAGTTATGGTATCATAAATGCTTTCTCATTCTGTGACTTATCTCTTTATTTTCATTATAGTGTCTTGGCTGAGAGACTTCTTCATGTCAGTATAGTAGAATTTTTCAGTTTTTTCTTTTCTTTTAATGTTTATTTTTAAGGCATTCTTTGCTAAACCAATATAATGAAGATAATCTACTTGTCTTCCAAAAGCTTCAGAATTTTGCCTTTAACAAGTTCACAGTTTGTATAGACTAAGTTTTTGTGTGTGATATGAGGTTAGGATTCAGTCCTGTGCAATGTGTTCCCTTCTTTTCATCATGAATATTTAAAATTCAGAACCATTTAAGTTCTTTCCCTTAAGGGGGCTGTCTTACTGCTATCTACTATATAACTTTTGGATTTCTGCAGTTTTTAATTTATCAGTCAATCCCTATCTCACTATTCTGTTATCCTAATTAGAAAAGCATTAAAGTAAGTTCCTATGACTGTAAGACATTCTCTTACTTTTTTCAGTAGTGTAGGATATTCCTGGCTCTTATCCCTTTCATGTGTATTTTAGAAATACCTTGATTGAAATTCAAAAAAAAAAAAAAACAAAACCACAAACCATTGTATTATTTTTGAGAAGTTTTATTGGTTTTATGAATTAATATTGAGAAAATTGACATGTCTTTCTGTGTATTCATTATATCTGTATTCATGCCTTTCCTCAGTAATGGGTTCTTGGTTTTTTTTTTTTTTTTCCTGGAAGTCTTGGAGCACAAACTACTTCAAAAGTGTCTTTACTTTTAGGATTTCTTTAATTTTGAATGAAACCTTTTGTAGCCTTCAGAGAAAATATCCATGGAAAGTATATTTTTAGACTTTACCTGTTGAAGTACCATCTTTTTATAATGCAGAGAGTAGTGTGTAAATTCTGCTTCAAAACAGGTTTTCCTGGATTTTTTAAGAATGAGAATTTTCTGACTTTTTCCTATTCATTGTCTTTTGGCTTCAAGTGTTGATGTTGAAGAGTTGATGTCAGTTTATTTTCTGATTCTTTGTGATCTTTTTCTCTTTATAGCTCTCAGGAATTACTCTCTTTTTATATGGTTTTCTGATACTATGATCTCCACTCCCCACTCTCCACCTGTTTGCTGGACTTACTTCTTTTAGTGCAGAGGCTCATGTCCTTCACTTCTGTGGCATTTTCTTCTATTATTTATTAGACAGTTTCTGCCCCTGTCCCCAATAGCTCTTGTCATGGTTTTGAGATCTCTGTTTCTAAATTCAGTGAATACTTAATATCCTACTTGACTTCTCAGGAGCTCTTGGTACTTACCCCTGACCATTCTTACCTTTTTAAAGCCTTCTACTGGCTTTTATTTTCCCTTTTCTTCTGTGTCTTCGCCTTTCCAGGCTCCTCTGCTAGCTCTTTTGCTAAAGGATATTTAAGTGTTGAATTTCTGAGGATTTGAGTATTCTCCCTTCTCACTCCCCTTCTCCCCTTCTAACCCTAGGTGGTCTGGAACTCCCTCTGTTAATGGGGCTGGTTTTAAATTTACAGCAACCCTATGTTTCTGCCTCCTGAGATGTGCACACCTCAAGTTCTCTTTTCTTCTTTGCTTATGAGAACTTATTTTTACCCATTCTTTAATTATCACTTAAAGATAATTTATGTCTGTGCTCAAAGATTGCTCCTGAAATTTAGATCCATATATCAAACTGTCCACTAGCCATGTCTTTTTTTTTTTTTTTTTCAAAACAGGTCTTGCTTTATAGCCATGGTTGGCCTTGAACTGGCAATGTAGTCTAGGCTCTTTAGCCTCCTGAATGCTGGGATTGCAGGCTTGGTCATGTAATGTATGTGATTGGCAGTAATTTATAAGTAAGTTGATGTCTAACATATTTTGAACAAAGTCCAGAATATGAGTTCTTTATTGTTGGTCCCTAGTTTATTCCTGTGGTCTGTTTGGTATTTACTGTCTGGGGCTACCACTTGCATAGACCTACAATTTTTCTGTTGTTAAGATGGGGGCAATATATTTTCCCATTTCTTCCACCAAGTTCTGGGATTACTGTCATAGAATTTCTAGAGTTACTATTTTTAATTTCATTTTTCAATTAGCTTACAAAGTAGCAGGTTTCCCTATGGCATTCCATAAACACTTAGATTTGACCGACTCCCTGCCAACCTTCCTCTTTTGCACGTTCTTGCACCTTTGTCTTCCCTTTTCCCCTTCTACTTTAGCAACTGGTTGTTTACTAACACTAAAACTTGTATACATTTTAATTTTAATTAATTACCTGATTAATTTGTGTATGTGTTTGTGTGTGTGTGTGTGTGTGTGTGTGTGTGTGTGTGTGTGTGTGTGTGTAGGTCCTTATGCCACAGGACCTGTGAGGAGGTCAAATGACAGCTCTTAGGAGTTGATTCTCCTTGAGATCAAACTCCAGTTGTCAGGCCTGCCCTCACGCGCCTCGCTACCTGCTGAGACATCTGGCTGGTCCAAAAACTTGTAAGTTATACTTAATAAACATGTCTTGACACACACACACACTCTCTTTTCCCTCTTTTTTTTTTTTTAGTCAGAACAGCTGTCTTACATATACTCTTCTTTTTGGTATGTTTTGGGCTTGATATAAATGTATTCTTTTGAGTAAGTCTGTATTTTTGATATAATGAAAGTGATTCATTCATGTTTAGTTGTCATTTGATCTTTTTTCTATAGTATTAAAATTTTTGAAATGCCGTTTACAGTTTATTCTTTGGTTGGTAGTCATTTGGATTGTTTTTACATTTTGTATATTAATAGTAAGATCAATCCATGTATATATGTTTTATTCATGTATGCACGTATATGCAATTTTGCCTATTATGGGACTTGTGTGTTAGGGTGTAAGTATACAAGTGTGCAGAGAGAGATTCAAGGCGTGATTACACTCTACAGGCAAAGTCAGAGATCTCTTAGTTGAACTCTGAGCTTGCTGGTTGAGCTTGTATACCCTTTCCTAAAGCTGGAATTATAGACAGGCCATCTTGCCCAAATGAAATGGTGTTTTGGGGATTTGAAATCAGATCTCCATGCTTCTGGAGCTATCTCCTCAGATAGGAGGTCTCTCTCTGTAGTCCGGACTAGCATAGAATTTGTAGCCCAGGTTGCCCTTGACTTTGTGGTCTTCTGCCTCTGATTCGCACGTGTTGAGAGTGCAGGCTTAGGGCACCTAGCCTGACATTGTCAGTAATCTTGTGTAGTTTTTTTGGTGCATACCTTTATTCATTTCTGTTGAATGTTTACTTAGCAATGGATTTTCTTGCTTTTAGGTAGTTATGACAATTTGCACTCCCAACAGGAGTATGCTGTGGAAATATTTTAGCAAATTTTTTGATTATTATAACTGAATATCATAAACTGCGGAGTATAAAGAATGGAGGCTTATTTGGCTTGTGATCCTGGAGTTAGGATTATCCAAGAGCTTGGCACATCTGTTCAACATCTGGTATAAGCCTTCTTTTATGGCAAGAACCATCACATGGAGACAGTAAATGTGTCAACATTTGCCTAATAGCCTGACTATTTCTCCAGTCGTCCGTTAACCCATCAGTGTACTCTGGTTATGGAAGCAGGTGCTAACTGCAGTGTGTACAAGGGAGCTTCTTAGATGGGACAGAATGGCCTTCATGACCCTGTTGTCACCCTACAGTCCCACCTTCAAACACCATTAATGTGTAAATCTGGGGATTGAGTTTCTAGCATAAGAAGTTTGCAGGGAATATGTTCAGACTTTCCCAGGCTGTCCTGTGTCCTTAGGCCTAAGATGATAAAACTCAGACAGTAAAATGCTTGCAAGGACTGGACTACAGTCTCTGAGAACCCATGTCAAATAACTGGGCACACTGTGATCCCAGTGCTGGCAAGGAGCAGCAGACAGATCAACAGTGCCTGAGGGACATCAGTGAGGTTGTTTGCTTGTCTCCACCCACAGACACATGCATTTATGTACCCATACTCACTTAAATGTATGTGCTTGTGTGTGTGTGTGTGCGCGCGCGCACACACACACACACACACACACATCCCTTTACCCAGATTTTTCATAAGTCAGTAAGAGAAACTTTTTTTTCCCCAAGGTGTTTGGATGTAAGGTGCTGCTGCTATTTAAAAGTTGCATCTTCATTATAAAAAAATGGTGTTGTTATATGTTAAAATGGGAGTGGAAAGGTTTTTATTTTTCCAATTCAGAATACATCCCCTCTCCCCGCTCACCAACCCCAGAAATGTTTTTTTCTGTGTAGTCCTGACTATCCAGGAACTCACTATGTAGACCATGCTGGTCTTGAACTGAGAGATCTGACTGTCTATGTCTCCTGAGTGCTGGGATTAAAGGGGAGGGCCACCACCCCCTGGCTTCAAAACAGATTTTTTAATAGTTAATACTAATCTGAACCCTGCTGAATTTATTTTCTTTCCTAAAACTCTATTTTAGAAGGTTTTAAGTGAATGATTTATTTCAAGATTATGGAAAGAAAAAAATGTCAAAAGCAGAACAGCTTGCTTTCTACCCCTCCATTTTCTTATTCGATTTCTGCTTTTCTATGTGGATATAATTAATTATTCAGTGAATATACAAGGAGTAAAACATATTTAGCCTTTTCCTCTTTTAATCTATAAGATAATCAGCTTTGCCAGTTTATTCTTGTATAGACTCATGTGTCTTTGTAATATGGTTTTCATCAGGACCACCAAACTACAAATAACTACACGGACACTTATTAATTATGAAAGCTCAGCCTTAGCTTAGGCTTGTCCCACTAGCTCTTATAACTTAAGTTAACCCATACTTTTTATTAATTTGCATTCTATCACGTGGCTTTTACCTTCCCAATTCTAGGTGTTTGACTCATTCCTCCTGTGCCTTGATTTTCTCCCTCTCTTCTCTCTCCCTGGAAATCCCATCTGTCTCTTCTGCCTAGCTATTGGCCGTTCAGCTTTTTATTACCAATCATAGTAACACATCTTCACACAGTGTACCGATATCCCACAACATGTCTTCCTATAAATTAGTGGGGGAATGTTGGTAAGAATCCCTTTTTTTTGTGGAAAAATATTTGAATCAGTTCTTCCTCTCTTTTCACATCCTTCCTTCTTCTCCCCATCTCTCTTCTCTCCCTCTAACTTTCCCTTCCTCCCTAACTTCTTTCTTCCCTCCATCGCTTCTCTTTTCTCTCGCTCTTTTTTTTTTTTTTAATGTTATGGCTTGAAAAATGTGGACCATACATTTTATTTCTCTTTGTATGTTGTCATTTTTACAGTTTTAAAGAAATATACTAGAAACCAATATAACTTGTTTTACTTTTACTTGTAAATTTCCTGTTGATGTTTTGTATAGTATGAGATTTATAAAGTAATTTAAAAATTTAAAGGTCTGACTATATATAGTTAATTAGTATTTATTGACAAGTAATGACTAATTTATTTCAGAATATCCTGCCAAAATTTTATAAAGGATGACTGAAAAGTAATAGACCATATCTAATTTTGTATCTTTAAATTGTCTTGAAAGAGCCTTTAGATTTGTTGGCCCTTTTTTCTAGTCTATGATTTGATGGGTATGAAGTGTTATCTTTCCTTTTCAGTGAGACCAGCTCCTTTTCCTATATTGATTGGCCATTTGCATTTCTTCTCAGAAGTGCTGAGTTCTTTCTATTTCTCACAGGTTTACGGGAGTCATTGTTATATGTTGTCTACACATTTCTTTTGCCTCTGGGTTGTCTATTCTCTTTAACATGCTTTTTTAAAAATAGACATTTACATTTTTAATGCTCAATCTGCTAACTTTTTTATCTATATACTGAATGCTTCTGTATGGAGAAATTCCTCCCTACCTAATACAATGAAAATGTTCTTTTGTTGTTTTCTTCAAATTGGTAGTGTAGCCTTCTTCACTAGGTGTATATTTAAACGTGTTGATTTTTGTTTCTAGTGTGAGGTGGGAATCCAGATTCACTTTTTCTGTGTAAGTTTTTGTGCAGTTCACCCTCTCCTTTTTTCACATTGTTTTAATCATGCATCACATGTCTGTTTGCGTAAGGGTCATTTCTGTGACATTCATTATTTTTTTCTGATAAATTCCTAGTAAGAGAAAACTTTTAGGATAAAATGATTATTAATGCTTACTACAGAATTACTTTTGAAAAGTTCTAAACATTATTTACATTTTCCCAAGATTTTTTCCTTTCTTTTTCTCTTTGAGATAGGCTCTTGTGAAGTAGCCGAGGCTGATCTTGTGTTTTAGTCTCATGAGTGCTGCGGTTACAGTTATGGACTCTTGCCCGGCTTTTTTCTATTTTTTTTATTGTGGTAAAATATATATAATAGTTAACACCTCCCCTTTCTGTATTAGACACAGATTTTTTTTTTGTTTGCTTGTTTTGTTTTGCAGGGGCGATGTGGGGTGAATTTTGAGACAGAATCTTGCTACATGGCCCAGTCTGGCATGGCTCTTACTGTGTGTCACAGGCTAGTCTTGCCCTCTTAGTCTTCCTTCCTCCACCTACCTAATGCTGGGATTATAGGCATGCATCACTACTATTCCTGGTACACCTTGACTGTTTTTTTTTTTTTTTATGTACTGTTAACTGAGATTAAATATGACAAAAATGTTCAACCACTACTACCACTGGCTCTCTTCATCTTGTGAAGCTAACACTCTACCCATTAAATAATGACTTCCTATCCTTTTTACAGTTCTTGACAGCCATTATTTTACCTTCTTTATGATTTTGATTACTGTATTTGCATCTTATAGTATTTATCATTTTGTGGTTGGCTTGTTTCATTTGCCTTGTCCTTTGGTGCAGTTATTTGTAGCTTACCAGCATCTCCACTTTTAAAAAAGCTGAATAATGTTCCTTTGCTTATCTTCACCATACTTCTCTTAGCCATTTCTTTGTTGATGGGATTTTAGGTCATTTCTGCATTTTAGCTTTTGTAAATAAAGCTTGTATGAGCATAGTGTATGATTACCTCTTTGAAACCCATGGAGATGTTGGACCAGATGTAATCTCATTTTAACTTTTTTGAGAAACTTTTATTTCCCACAGTGGCCATGCAATCTTACATTCCTCCCAACTGTGCCCAGTGGTTCAGCTTTCTCCTCTTCTTTGCCAATATTGTTTCTTTTAAAAGGTAGCCACTCTAATGAATGAGGTAGTATTTTATTGTAGTTTCTGTTGGCATTTTTTCTAATGATTAGTGGTACTTAGCATCTATCATATACTTATGGGCCATTCCCTTATCTTCTTTGAAGGAATTTTGTTCTAGTCCTTTGCTTATTTCATATATATTTTATTTATATGTATATGGTTGCTGTTTGCGTGCATATGTGTTCATATGTGCGTGTGGAGGCCAGAAGTCATTGTCTGGTGCATCCTTCAATTGCTCTCCACCTTACGTAAGACACAGTCTCTCACTGAACCTGGAGCTTACAGATTTGTTTAAATCAGTGGTTCTCAACCTGCGGGTTGCAACCTCTTTTGGGAGGTCAAGTGACCTTTCACAGTGGTCACCTAAGGCCATTGGAAAACACTGATATTTACACTTTGATTCATTACAGTAGCAAGATTGCAGTTATGAAATAGCATTGAAAATAATTTTATGATGGAGGGGGTTACCACAGGAGGAACTGTTAAAAGGTCACAGCACAAGGAAAATTGAGAACCACTGGTCTAGATTGTCTGGCCAGCAAGACCCTGGGGTCATCCTGTCTCTCCCTCTCCAGCCTTGCAGTTACAGATCTGCAGTTACAGATTATATGGGCCCTGGGGATCTGAACTTAGGTCCTCATCCTTGCACGGCAAGCATTTTACTGTCTGAACCACTCCCCAATTCCTCCTTTGCTCATCTTGAATTATATTTTTGTTTTAAAAGATTTTAGTTATGTGTTCATATGGGGTATGAGCACAAAAGTGCAGATGTTCATGGAGGCCAGAGGTGTTCAATTATTTGGAACTAAAGTTAGAGACTGTTGTGAACTTCCTGATGTGGGTACTTGGGAACTGAACTTGTGTCTTTTGTAAGAGCCGTACATGTTCTTAACTACTGAGCAGTCGACAGTGATCCTTCAAATATTAAGTATTTTGCCACATGTATTCTTAAAAACAATTATTTTGTATTTATTTATTTTGTATGAGTATGCACGTGTGGATTTGCATGCTGTGGCACATATGTGGAGGTCAGAGGACTGCTTGTAGGAATGGAGTCTCTTTTACTATGTAGGTCCAGGGGTTCAAACTCAGGTAGTTTGTCTTGGCAGTAGGTACCTTTACATGCTAAACCACCTCTTTGGCCTCCTTAATATATTATTTTCAAAGTTTTATAGTTTTAGGTCTCATATTTAGATTTTTTATGTTTTGAATTAATTTTTATTTGTGATATTGGATAAGGTACTGTTGCCAGAGGCTATTCATTCGTTCCCAGCTGCTCAGCCCTGAAATAATCACACAGAAACTATATTATTTGCAATACTGTTTGGCTAATAGCTTAAGCGTATTTTTTACCTAGCTTTTACATCCTAAATTTACCCATCTCCATTAATCTATGCATCACCATGAGGTTATGGCCTACTGGCAAAGTTTCAGTGGGCTCCGGCAGATGTGTCTGTTCTCCTGCAGCAGCTACAGGGCTTCTCCCTGACTCTGCCTACTCTCTCCTCCTCTATCTGCTTGGAAATCCCACCTTGCCCTATTCTGCTAAGCCATTGGCTGAAACAGCAGCTTTATTCATTAACCAATAAAAGCCACACATATACAGAAGGACTTCCCATACCAAGGTACCAACTTAATTTTTTGCACATGGATACTAATTTTCCTAGTATGTTTATAGAAATAATTTTCTGACCTGCTGGCACCCTTGTTGAAGATCATGACCATACATGCCAAGCTTTTCTCTGAGATCCCATTTATCCGTGTCTGTCTTTATGTCTGTGCTTTATTATTTTGATTACTGCAGTTTTGTAGTAAATTTTGAAATGAGGAATTATGAATTCTTGAGGTTTGTTCTTTAAAGGTTTTGGCTATTTAGGGTTATTCGAAATTTCATATTTTATCATGACCTTTTTTATTTCTGCAAAAACCTTGAGATTTTGGTAGAGTTTACATTGAATGTATAGATTGCTGTGGGCAATATTAACATTTTAACAATTCTGATTCTAGTCCATGAATATATGTGTTTCCTTTTTCTTTTCCTTTTTTTTAAAATTGTCTTCATTTCTTTTCAGTAGTGTTTTCACTGTACAAGCTTTCTGTCTTCTTGACTAATTTTGAAATTTTTTTTGTGATGCAGTTGAAAATGTAACTAAGATCATTAAAATTTAAAAGCATTTATTTTTCTTGAATTAATTCTAGAAGGTAATTTACGTTTGTCTTATTGTTGAGTTTGTATCTTGAAACTCTTTGTGGTTTCCGTTTTCCATTTGATAGCTCTCAGTGTTGCTTTTAGCATGTTCAGGCCACTCAGAGTCAGCAGTCTGTGAAGTAAGTGGGACAGTGATGTAATCTGAGACTCGGTAGACATTTTAAATGTCCTTATGCTCTGGACAGTTGGGGTCTTACTCCTTGTTTGGGTGGTAGAAGAAAACCCTTTGCCTTTCAACCCCTAGACCCAGAGGGGCCACATTAGCAGGATCAGTATTAGGATTAGTGAAGAGACTGAGTTCATTTTTCTTTTTATAAACTTGTTGTTTATGATTTCTTTTTTATTTATCCTGGATGGGTTTTAACCTTTCTCTTTAGATTGATACCTTTGTGGGGCTGGATTCCACTTGATTTTCTTTATAGGTCTTTAAAATTTCTTTTCTCCTTTTTTAGGTCTTTTAACTTCCAGTTGAGATTCTTACTAAAGTTTGCCTGTTATAAAAATATTATGTAGTCTCAGAAAATGTAGACCTTGGAAAGAAAATGGGATTTAAAAAAATTTCTCACCACCCAGGAAGGGTCACAGTTGTTAAAACAATAGTGTAGGAGAGTTTAGTTTTGGCCCTCCTTCATTTAGAACATAAAATCAGTAGAGAACTCAGGTAAACTAAACTTTCCCACAGTTCTCTATTTGTTTATGTAAAGTAGCTATGCCATATTGATATGTTATGAAAATAAAAATACAGCAACATTGAATGTCCATGGTTGATCCTTGAAACCTTTTATCAAAGGAAGTCACATTTTAAGTTAATTTTTGTTATTTATTAACTTGCTCTTATTTTTGATGAATGTTTGCTTAGTTATTTTATGAAGTCTTTATGTTGGGCTAAGTTTTATTTCCTTTAGAAAAAAACAGATACTACTTACTACTAAGGTTTAGGGTTCAGAGAATATGTTTTAGATAAAAAGATTGCAACGCAGGTCAACTTTACTACTCTGCCACTCTAGCTAGCATAGTCCATCAAATTTTATTCACTCTGTGATTGCTTTAAGATATATTATTGGAAGAAATAAAGTTGCGTATACTAGTACATGCCTGCATTCCTTGCACTTAGGGAACTGAGGCAGGAGGATTCTTCCAAGTTGGAGTCAAGGATGAGTGACAACCCAAGCTATACCCTATCTTCAAAATAAAAGCCAAATAAAAAGATATGCTATTTTTATTCTGGACAAAAGAAGAAAATACTAATTAAATTTTGCCAAGAATCCTGAGTATTTCATCCAAATTGCTATTTTGTATCTATTATCTCTGTGAATATATGAAAATTTAAATTTGACTCCTCTGAATTACATTTGAATGATCATTATTTGATGTTTGTGTTTTCCATGTACTGTCATCCTCTAATCTTTAAAAACATTAGTAATGAGGCATTGTGGTCAATGCGCTGGCTGGCTGGGGTGATTGGTTGGCTTTTTGATGGGATCTTGCTGCAGTATTCTAGGCTGGCCTGACAATGCCACACTGAGGTCCAGCATTTCTTAACAAGCACTCCAAAATCCTCACTAAGATCTTGGAAGATAATGATTCTCGTTTTGCAGGTGATAATGCTGATGTGTAGCACAAATTCTAATTGTTCTTTAAAAAAAAATCTTGGCGGTGAAAGCTGAGAGATCCGAGAAGCAGAGCAACCAGTCACTCTACCTGTGCTCATACTAAAGGGGCAATCCTGTCCTCAGACTGCATGAGCTCCTGTCTCCTCCTGCCTTATATTCCCCTCTCTGCCAAGCCAGATCCTTACTGTCTCCACCTCCCGAGTACGGGGATTAAAGGTGGCAGCCACCTTTGCCCTGTTGTTTCTCTTTTAAACTGGATTAATTTTGTATAGCCCTGCGTGGCCTTGAACTCAGTCTCCCTAGAGGTGAGATTAAAGGTGTGTGCCACCACTGCCTGAACTCTAGTGTCTTAGATCTTTAGGCAGACTTTATTTGCTAAAACACAAACAAAAGATCACCACTCTGATGCTCTCTTGACCGTTCCACATAATAGAAAAGTTTTAATTATGTAGGACTCACATTGCTTCTTCATGAGATCCTTAAAAAAGTTTAGAGTCTGAGAGACCAAGGAATTGTAATTGTTTGACACTATAAGGACACATGAATTTGTGATGCAGGAATGGCTACATGGTAACACAGTCCTGGCCAACAGCCATTATAAAATGACACTGACAAAAGCATCTCCCGCTTCATCAATTTCAGAGAGTGTGTGTGTTCTATTTCTGTGAGGGGACACCATGGCCAGGGAAACACTTAATAAGGAAAACATTTAATTGGGGCTGACTTAACAGATTCAGAGGTTTAATTCATTATCATCATGGTAGAAAACATGGTGGGAAACGTGGCTGCACACAGGCAGACATGGTGCTGGAGAAGGAGCTGTGAGTTTTATATCTGGATCCACAGGCAGCAGGAAGAGAGCAACACTGGGCCTGTCTTAGAGCATTTGAAAATCTTAAAGCTGACCCCCAGTGACAGACTTCCTCCAGCAATGCCACACCGCCTAATAATGCCACTCCCTATGAACCTATGGGGGTGGTTTTCATTTAGACCACCACTCCTGTTTGTTTATATTCTCTGTTGAAGGGGAGGTAATAAAATATCTGGTGTTCAAAGGATTAAATAACATAGTAATAATTATAGCTAATACTTTTGAATTCTTACTATATATGTCAGCTATAGAAAATGCTTGTATGCATTTTAAGCCTAGTTAATATGTATTATCTAGTTCTCACAAACTTGCAAGGTGTAGGTAAGCATCAATGGTAATGGAACTAAAACAGGGATTTTTAAAAAGTTGCTGTAAGCAACACAGCTTGGAAGTGACATCGCAGTTTGTGAGCCCTTAGCAGTTGAACCAGTGCTGGGCAGCGAGTGCTGTCCTCCTGGCATGGAAAGCACAGAAGCACTAGGCCTTTGCATAGCAAGTGCGATTTATTTATTTTTTGAGACAGTCTTGCTTTGTAGCTCTGACTGGCTTGGAATTAACTGGGTAGACTGAACTGGCCTCAAACTAGTTGTTTCTCCTATCTTTGCCTTCCAACTGCTAGAATTGCAGATGAGAACTACCTCACCCAGCCTGCATAATTAATATTTATGTTTAAGTTACTTTTTAAAAATAGTGTTTAAGAGAATGAGAAACCACAGGCTGGGAGAACATAAGCTAATGGTTTGAAAACGCTTAAAACTCAATATTTAGAAATTACAAAAACCAAAACAAAACATGAACAGCTGCCTCGCCAAAGAGGATATATAGAGATGTCCCACATATGTCTAAAGGGAATTATGATTGAAACACACCCATAAGTCTTTTGGTAATTACACAGGCAGCACTGGGATGTGGAGCGGTATTCTCATTCATTGCTAGTAGGGATGCAAAACGACGCAGCCACTTTGGAATCCAGTGTGGCAGTTTTCTGCAAAACTCAGCCAACTGTTCCAGCAGCTATGCTGTTTGGTCTTTACTCAATAAGTTGAAAACTATCTATACTAATGTCTTTACCCACATGGGTAATTCATAGTTTCCAAACTTGGAAACAGCATATATCATTAATTAGGTGAAAGAGTAAACAAACTGGTACATCCAGAGTGGAAGAGTATTTAGTACTGAAAAGAAGTGAGCTCTCAAACCCTGAGAAGAGCTACTGGAACATTAAATATATATAACTAAATAAAAGCCAATCTGAAAAGTCTGTAATTCTATGTTATTCTGGAAAAGGTTAAAAGAAAAGGTATCAAAAGATAAGCGGTTGTCAGGGGAGATAGAGAAGAATAGCTGGGTACACAGTATTTTTAGGGCAATAAAACCTATCTGTATGATCAAATGGTGGCTATATTTCATTACACATTTGTTAGATCCCTTAGAATGTGAAGCACCAGGACTGAACCATAATGTAAGCTGTGCGTAGAAGTGGTAGTGGTATGTTAATGTAGGCTCTTTGGTTTCAGCAAATGTGCCAGGCTGGTGTAGACTGTGAGGTGGAGCTCTGGGGGATCTTTGTGCTTCTGCTTAATATTGTTTTGTACCTAAACATTTTCTTTTTTAAAAAAAAATTAAAAGTAAGCATTTAAAGTGTGACAGACATTTCTGATACTTTTATTTTCAGGCCCAGAATAAAGAGACCAATGTTTTAGCTGCTGCAAAGGTGATTGACACCAAATCTGAAGAAGAACTTGAAGATTATATGGTTGAGATCGACATATTAGCATCTTGTGATCACCCAAACATAGTCAAGCTTCTAGATGCCTTCTATTATGAGAACAATCTTTGGGTACGTACTTTTTGTTCCTTTACAGGTAGCCGAAATGAGTTAATTGTCCTAAAAGGGTCGTGAAAACATATTTTGTACGTTACCTCTTCTACTTAGTTACTTGCAAACTTGATTGAGGGTTGATCTGCTAATGAGAGTCAGTAACAAGATAACGATTCTCAGTTCATGGATGTTCAGCTTTAGTTTCAGATTATACCATTTCATACCATTGTTTGACACTGGATCTAGGTGGGAGAGATAAATTTCTAAAATATGTCTGTGTTTATAATTTCAATAATTTAAGTATTAAATATTTTTGAAGGATTATTTTTCTTTCTTTCTTTCTTTTGTTTTTTTTTCTTCTTGGGTTTTTTTTTAATAAATAAATAAATATTTATTTATTTATTTATTTATTTATTTATTTATTTATTTATTATGTATACAATACTCCGTCTGTGTGGTTGCCTGAAGGCCAGAAGAGGGCGGCAGACCTCTTTACAGATGGTTGTGAGCCACCATGTGGTTGCTGGGAATTGAACTCAGGACCTTTGGAAGAGCAGGCTATGCTCTTAACCACTAAGCCATCTCTCCAGCCCTCTTCTTGGGTTTTTGAGACGGTTTCTCTGTCAAGCCCTGACTGGCTTAGAACTTACTCTGTGAACCAGGCTTGCCTGAAACCCAGAGACCACCTGTCCTGCCTCCTGAGTGCTAAGATTAAAGGAGTGTGCCACCATTGCCCACTGACGGTTCTTTTTTCTGTGTTATTTATAATTTTTATCCTAAAGTTTTTATAAATCATGCAATACTATAAACTGTGAGAATATTAAATTTCACATTAGGCTCAGCCTTCCTGCATGATGAAATGGTTAAAATTGTATACATTTTGTTTATTTTTAAGAAAATAGGTATAAATAGGTAAAGCAATAATATTTTAATATTTACTTGAACTAGCAGTTTTATCAAGAGTTTTTTTATAAATTAAAAAATAGTGATTTATGTGTGTTTTATCTGTATGTATATCTGTATACCATGTGCATTCCTGGTTCCTGTGGAGGCTGGAAGAGGATATCAGATCTGAGACTGGAGTTACAGATGGGTGTGAACTTCCATGTGGGTCCTGGGAATTGAACCTGGGTCCTCTGGAAGAGCAGTCAGTGAGTGCTTTTAACTGTTGCGTGGTCTCTCCAGCCTTTCAAGAAAGCTGACAGCGTCTTATAAAATAGAGTTTAAATGTTTTTCTTAAAATAATGACTATCTGGCTTGAAATCAAAAGTCTGTTCTTTGAGATGCAGCTGCTGCCAGTTAGGACCTTGGTTGAGTAAGCTCATTCTCAAGTCTTTGTTTCTCTGAAGGATGAAAAAAGAATTAGCTCCCAAATTATTTTTCACTTGAAAATAAATTGTAATCAGCAAACACTTATAAAAATATTGTAGTAGCCTGGTGTGGTGATACACACCTTAATTGAAGCACTCAGGAGGCAGAGGCAGGTGGATTTCAGTGAGTTTGAGGCCAGTTTGATCTGCATAGTGAGTTCCAGAACAGCCAGTGGTATATAGAGATAGTCTGTCTCGAAAAGTAAAAACAAAAACAAAACAAAAAAATTTTTAGCAAGAGGGAAGATGTATAGAATTACACTACTTATTAAAATATTATTTTTAAAAGTATAGTTATTATTGGTCTAATGTCTCTTAAAATAATTGTTCAGGGCTCTAGCCTGAATTATAAGAAAAACTCCTCGACATTAACAGATATGCCTTTACTTTGACACTGTTGCAAAATAAAAATTTGGTTTACTATGAGGTACAGTTTAATGGGAGACATAGATATAAATAGAATAATCATAGTACAAAATTATAACTAGTAAAGTGAAGAAGGATGGGTACATGTTGGTGATAATTGAGTTTGAATCTGTGTGTTATGTTGCTTGCCTGTCTGCCTGCTTTCTCCCTTTTCTCTCTCTCTCTCTTTTTTAAATTAAAATGGCTGGAGAGGTAGCTCAGTGCTTAAAAGCATGTACTGCTCTTGCCGACGACCCAAGTTTGGTTCTAAACACCACATTAGGTAATAATGTGCTTGTAACTGTAGCTCCTGGTGACCTGACACTCTCTTCTGGCCTTCAAGAGCACTTGCACTCATGTGCACATACCACTGCAGAAGTACATGAACATTAGCATAAATAAAAATAAAATGAGTCTTTAAAATAAGCCTGCTTTTTTTTAAAGTTTTTTTTTTATTGAAAGTTAAACAATATATTTGATCACTTAACATTGCATCAGCATTTGGGAGATGGAGGCAGGAGGATTGCAGATTTGAGTCTGTCCTATTCTATAGGAAAACCTGACTCAAAACAAAATGAAGAAAAGGAAAAGGGGAAATAGTATGTACTTCTATCATACTGTGCGTGTGCAGAAGAACATCACTTAAGACTTGTAACTGACGGCAGGGAATCCTTCTTGTTTAGCATGACACTGTTCCTACCTAGAGCCTAGATAAACCAGTAGCTTTTCATTTATCTGTCTTGCTAAGTTTCTGACAGTTGGTGTAATTACAGATACATGTTTTTGTTTATGTGCAGATCCTCATTGAATTTTGTGCAGGGGGAGCAGTAGATGCTGTGATGCTTGGTAAGTACCTCTGTTCCTATGTTTGCTTCTTAGATTGTCTCAGATAGAAGGATTGTAGAAGGAGCTGCTTGTTCATCCCGCCCCCCCCCCAGAACTGAAATAACCACACAGAAACTGTATTAATTAAGTCACTCTTGGCCCATTAGCTCTAACTTCTTATTTGCTAACTCTTGCATCTTAATTTAACCCATTGTCATTAATCTGTGTATCGCCACGTGACTGTGGCTTACTGGCAAGATTCTTACCGGCGTCCATCTTAGGCGGAGGATCCATGGTGTCTCTCCGCCTCTTTTCTTCCTTCCAGTGTTCAATTCTGCCTTCCCCACCTACCTAAGTTCTGCCCTATCAGGCCAAGGCAGTTTCTTTATTCATTAACCAATAGAAGCAATAGAAGACAGAAGGACCTCCCACACCAACGGATCTCAACTATATGTATACATATGTAATATTAGAGTCCAGTGCATTAAGAAATCAATTTAATTGTATTTTAGATAAGTATAGTTCTGAGATGTAATGTTGAATATTCTATGTCAAGAAATTAATCTTTGTAGAAATTCAGCTCTTTTACAGTAAATGATCTTTGATAAGATCACAGTGGTAGACTGCACTGAAAATATTTAATTAGCTTTATGTTTTCATTGCATAAAAATACATACATGTATATATTTTTCACTTTCTCCTTATAGAACTTGAGAGACCGTTAACTGAGTCCCAAATCCAAGTAGTTTGCAAGCAGACTTTAGAAGCGTTGAGCTACTTACATGACAATAAAATCATCCACAGAGATCTAAAAGCTGGCAATATTCTTTTTACCTTAGATGGAGACATTAAGTTGGGTAAGTTTTTCAAACATTTGAATTTGTGCTCTGGGATTTACTGTGGAATGTAGTGACTTGATGCTGTTTTGGCCTACACAGACATATAAAACAGGGAGAATTACTCCCAGCTGCACTTGTAAACACTTCAGTGGTTACACATCCCCCAGTTCTTAGGATTCCTAAGTATATGCACCTAATGACACACAGAGGAAGTAAAAGATGGTGTGTTTTTATTTTCAGAAGCAGAAACTTGGCAAAGCACTAGTTAGTGTTTCCTTCTGTAAGTTTTTGAACATGGATTTAACATTTGTAAATGCTTTGTATTTGGCTATAATAAAACACTAAACTCAATTTTATTTTAATGACAACATATCTAGTAGGTTTTTTTTGTTCCACGTTCTTCGACCCAGAGCCTTGAACTTGAAGCAAGTGTTCTTATCACTGAAACTAAAACCCTACCCTCAGTTTCTTATTTTATTGATATGCTTATTAAGCCAACAAGTAACCTTAGGTTTGAAAGTAAAATAAGTTTAAGGACTAGCATTTAATTTTGTCTTTTATACCAAAGGAATGAATGATGTATGTCATAAAAAGAATTAGATGTAAATTTTAGACTGAGGTTAGTTAAGTTCACACATACAAGTAGAAGATACAACCTTTTAAAAAGTTTTTCTAAAAAGAGACAATTAAAAAAAATTGAACAGTGATGCCTAAATTTATGTTTTTTGAAAAAGTAAAGTTATTCAAAAGCGGTATTGATTTCAGTGATTTTTAACCATCGTATTTTACATTGTTATAACATAATGGGACATCAAAATGGAATGTGCTAAATTTTATCTCTTACTGTACCATAAAGAGACATGGAAATCCACCAGAAAAGCTGTATAAAATTTTTAGACAAGAGCTTTGAAGTCATTTCTTAAGTGAAGAAGTTAGACTCAGCCAGGTACCCTACAAATCCTTTTACATACACAGTTAATTTCAGTCCCTGCCCTTCCCCTTCCCCACACTGTGTTGACCCTCTCCTCCACCCCCCCAAAGGGTTTCTCTGTGCAGCTTTAGAGCCTGTCCTGGAACTTGCTCTATAGATAACACTGGCCTCAAACTCAGAGAGATCTGCCTGTCTCCCAAGTGCTGGGATTAAAGGCGTGCGCCCTCCACCCAGCTTTGTGTTGACTTTTAAACTAATCTGTGTTTCTTTATGGTTCGGTTATCCCATATTTATCTTTAAAGTTTAAATTTGCTCATATATAAATTTTGGTTTTTCTTTGCCATCTCTATAAATTACACATTTCTTCTCTATTCCTCTGTTTACATGGTAGCACACGTTCTCTTTGAATTAACATTGTTCCAACCAAGAGAGCAGTATTTGATTGTTGGGAGGCCAAAAAAAAAAAAAAAAATCATAATGATTTGTGACCTCTCCAAAGTCCATAACATGCAAACAGATGCATGTGGTATTAAAATTTTCAGTGACTGGGATGGTTAGAAAAACAGTTCTAAAAAGACTTTGAGGTGGTAGGAATGAAATGCAGAACTTGGATCTGGCCGCTAGACCTGTGGCCTTTCCTTTGGCTGCACTTGCTGAATATGTGGTCATGATTTTAGTTTCTTTCTGTATTTCCTTCAGTTAGTAGATGAAGCAAAGGCTTGGTAATGCTTGATGAGTCTCAGGTTTGATGCCAAATGAGAGCAGGTGGTTGTGTATTGTTCTATTAGCAGAGTGTGAGACTTGCCTTCTGCTTTGGTTAGGGTTGTTATTGTTGCTGTTGTTTACACTACTGGGTATTGAGTTCAGCGTCTCACATGTACCAGGAAAGTATCCTACCAAGACCAGCATCACAAGCTTATTTGTTTTTGAAATCTAGATTTATTCTTTAATTGAGGCTGCAAAATGAATTATACCATTTTTTCTTTTTTTTTTTGTTTTTTTGTTTTTTTGTTTTTCGAGACAGGGTTTCTCTGTGGCTTTGGAGCCTGTCCTGGAACTAGCTCTGTAGACCAGGCTGGTCTCGAACTTCATTTGTTATTTTTGATAGCTTTATAATCAATTAACTCTTCATTTATTACTATAAGTTAACAATTTTATAAGAAGAGATTTTCTTAGTTGTTTGATTATTTGGGACAAAAGCAAAAGAAAGTGTTTTATTTAGTTTTTAAGATAATTAGTTGGTTCTGAGTTCTAAGCTAAAATGGTGGGCTTACCCATTGATAAAGTTACAGTGCTGCTGTTCTTTTTAACTTAAATCAGAAACCATAAGGCTTCTCACTTTTTCCTTTGTAATATAATTAAGGTTTTATTTTATTTTAGTTAATCTCACTATTTAGCCTAGAGTAGCTTGAAACTCCAGAGTTTCCTGCCTTTTAGCCTCCCACATATTGGGGTTGCAGGTGTACACCACTGTACTCAGCTCTTGTAGTCTAATTTTTGAGGATGCTGAGGAGATAGAATGTTGTCATAAAGGCTACTTTGCTGTGATTTCTGGTTTTTTTTCACACTATAGGAAAATACCTCTATTGAGTTAATTGCAGCATACAATGTTTGGCATTTATTTTGAAGTGTATATAAGATTTTAATTTAAAGTGACAGTTTTTTTGTCACTGAGGATTTGTCATTTTTACTGTAATTTAAGATGTATCTAGATGGTGGTCAGTGTATTTGTGATAAAATATTGGACACTTTTTTGAAAGATGGTAGAAGGATGATGGTTAAAATTAGCATGGTAGGGGCTGGAGAGATGGCTCAGTGAGTGAAGTGCCTGCTGAAATGGGGCCCTGATTTTGGTTCCCAAGAACCTGTGTAAAAGCTGGGCTTGGTAATGGATGCTTGTCACCCTAGTGCTGGCTTGCCAGAGACAAGAGGAATTCTGTTGCTCCCTAGCTAGCTAGTCTTGCCAACATGGTAAGCTCCAAGTTCACTAAGACGTAATGTCTCAAAAAGTTAAGAGCAGTAGAGGAAGACACCTGACATTGACCTCTGAACTCTATGAGCATATAGTCACACACCCCTGTCATGCACACATAAACACATGTATGTACTACACAGTACACACAAACATTAAAAAATATTAGAATGACCAAGAAATCATTTCTCTTTCTGATGTGCTTAACTTTTAATAAGGTTGACCTTACTAAAGACTTGAAATGCTTCTTCCACTCCATTAAACACAATTTGCCGTGCTTAAAAGCTGTCATTAATGTTATTGTATGATTATTTATTTCAAGCGGATTTTGGAGTATCGGCTAAAAACACCAGGACAATTCAAAGGAGGGATTCCTTTATTGGCACTCCATATTGGTAGGTATTCATTTTTATGAATCTATACTATTAGTTGGGTCTGCAGTTATTACTTTGTCCACACATAGTCATTATACTGACTGTAGTTTACAATAACTGTTAATTAAACATCTTAACTTTTCATTTTTCTGTCTTCATAGGATGGCTCCTGAAGTAGTCATGTGTGAGACATCAAAGGACAGACCTTATGACTATAAAGCTGACGTTTGGTCCCTGGGTATTACTTTAATAGAAATGGCTGAGATAGAGCCACCTCACCATGAGTTAAATCCAATGCGAGTATTGCTAAAAATAGCAAAATCTGAGCCCCCAACATTAGCACAGCCGTCAAAATGGTAAGCTCTTTTAACAAAGTTTTTAAAGAACCAAAGCTTGATATTTTTTTGTTTGTTTTGTTTTGTTTTGTTTACAGGGTTTCTCTGTAGCTTTGGAGCCTGTCCTGGAACTAGCTCTTAGACCAGGCTGGCCTTGAACTCACAGAAATCTGCCTGCCTCTGCCTCCCAAGTGCTGGGATTAAAGGCGTAGGGCACCATTGCCCAGCTTGATGTTCTGTTCTTTTAGTTTGCTAAGGGTAAGTTTAAGTTTGGAGATGAGGCATGAAGACTGAATGAGGAAACTGAGGTAGGTGTGTTCCCAAGATTTAAGGACCTGGGGAGGTGGCTCAGTGATTAAGAGCACTGGCACCTCTACTGCTTGTGAGGACCAGGGTTCAGTTACCAGCACCCACATGATGACTCACAGCTGGCCATACTTCTGGTCTCTTGGGAGCTGATGCCCTCTTCTGGCCTCTGTGAGTACTAGGCACACACTTGATATATAAATGGCAGGTGCTCACATCTGTACATAAAGTACAAGTACAAGACTTGAGGATCATGGAAATCATTGTAAATTATTTTCCCTGTTTAGACAGTGTGAGTGAACTGGGTCTGCGTGGAGAAGACGTTTTCTGTACTATAAACAATCAGGCCATGTTCAGTTGATGTGTATTTGTGGAACTTAGTGTAACAATTGTTGTAACATTTTGATAACTTGTAAAGATATGGCTGCCTCTCATTGATTACCTGCTGTGGAATAATCATGCACACTGTATGAGTATATGTTGCTATGGTTGGTTTAATAAACAAGCTGACTGGCCAATAGCTGAACAGGATAAAGTTAGGCGGGAAAGCCAAACTGAGAATGGTGGGATGAAGGAGGGCAGAGTCAGAAGAGTTGCCACCCCGATGGAGAACAAGTCAGACATACAAAATGGGATAGTGGTAAAATCCATGAACTTTGGGGCAACACATAGATTAATAGAAATGGGTTGAGTTGTAAGAGCTAGTTAATTAGTAATAACCCTGAGTTATTGACCAATCATTTATAATTTATATTAAGCCTCCAAGTCAGTTGTTTGTGAAGCAGTTGCCAGTTATTTGGGAGCAAGCGGTCAGGACAGGAAAACTCTGCCTCCAATCAGCTGTGTGCCTTATTACATGTATGTCTAACATGTATTTACAGAATACTTTTCATAAAATCTTACTCTCATTAGTTCTCTTATCATTATACTAAATCAATACTAATTTATACTAAGCATAATGAAGCTAAACATAATCTTCTTTTGGCGGGAGGGAGGGTTTTCGAGACAGGGTTTCTCTGTGTAGCTTTGGACTGTGTCCTGGAACTCACTCTGTAGACCAGGCTGGCCTCAAATTTACAGATATCTGCCTGCCTCTGCCTCCTGAGAGCTGGGATTAAAGGTGTACGCTACCACTGCCTAGCTACTAAGCATGATCTATTAAAGAATTTAGTTTGATTTTTTTAATAATTATAAAGTAAAATAAAATGCCATTGTTGACATTTTATTCTTCAGGTCTTCAAATTTTAAGGACTTTTTAAAGAAGTGCTTGGAAAAGAATGTAGATGCCCGGTGGACCACAGCTCAGCTATTACAGGTAAGATGAGGATAATGTGCCACCAGCTGGTCAGATTGTTTTAACATTGTGTCTAAAAGAATACCTCTGCACATGTGCACTGCACATACGTGAACACTACACATGCATGCACACAAATGATATGAGGTGGTTAGATAAATTTGATTTTACTTTAAAGCAGGGTCTGTTCCTTATATTTGAAATAAAAATGTGTCAAATAATATTATAGATAAATAAAATAACAAATCTTAGGGCAGTTGCTGTAAGGATGTGTGTTGTGTAATGCCAGTATGGTAGTATTTTAAGCTGACGTGTTTATCTAAGGAGAGGTTGTGGGAAAAATTGCCTTTCTGTGTTCAACAAGTATATCTCTATGTCCCTAAAACACTTTTCCCAGTATTTCCTTACTCCTGTGGTTGAAGATCTTAGCCTATAACAGACTGTTAGTCAGGGTTCTCTAGAGAAACCAAATTAATAGAACTAATCTCTGTATATAAACAGCTTTTGTTAGAGTGGTCTGACTATTCCAGCAATGGCTGTCTCCTGATGGCAAGTCCAAGAATCAAGTAGTTGTTCAGTCCACAAGGCTGGGTGTCTCAGCTGTCTTCAGTGTGTGCTAGAATCCCCCAGAAGTAGGCTTTAATGTTAGTGAAGGAATGGGCCTGGGGTGACTTTCAGAAGTTGGTTTTCTCCTTCCACTATGTGGGTGCTGACTGAACTCAGGTCTTTAGTTTGGCAGCAAGCACCTTTACCCACAGAGCCATCTCATTGGCCTCTTTTAGTTATTTTTAATGAAGTGATGCTTAAACTTACAACTTGCTTTAAATTTTAATTTAAAAATTATTTATGAAACTTTTCAAACATACAGAAAAACCAAATTGTAATTTCTACTCAGCCATAATAAGTCGCTTTAATTTTTGACATATTCCTTCAAATTACTAAAATGAGACAAAATATAGCGTCTTCAAGAGGGCTCAGTAAAGGGACCTGCAAACAAGCCTGGTAAACTGAGTTTGATCTCCACGATCCACAGAATAGAGAAAACTGGCTGCCAAAGTCTGACTCCACTTGCACACTCACACACACTAAATAACTAAAAGCTAAATTGTACAAAACAAAATAAAATCCAGTTCGAATAGTCTTTACTTTTGCTCACTTTCCTCTCCCTTTTTCTTGTGTATGTTTTTCATATCCACAATTCATTTTTTGACACAGAAGGATCTACTTATGTGTTCAAATTTACAAGCATTTCAGTTGTCATTGAACATGCTTTTTTTGTGTGATTAACAGCATCCCTTTGTTACTGTTGATTCCAACAAACCAGTTCGAGAATTGATTGCTGAGGCAAAGGCTGAAGTAACAGAAGAAGTTGAAGATGGCAAAGAGGAAGATGATGATGAGGAAACAGAAAATGCTCTGGTTAGTGTCACTGAGGGTGTTTCCTTAGTAGAGTTTTAGAGATAGGTTTGAGATGTGGTTGTACATGTGTCCGAGGGGAACAAATGAGGCGGTACAAAACCTTCAGCTTTAGAAGTGAAGTTGGTAACTAAGTTTCTCTTGTCACCTATTTTCATTCTCTTTATTATTGAAGACTGTCACTTTTTAAAGTTACTTACATAATTTCAAGTTTTTTAGAATATAGCAATTAAATTTTACACATGTGAGTATAGATATATAAAGCCATTTTGATGATCATCTTGTGGTCATGTTTTAATATTAATGATGTATAAAATCTTTTTTAGCCAATACCTGCAAATAAACGTGCCTCCTCTGACCTCAGTATTGCCAGCTCTGAAGAAGATAAACTTTCACAGAATGCTTGTATTTTGGAATCTGTATCAGAAAGAATAGAACACAGTACTCCTGGTGATAAATTTAGCAGCAGAGTTGTTGATGAAAGACCTGCCACTGAGGAACCTGAGAAGGCTGTGGAGGGTGTTAATGAGCATGCAGGTGATTCTACCATAGAGACGATGGCTGAACTCAATGATCAGACAGTAGGAATTCATGAGAATGGGAGAGAGAAGAGACCCAAGCTGGAAAATCTACCTGACACAGAAGACCAACAAACTGTGGGTGTTAATTCAATTTGTGGAGGAAATGAGGGTGATAGAGTAACTTCAGAAGTTAATACTAACCATCTGAAACCAAAGGACGACAGGAGTAAAGAAAACCAGGAGATACCTGAGAATAAACTTACACAGCCTGAAGTAATTAAAGATAGTCAAACAATGGACTTGGTGTCTCAAGAGACTGGAGAAACAGAGGCTGATTTTCAGGCCGTTGACAATGCAGTTGGGTTGACAGAAGACACCCGAGAGAAACGGGGAGGAGATGATAAAGCTCAAAGAGTTGTAGTCAGCAAGGTAGGGACAAACGAGGCACTAGATGCTGCTGAGACGGCTGCTGAAGGCGGCAACCAGGATGTACAGAGTGCTGATGGGAAGGGCGTAGTGGAAGGAGCCCCCAAGTCAGCAGGGAAGCCCACCGAGGGCCCTGAGGTTGATGGTGCTAAGGAAGAGCCTTCTGTTCAAGAAAGAGTTGAGGAGAAGGAGCTAGGTCAACAGTCCGAAGTGTCAGACACCACACAGGCAGCCATTGAGGAACCAGGGACAGTTGAGGTTGAGCAAGTCAGTGAGTCAGGTAGCACTGAGGAGAGGAGTGCCTTGACTGGTGGTGCTGAGGAACCTGCTCTCGGAAGTGAAGCTGAGGCTGCTGCTACTGAGGTAGAGTTGGAGAGAAAAGAAACTGCGCAGGAAGTGCTGGTTAAAACAGATCCTCAAGCCCCTGCAACCTCGCAGCCCAACGAGCCTCATCCTGTCCTAATACCTAGTATCAATATTAACTCTGAAAACACAGAAAATAAAGGAGAAATAAATGCTTTCCCAAAAACTGAAACCATACTGTCACACGAGCCTGACAATGAAAAGGAAAATGACACTGACTCAGGGACTGGGTCCACTGTGGAGAACAGCAGCAGTGACTTGAATTTGTCCATCTCCAGCTTCCTAAGCAAAACGAAAGACAGTGGGTCAATGTCTCTACAAGTAAGTGTGCCTGGGGCCTTGCTTGGATTTTGCTTTGCCATTTTGGTAATTTCTAGTTCATTGCTATCTTAAAACACTATTAAATCTGTGTAATATTAACCATATGAATTCTTTTGGGATCATTAGGTAATCAAAAAGAACTGGAGAGAGAGATTCTGGGAATTATCTTTAAAGATTTTTTGATAGTGCCTACTCATTTTTGCAAATATGGGTACATGGGTAGATAAACAGGACAGGATAGTTTCTTGGTCTCATTTAGTGTTTCTTGCACATATCTGGATGCAATCTTAGCAAGCATTACTGCTATCCCAAAGAACGAGAAACTGAAAGAATTGTCTCCTTTTGAAAAGTGTTTCAAGGTATGAGTAATCCTTAACCACTGGCTCCTGTAGATGTCCACCTTTGTTTCTTTATTCCTAGTAATTAATACTGCCATGATGGGGAAATCAAACCCCAAAATATCACCCTGCACTTGGAGCCATTAGAGCATAATTCTCAAATCTTGGGTACTTAGAGTCACATGGGCAGTTTTGTAGAAACCTAGGAGACTCCTGCGGGTCAGTAATGTAGTAAAAGGTAGTATTTTTTTTAATTATATTTTATTTATTACTTTGAAAGTTTATGTGTGGGGACGCATGTGTGCCATAGCAAGCGTCTGGAGGTTAGAGGCAACTTGTGGGAGTGAGTTCCTTTCTTCCATGGTAAGTGCTTCTGTGACAGCTAAGGGAATCTTAATTGTAGATACCTTATTGTAGAAGCTGAAGAAATTTGTGAAGTTTGTAGGTTAAGGAAGGTATATATATATATATATACACACACATATATTTAAAGCATGTCAGTGTTAGACTTTAGAGAAATGCTAGGGAAGCAGCCATGGTTCGGGTTTGGGCGAACGTGAGGACCCTGGTGCTGGAGGATGGGGAAGTAAGGGGATGCTCACAGGTGCCAGAGCAAACTTGAATTCTAACACATTTTTAATTTAGTGCCTTTTCTTGCATTTCCTATTTTCTGTACTCCTTTTCTCTTTTTCCTTGGTCCCCTCCTCTTCCCTGTGTTCCCTTCCCCTTCATCCTCCCCTTCTTCTTTCACACTTTTCTCTCCCCCATTCCCTTCCTTACTTCCCAGAGTCTAGTTGTAGAGTCCCCATACTTCTGAGTGCTGGGCTCCCTTGTTTTTTTGCACCTCCACCCTGTCCCCCAGTAAACCAAGTAATTGTCTCCCTATTTAATCTGTTTACTGGTATAAAGCATAGTGGTGAGAACCCACAACAGTAAAAGATGAAGAGAAGCTTAATAGTAAAAGTCATCTATGGAATTTTATTACTGATGTACCTAATTATTAGTGTCACAAAGGTTGTGTATGCTCATGGCCAGAATGCCCAATTTCACTTTGAAAAGCTGTTTGGTTTTTTTTTTTTTTTTCACCTGCAAAGTTGCGTTCTCGGCGTTAGCCTATGATATAACTAATGTACAGATGACTCCTGCTGCTTTATATGTGCAGTCCTGATGACTGTCCAGGCATTTTTATTTTTAAAGAGGAAAATGTCTTCCACATATAGTATACAAAACCTAACCCAAATGAAATCTCATTCAGGAAACAAGAAGACAGAAGAAAACATTGAAGAAAACACGCAAATTTATTGTTGATGGTGTAGAAGTGAGTGTAACAACGTCAAAGATAGTTACAGATAGTGACTCCAAAACTGAGGAATTGCGGTTTCTCAGGTGAGTAGAAAAGCTGTGTAATTATCATGAGTTTAATTGAGTTTATTGCTGTTTCTGAAAATTATGTAGAATAGAGAAACAAGAGTAAATTCTTGGTTAATTTTAGATTATTTGAAAATTTTGTTTTTAAAGTTTAAAATCTTATGGCTAAAGCTTATTTAAAAGTATTACTCCAGAGTATAATTTGCTTCTTTTTGTTATACTTTGTCAGGCGTCAGGAACTTCGAGAGCTGAGATTTCTTCAGAAAGAAGAGCAGAGGGCCCAGCAACAGCTCAATGGGAAACTGCAGCAGCAGCGAGAGCAGATTTTCAGGCGCTTTGAGCAAGAAATGATGGTGAAGTCTTTGATCTTGTGTTATTTTGTCAATAAATAAAATCTAGTGTTTTAGAAACAGTCCTAGAGGGCTGAAGAGATGGCTTAGAGGTTAAGAGCACTGGCTGCTCTTCCAGAGGTCCTGAGTTCAATTCCCAGCAACCACATGGTGGCTCACAGCCATCTGTAGTGAGATCTGGCGCCCTCTTCTGTTCAGTAGGCATACATGGAGGCAGAATGTTTTATACATAATAAAGAGATGAATCTTTAAAAAAGAAAGAAAGAAACAGCCCTGGAGTAGGCTATT
Source organism: Alexandromys fortis (assembly GCF_014885135.2). Lineage (NCBI taxonomy): Eukaryota > Metazoa > Chordata > Mammalia > Rodentia > Cricetidae > Alexandromys > Alexandromys fortis. Next base: position 12,242,610 of record NW_026067893.1, on the reverse strand, counting down.
AAATTTGCTCTCTGATGATAAGATTTTTCATGGTTTTGTGGTCTATTACTGTAGCCACAGTTTCTGGGTGTTTTGGGTGCTTCTTACAAGCAAAAACTTGTTGAAAGGGATCTCCAATCCCAGTCTTATTACCGATTTTATAGTATACCACGTTTCATTTGAAATCTGTCATGAGAAGTTAGTATTTGGAGACTGGTAGATTGTTTACCAGGTTTTTAGATATTTCTGTCACTGAAAGCTGCTTCTGTGTTCGAGTTTCATCTTTCAACTTACAATATTAAGAGTTTTTTTTTAAATATTATGATTAAAATATTACCTAATTTCCCTTTTTCCCTTTCTTCTTTCCAGGTCCTCCTCCCATGCACCCTTCTCCCCCTTTATATTCATTGTTGATTGAGGTTTCTGTCCTGCCTGGTTCCCAAAGAAATCACACAGAGGTCTACATTAATTATAAACTGATTGGCCTAGTATCTCAGGCTTCTTATTAATTCTTATAACTTATGTTAGCTTATAATTCTTGTCTGTGGTAGCCACGTGACTTGGTACCTTTTTCGGCGAGGCAGTCATATCTTGCTTGCTCTGTGTCTGGCTTTCTCTCTCTCTCTGGGTGACGACTGCAAACTGAAACTTCCCTCCTCCTAGAATTCTCCTTGCCTCACTTCTACTGCCTGCCTGGTTGCCCCACCTATACTTTCTGCCTGGCTTACTGGCCAGTCAGCATTTATGTAAAATACAAGTGACAGGGTACAGACTATTGTCCCACAGCAATTTATGGCCTCACTTAATTTTTCTTTAATTGCTGATTTGTGTGTGTATTCCTAAATATATAAATACAGCATGTTCAGTTTGTATAATGTTGCTTATATGTATATGATTTTAGGTCTAACTATTTAGTATAGATAACTAATTGGAGGGGTTATCCCTGGGAGAGACTGTTTCTCCCTCTCTCAGCATTTCTTCATTGCCTGTAGTTCTTTGTTTAGGGTTCTTTGTTTAGGGTTGGGGCCCTATGAGATTTCCCCTTCCATGTTAGCATTATCTATTGATGTTGTGGGCCTTCAGGAATTGTTTTGGCAACTGTATTGTTGAGACTTTGTGGGTGTAGTTTTCCCAACATTTCTGCAAGACTCAGTCTCACAGCAGACATCTTAGTCCTCTGGATTTTACCATCTTTCTGCCCCTCTTCTGCAGTGTTCTCTGAGCCTTAGGTGGAGGAGTTGTGTTGTAGATGTCTCACTTGGGGCTGGGATCACATGATTCCTTATTCTCTGCATTTTAATTAATTGTTCTTTTCTGTAGCGGTCTCCATCTGTTGCAAAGAGATTTTTGTTTGTGTGTTTGTTGTTGCTGAGGGGTGAGAGCTAAAGTTACATGTAGGTATAAATATAAATATTTAGAATGTAACCTGGAATTATGCTAGTTTTGTAAAGTGATGGTTGTAGGTCCTCCAAGATCCATGACTAAGTAGGTTGTCCAAGTTTCTAGAATTAGGCATGATTTTTCTCTTGTTGAGTGAGTCTTAAATCCAATTATAGAGTTGTTGTTTACCACCAAAATATGAGTGCCACTGTGGTTATTTTGCCATGCTGGTTGTTGTGGTTCATAGGTGTCATAGCTTGATAGGACAAGGAATAAGCTTGCATGGACCCTTCTGGTACTATGAAAGTTAGTCTCTTAGGGAGGAGACTTTCAGTTAGATCCAGCTTGGATTTTCTTGGTCTTCAACAGCAGGAGCTCATCTTCAGTCTCTAGGAGGCAACCAAGGGCAACAGCAATAACCTATAATGTTTTGGGAGTCTCTTGGCCTCCCCTTACCAACAGCTTATCAGGGGGTTTCTGAGACCTGGTATTGGGGGTTTTTGCTAGATTGTCTGTTACTTTTGCGGCAAACTTTGTCAACCCAGGTGGGAAAATTTCTTTTAGACTATATATGTATATACATAGGTTTAGATGTATTATATGTGTAAATAGGTAATAATGATTTCTTACAACTTTTTGAGACATTCTTACTGTTATCCTCCCTCTTCTGTGTTGACCTTTCTCCCACCTCCCAATTCTTCCTCAGCCCCATTTCTCCCATTTCCTGTTCCAATTACATTTACACTGCTATTCTCCTCTCTGTTACATCTTTCCTTTTCCCATGGTCCCTTACTTTCCTGGCTTTCACTCAAATCTGAAGATTTGAAGTTAAAAAGCCATAATGAAATAGAAAAGAAAAAAAAAAAACATTTTGTGTTTGTTTTTCTGGGACTGGGTTAACTCACTCCTACAGTATTTTCTATTTCCATCCATTTTCCTGCAAATTCTATGATTTCACTTTCTTTATAGCTGTATAGTATTCTGTAGTGTATATGTATCACATTTTCATTATTCATTTCTCAGCTGAAGGACATTTAGGTTGGTTCCATTTCCTAGCAGTTGTGAGTAGAGCAGCAATGAACGTGGCTGAGCAAGTATTTGTGGGTAGGCTCTATCAAGTGGAGTGGTGGATCTGAGTCCTCTGGGTGATTTATTGTAGCTTTTTGAGGATTCTCCACACTTATTTCCATAGTAGCTGCAGTAGTTTGCAGTCCCATCCACAGTGAATGAGGGTTTCCTTTTCCTTCATATCCCTTCCAGCATTTGTTGCCAGTTATTCCATTGGTCTTTTCCATTCTGATTGTGGTAAGATGAAATATCTCAAAATTGTTTTGAATTGCATTCTCTAATTGCTAGGGCTGATGAACATTTTTTGAAATATTTTAGCTATTTTTTTTTTTGAGAACTCTCTGTTTGGTCTCAGGCTCTCATTTGAATGGGTTGTTTGTTATTTTAACTCTTTTCTTTTGAGTTCTTTATATATTCTGTATATTAATCCTCTGTCAAAGTTAGAACTGGCAAGGATTCTTCCCATTCCATGGGCTGCTTCTTCAGCTGATTGATTGTTTCTTTAGCTGTTAAGAGGTTTTTTAGTTTTATGAAATCCCACTTGTCAATTGTTGGCCTTAATTTGTGGGCAAATGGGGTCCTTCTCAGAAAGTCCTTCCCCATACCGTCTCTCCAGAACATACTGCCTGTGTTTTCTAGATTCTGAAGTTACCAGGTCATCTAGAACAGTTGTTTCCAAGCCTGACTGTTGGAGGAGGCTGCTTGTTTTGTTCCCAGCTGCTCAGCCCCAAAATAATCACATAGAACCTATATTATTTAAATCATTGCTTGGCCCATTATCTCTAGCTTCTTATTGGCTCTTACATCTTAATTTAACCCATCTCCATTAATCTCTGCATTACCACAAGGTCATGGCTTACCAGCAAAGTTTCAGTGCATCTGTCTCCTGTGACAGGGCCATGGCTTCTCTCTTTTATTCCACCTCCTTTCAGTTTAGTTTTCCCCACCTACCTCTATTTCTTGCGCAGGCCCAAGACAGTTTCTTTATTAACTAATGGTATTCACAGCATACAGAGGGGAATCCCACATCACCTGACTGAATGTTAGAACTTGTTGGCGGCTTTTCACAGGTTACTTTCTTCACTGGCTTTTGCGGTTAAGTTTGAGGCCTTCAGTTTTCACTTATGTCCACTGTTGGGAAGGGAATTTAGGAATGTGTTACAAAATTTAAGTTGAATATCTAGCTTAAAGTATGTTAGAAAAAAGATAATTTAAAATAATATTGAAGTTTAAATTATAATCCTTTGTTTGCAGTTGTGTAATGCAAGTGTTGAGGACTGTTGTATGCGTTGTGTGGCGTTGTTGATTTTGTGTTCAGTCACTACCACAGGTTCCCAAGGAAACAGAGAGGGATGCTCTCACTGACTGCTTTTGCATTCTTTTCATTCTGTTTTCCAGAATTTTAGAAATTGTGTCTTTGCCCTCCATAGATTTATCTGAAATGTTTCCCTTTTCAAATTCTTTTATTTTTGAGGGTTTGTTGTTGTTGTTTTGAGACAGTGTCTCCCTGATAGTCTCCCTCTATACATTCCAGCCTCCATTTCTCAGGTGGTAGAATTACAGGCATGTGCTGTTGTTATACCTAGCTTTAACTTCTTTCTTTCCTTCCTTTCATACTTTATAATATGTATTTCTATATTCAAAATTACATAATTACTTGACTATTTGATGAATTATCATAGTAATAGACTGCATTGTTTTACAGAGTAAGAAGCGACAATATGACCAAGAAATTGAGAATCTAGAGAAGCAGCAGAAACAGACAATTGAACGATTAGAACAAGAGCATACAAACCGCTTGAGAGATGAAGCCAAACGAATCAAAGGAGAGCAAGAGAAGGAGCTGTCCAAATTCCAGAATATGCTAAGAAACCGCAAGAAGGAGGTAAATGTAGCTACAGTTGTTAATTATCGCAGATGTTTTTAAAATACAAATTGAAGACTGTCTGAGGAATCAGGAATAATAGCTAGTAACTGAATAGCACTCATTCATTCATGCCTTTGTTCATTATTCCAAACAGTGATAGGCTGGCAGTTAGTGACTTCAGATATTATCCTCATTTTACTGCCAAGAAAACAGGGAATAAAAGAGGTTTCAGTGGCCTATCTCCCTTAACTTTGAGCCAAATCTTCAAATAAAATCCAAGCTGTATTTCATTCTGTCATTTACTTCTTATTAATGAACTATTTAGGGCTTTATTTAGAAGTACTTTTTCAAGAGAACTTAACATCATTGGTATTTACTAGTAGCAACAAGAATTATTATTTATGAATTACTTGATGTTTGAATTTTTCTCAGATTTATTCATTTTCTTAGACATTTTGCCAAGCAGGAATTGAATGGCTTGATATTCAAAATAGCACAAGCCATGTGATTATAAAAAGGTTTTGGCTTTTCTGCGCTGCTTCCATGTTGCTATAGAGCTGATTGTCATCATCTCGTAAAGAGGCTTCCCATATGTTGTCCCTTTGTACCTAGTGTAAAATAAAATACATCCAAGCAATTCTCAGTGATAATTTACAGCTTGTTCTTATCTTCAGTGCAGGAGAAGGAGTTACATTTTCAGAAAATAAATAAACAACCCCAGGGGAAAAAATAATTATGATCAGTTCTATTAGGATTGGAAGAAAATATCTCAGCCAGATTGGGAAATGTAGTTTCACTTTTGTTACATATTTCAGTTACCATTATTTTAGCATTTGAGTTTAGTATTTAATTAGGAAGAAAACAGAATATCATATTATTGAATCTTAAGGATGTGTTCAGGTAGGACTGAACAATAAAAGCAAGTACTTGATGTTTTCCTTAGGTCAGATGTGCATACTGGTGTGTAGCTAGCTTCATTTCCTATAGCCACCATTTCTAGAGGGTTGTTTTTATTGTCATTATGTCTTTTATAGAGTTGCTTCATATACTATGATAAAGATCTTCATCAATTTTTTAAAAAATTCTGGGTCATTTGTTGAGAATCTAATCTTTGTATTAGATTAAATTAAAAGATTTAATTCTAGATGAATAAGTCTGTAGTTACTGTTTTGAATTTTATCTAGTTACGTTTGAGATAATGATGTGTTTGTATTGAATAATCTTATTGTGTATTTTTTCCTTACTGCTAAACTTCTTGCATTTGGGGAGTTTCTTGCTTTTACTGGTGATTTGGTTTCATGAGGAGTTACTGATGGGAACTAAGGACATTGTAAATCAAAATCAGTCTCTCTCTTGGGTGCCAGTGGCATGTGGTGATTTGGAATCCGGGCTCTTTTGGTGCTTTTACTTGTATACACATGCTTGTTTTTCAGATCTGGACTATAGATCTTTTGGTGGGTGAAGGTCATATTTAGACTTTTGGTTAAAAAAAAGGAATTTAAAGATATACTTCATTTAAAAACATACTTTGATGTAAGAAATCATAGTTTACTAAACTTTAAAGAGTGCTTTACATTACTGATTTGAATGTTGTCCAGCTTGGCTTCAATTTTCACCAAAGAGAATATTACCCAATCCTATAGAAGGTCATCAGATATATTCATTTTTGTCACACCATATATAAAATGGCATGCTTTATGAAAAAAGTTTAGTGTTTATTTATTTTTCTCTTGTCCATTTGAAGTCCCACTTCCCTTCCCTTTCCTCCCCTGTTGTCATGAAGTGACTCATCTGGAACTGTTCCTTTGGTGTCGTCAAGTCAGTTGTAAAGTTTGCACTTTATAAATGGAGTTAGCTTTTTATGTGTTTAGCTTTTCAAAGACTATCGATAGGTGTGTCTGTAATTTTTGACCCCTCAAGAAGGCAGTTGAATGCTCTGAGCACTCCTTCACTGATTGGTACGTGGGGACAGCCAAGCAATGAGTGAGCCTTTGCATGCTGTGTTTCCCTTTCTGCTCTGTCTCTTCATTCTTTTCCACCAACTAACGCTTGTGCTAATGCATGGTGAAAGGAATCTTAACAACTTTAATTTTGACTTGTAGCTTTCTGCTCATATATTCATATGCTTTCTGTGGAGAAAGTATTATTTCCCCACCTCCTGCATGCTCATACACTTAGGTTATGAATGAAGTGGAGAAAGCACCCAAAGAACTGAGAAAAGAGTTTATGAAACGCAGGAAAGAGGAGCTTGCACAAAGCCAGCATGCTCAGGTAACAGCAGCAGCGTAATGCTACTAAAACCAGAAAGCTGCCTTTTCTCTTGGCTCAGGAAGCCATGGTTGAAAGAGGAGATTATAATTGTAATTATTATTTAATGTTAAACTTTTCCCCATCTGTAGATACCCAGGATCTTTGTTTTGTTTTGTTTTTAAATAATGTTGAATTTATACTTGATGACATTTAAATTGATAATAATGAAAGTAGATGAAATGTTTAGAAAGTTGATTCCAGATAAAAGAAACAAACGTCTTAATGTAATGGCTACTGTTATCTGATTTTTATCATGATGGAAGGCTGTGCTTTTGGTTTTTGTCTTTTTTTTTTTTTTTTTCCAAGACCGGGTTTCTCTGTTTAGCTTTAGAGCTTGTCCTGGAACCTGTTCTGTAGACCAGACTGGCCTTGAACTCACAGAGATCCTCCTGTCTCTGCCTCCTGAGTGCTGGGATTAAAGGCGAGCGCCACCACCACCACCTGACTGGAAGCCCATGTTTTTAAGAAGTGGTGCCAGTGCTTGCTGGGAGACCGTTAGGGCAGAGTTGGGGGTAGATATATAAGTTTGTGCTTAGAAAAAGAATGCCTATTAAGAAACCATTTAGAATAAAAATGGTAAATTTTATTATTCAATGGTAGATCATACATTTAATTACTGTTTTTAGCCGGGCGGTGGTTAGCTACAGAGAAAACCCTGTCTCGAAAAACCAAAAAAAAAAAAAAAAAAAAAATTTATTAATTACTGTTTTTAGGTTTTTCGGGACAAGGTTTCTCTGTGTAGCTTTGGAGCTTGTCCTGGAACTTGCGCTGTAGGTCAGGCTGGTCTCGAACTCACAGAGATCCGCCTGTCTTTATCTCCTACATGCTGGGATTAAAGGCCACTACCATCTGGCATCATTTAGTTACTTTTAAGATCAAAAACATAATCAACTTCAAAGACAAATTTTTCATATATTCATTTTTTTATTTAGAATCCAACAGCTAAATGAACAGAATATTTTTACAAGAAGAATGAATGAACTAGATAAATGAATATTTTAACAGAATTTTCCAGTTACTGCAATTGTCCTTTTACTGTGGTTTTTATGTAATAACAAAAAAATGATTCCTAAACTTTTAGGCTTTATAGGTCCTAAAAAGAAACAGAAGTAACAAAAATTCATTAGGGACCATGGCATTTACTGCAACTGAAGTGTGTGTGTTTGTGTGTATGTGCACGCGTGCAGTAAATATATTTTAAAACTGTTTGCCTATTGTTATTTCAGAGCTGATAACATTTTAGTATGAAAAGAAGGAAACTGATCTAGAATTTCCAGTTTTAATTCATTCCAGTTTAATTGAATAAAATTAGTATTTTTCTTGCTGTAAGGCACTGAGACATTGTGTCTTGTCCTGGTGTGGGAATGACTAGTTGAAGGATATGGTGACAGACAGAGCATTTGCTGTGTGGCTATCTCTTTTTCTGTTGCTCCACCATATCACAGCTCAGTCTCACACTGGGCATCGCCCCTGTCTTAGCAGTGTGGGAACAAGCACAGAAAGGGAAATGTAAAATCAGAATTGTTGCCCAGACAGTTTCAGCTTCACGTTCAGATACTGGATTGCCAGACAGCATACCATGCTGCCTCGTGTCAAGACTGCCCACTCTGCCTGGTCTGGATGCTCATCATCTGGCCTACCGTTCATTGTGAACAAGTGAAAGGGAGTCCTTGCCGGCTCCACCTTTGCTTTTGGTTAGTTTAGATTTCAAACTAGATACTAAGTAATAGCAATATAGTTTTGCCTTAAGGACTATAACGGATGGTTTTTAGTTTCAAAAGTATATTAAACTTAAGAGTTGAGAATAAGAATTTATTGTTGAATGAATTGAGTGATCCTATACTATAAATTTAGTTTACTCTTTTTTTTTTTAAATGACTCCATGTAATTTGGAGGAGTTTTTTGTTTTCCCATTAAAGTTAAAATTACTGGTAAATTCTTTCTGTAAATTTAGATGTCGCACTTCAAAAGTATTTATTCCTTTGATAAACTTACTAAAATTTGATAATTTTACAGTTTGTCTAGACTGTGTAGCCATGGAGCTGGTACATATTTGACACCTAGTCCTCAGGCTTTCAGACTGTCTCCCTAGGAGCTCTTATTCCAGGCAAGGGCTATGGGGCTGTGCGGAAAAGAGGACTTTTTCTTTTCCTCCTTGTTCCACCTTTCCCCTCCTCTCTTTTTCTTCCCTTTTTTCCTCTCTCCTTCCTTCCCTTTGTTTCTTTCATATGTCATTTGTCCATGGTTTGTTAGAGGGCAGCATTTTCTGAGAGTTTTTCCTCCTTCCAAACACGTGGGGCTTAAGCAGGTGTTGTACCCACTCAAGTCTCCTTGCAGTCTAAAATCTGTTTGTCTATCTATCATCTGTCCCTCCGTTCATACATCCATACATCCATCCTTCCATCCATCCATCATGGATAGGCTTTTAAGAAGGAGTTCCACTGATTTAGAAGTAAGTAACACATTAGAATTTGGAAACCACTGACCGAATTCTCACCTTTTGTTCTGCAGATGGGCAATAGGTCCCTCTGTTACTTGACTTGACCTTGTGCAGTTATTGTTTCCATTTACACAAAGTCATTCAGACGTCTGTTTTCTCACCTGGGAGGTGCATTGTATTCTGATCCACAGGGTGTTGCTCAGGTCATGATTCAGTCTTTTCAGTTGTCATCTTGTGCAGTGTTCAACGCCCAAATGCAGGACGTAAGTCCGCGTGCTGTGGGAGGTGCCTTCTGTTTTACTTGTGCCTTCTTTGACTCACATGTGCCTTTCATTGTTAACTTCATTGACTCAATTATAGAATATTGAGAGCTGATGCCAATAATAACAGTAATAATAGTTTGGCACGAACTTAGTATTAACAGTGTTCTTCCGAGTTTTTACATCTGGTTCTCACTGGCACCATCCTCACGTAGGGATGGAGTATATTCTTTCTCCAGATGCAGTAAGTGGGCTTGTGATCTGCTCCAGACCCGTGGTCTCTATGGCATCAGCAGAAAAGCTGGAAGCAGAACACTTGCAGTGAAGGGCTCTATTTTTCTGCCTCCCCGCCATAGATTTTAAACTTGAAATTTTCATGATTTTTAAGAAACGTAAAATATCTTCCTGGTAGAGTTTTATAAACTTTGCACATGTGAGAAATTGAATGCTGTGATTAGATTTTTACCTGTGTGTGAAGTGACATTTTGATTACATATAATTTTAGATGTCTTAATTATGGATATGGTCAGAAAAGCCATGGTAAAAGTAGTGATTTTACTTTGGTTTAATTTGTCCCCATTTATTTAAATTGTCAGTAGTAAATATTGAGGTGTTGTTATTTCCATTGTAGTTTGAAATTATGTCTGAAATTCCAAACTGTATTCCTTCTTACAGTTACCAATATAACATGGTAATTTTTGTTTGTGATATTTGATATAAACTATTTGATTTCAGCCATTTCTGGTTCCCGCATTTCCAAATTAGATTTAAAAAGCAATTGGCAGATACTTTTTTTAAACAAGAAATTATGATTTATAATCTTTTCTGATCATTACCATTGTTGAATAAATCTGTTGAGTAAGTGATCAATTTTCATACAAATAGTTCAACTTGTCATAACCTTTTCTGATAGTTTTTTGAATGCAGATCTGCAGTTTTAATACTGACAGTTAGTTAACTGATATGATAAAATTACTTACTAGAATTTGAATTTGTACTTTTAAAGGTCATTGACTTCATAGTGTATGAGGCCATTTTTATTTATTTATTAAAATATTTATTTATTTATTTATTTAATCTATCATGTATACAATATTCTGTCTGTGTATATGTCTGCAGGCCAGAAGAGGGCACCAGACCTCATTACAGATGGTTGTGAGCCACCATGTGGTTGCCGGGAATTGAACTCAGGACCTTTGGGAGAGCATGCAATACTCTTAACCACTGAGCCATCTCTCCAGCCCCATATGAGGCCATTTTTAGAAATGACTTTTGGCTTTCTTAGTTTGGGTTCTTTCGTTGTTCGTTTTTGTGACTTCTACTGATAAGCACATAGGTATTTTTAAAGGCAGAATGTAATCCATGCAGACTTTTTAGAATGTGAAATTTCTCTTAGTTTCTGTTCCTAAGAGCAATTTCTACTAACAAATTCCATTGTGAATATATTGTATTTGCCTTTTGAGGTTGAGAAATTTAATGAATGGGCAATAATATTAAAATCACATTCATTTGAAGTAAAAAAGTATATTAATTTGTGTATAAGAGTCTTTTTCAGGTAATTAATTTACATTAATTTAACTTTAATATAAACTATTTGTGTGGTGCCCACCAATTATATAGTCATTTAAACTCTGCTTGCTTGTTCAGCTGTGTGGCAACCGTGTTTCTTGCTAGCTCCTGTCAGGAAGCATTCCCACACTAGTCTATCACTGCCTACTGACTCTGACTTGTTGAGCCCTAGTTTGTGTTCTGGGGCTGTTTTTATTGATTTTAGTTGCACTGTACCTAGCAGTCCCGGCATGTACTGAGTACCTCAAGAAACTTCTCTTTGAACTGAACTCCCACCTTGTGTAATCCAAATCTTAAGGACAGTGACATACCCAGAAATGGCATGGACAGAAATCATATGCACTTAGTGGCATAGCTTCTATTTACCTTCTTTTGTTTCACATATTTATCGGCTTGAGTTTATACTTTTGATATTTGACTTCTGAGTCTAAATATAAAGTCGACATATATACTAGTTAAAGCTGTTTGCACAGATATTTTAAAAATCTATGATGTAACCCAATGATAAAATTTTTAACCACAAGAAACTCTTAACTGTATCTCCAGGTTAAACATTTATTGAACAGCGTTGCAAGTAGAAACTTTGTATCTGAGGTTAAAAGGAACAGTATTTTTATTACAAATGTTTGCTGTAGGAAAAAGAGGAGTGTAGGTCGCCTTATTTAACTGCTTAAAAGGTGGCATGGAGATGTCGCATCTCTTGAGTAAAATATAAAAGACTTTTTTATTCTAGATGGATAAATAAATAGGTTTTTGTTGGTTTGTTTTTGAGATATGGTTTCTATGTATAGCAGCCCTGGCTGTTCTGGAACTCATTCTGTAGACCAGGCTGTCCCCAAACTAACAGAGATCTCCCTGCCTCTGCCTCCCAGGTACTGGGATTAAATGGGTGTGCTACCACTGCCTACTACTAGTTGTATTTGATAGTGACTGTTCACTGGCCTTTCTTTCTGCTCTGTGTATTTGGATTTATAGTAAAACATACATGATTATGCAGATGAAATGATGGTAACATTTGCAGCTCCACATTACTCCCTCACCACAGCCTGAAATGACCAACTCCAGAGGCACTGCCATAGGTCAACTCTTAGAGGAGCTCTCTTGGCCTGTGTGCACTAAGGACCAGGCTGGAAATGGTCCAGATCTTGTCTGACTCTGTTGAAGTCCCAAAGAACAGTTTTGAATAGAGCTAGGCCTTGACTGTTCACTGGATCATAAGAGAAAAGGACTGTAGTTAAGTGTTGTTTCAGCCCTAAAATATAAACCTAAAGATTTTATTTGTATATCCTTTGAACTAAACACTTTCTTCTGTTACTGCCAAAGGGGGATAGAGATGCATACATTTTTAATTTAATTTAATTTGTGCCTTTTTAAAAGCACAAATTTGGCAAATGGTAGGCATTCAACAAATATTTATTAAGTGAATTAGTGAGTCTCAAATGTGTTGATAGAATGCCTTCATTGTAAGAATTTTGTGTGTCGATTCATAGTGTCACTTTCCTAGCCCTAACTTAAATCTCCCTAGCCGTGCATTGTGTCTCACTACGTCTCCAGACTGGTGTTCTTTTAGGCACATGCTATAGACGCTGAGCACTGTCCTCCACTGTTAGTTCAGGCAAAGTCTTTCTACCTGTCTGTTTCTTAGAAAAATAGGGTTAAACATTGTGATGATTTTTTTTTAGTTGCCTCTATTCTTAAAAGGAATTTCTTACTTACTTTTGCTTTAGTTATACCATAGTGGAGCAAATGGTCAGCTTCAGAAGTTATAATTTGTTATTTTTCCAAAGCTGTTAATGAAAAAGAACATTTTAATTGTGAATGGATGTGTACTTTTTATGTGTATCATTCTTAATAATGAATAGATGTTGTACATTCTAACACATTTCTAGATTTGGGTGACCAGTACATTTGTGCTGTATCTGTACAATATAATTTTAGTGATTTTTAAAACCACACCAGCTTTATAAACTTCACTTAGCAATCTTCATAAGCACCAGAGATGCAGCTCAGTGCTAGAGTACTTGTCCTGCATGTACAAGGCCCTGGTTCAGTCTCCATCACTCTTCCCCTGCAGAGAGGAAGAAGCTTCACTAACCACTAATACATAAGCACTAGATAACTGAATGTTTAATTTAGTAGATATGTATTAACAGATGGTTAACTGTGTCTGTTAGGAACAAGAATTTGTTCAGAAGCAGCAACAAGAATTAGATGGCTCTCTGAAAAAGATCATCCAACAACAGAAGGCAGAGTTGGCCAATATCGAGAGAGAGTGCTTGAATAACAAGCAACAGCTCATGAGAGGTATGTGAGAGTCCACACTGTGTTTGTACACAACAAAAATGTCTCAGACATTGCCTGAGGTGTGCATTGCAGAGTATCGAGTGCTTTTTCTTTGCTGGGGTGGCCAAGGAAAAGATAAAATAAGAGGTTCTCTTTTTTAAAGTTGAGAAATATTGTGAGATATAGCAGAAGTGTCTCTAAAAGTACACTTAAAACATGGACCGGAATGCCGGGCGATGGTGGCGAACGCCTTTAATCCCAGCACTCGGAAGGCAGAGGCAGGCGGATCTCTGTGAGTTCGAGACCAGCCTGGTCTACAGAGCTAGTTCCAGGACAGGCTCCAAAGCCACAGAGAAACCCTGTCTTGAAAAACCAAAAAAAAAAAAAAAAAAAAAAAAAAAAAAAAAATGGACTGGAGATGCAGCTTAGTGGTAGAATATGTACTTAGTGTGTACATGGAGCCCCGGATATAGGGGCCTGGCTCAATTCTCAGCACTTCAAAAACAACCCCACCCCCAAAAAAACAAATTACCCTACCTAAAAATTAAAATATTTAATCTATCTGAATATAATAACATAGTGAGAAGATGATAGGATGTGATTTTAAGCTCTTATTCCTCCTAACAGACTGATTTCTTTCTTTCTTTTTAAGGTGGGATTTTGGCATTCCTAGTAGGACATTCTTAGTTTAGGGCATTAAAACAAAAAATGATAATAAATGCTATTTTGCATTGATAGCCTTTTATTTATACCTTAGAATATCTATTTGTGTAAATTAATATATAAAATTCTTTGCTGTAAGTATTAAAATGAAGAGCATTGGACATTAGTTCAAAGAACTAAGTGACATTTTGAAAACCACTTCCTTGCAGCTCGAGAAGCTGCGATTTGGGAGCTTGAAGAGCGACACTTACAGGAAAAGCACCAGCTGCTTAAACAGCAGCTTAAGGATCAGTATTTCATGCAGAGACACCAGCTGCTTAAACGCCATGAGAAGGTGAACGAAAGGGAAATTTCTTCAGTTGTTTGTTTGTTTTACTTTACAAAGTTATTCAGTTTTGTAGCTTAATTTCTTAGAGAATAGATTCTTTGCTTTATTTTTTTTACCTTAAATTTTTTTGAGTTTGAGTTCTTGATTATAATCTTTATGTTGATTGTAAACTTTTCTATCAATTACAGTGTTTTAAAGACCTTATAAATGGTCATATTCATCTTGTGTCTTTTTGGTTCCAATGTGATTCAAGTATCTTAGTAACATTTCTTTCCTGAACACTGCTGTCATTAATAACTTTCCTATAAGTTATTTTTGCCTAATATTTTGTTGTTCATTGTACAGCTAGAGGGTACCTATGAGAAACAGTAACAGATGCCATCTTGGAACATGTCTGTGGGTGCTGAGAGTTAGGTTGTATCTGCAACTGTTCAAGTCTGTTTAAATCTTCTTAGGAAACAGAACAAATGCAACGTTATAATCAACGGCTTATTGAGGAATTGAAAAACAGACAGACTCAGGAACGAGCGAGACTGCCCAAGATTCAACGAAGTGAAGCCAAGACACGAATGGCCATGTTTAAGAAAAGTCTAAGAATTAACTCAACAGCCACACCAGATCAGGATCGTGAAAAAATTAAACAGGTACTTAAGAGATAATTCTCTTCTTTTTCAGGGTTTAACAAAGTTGAATGACCTTTAAAAGTACCTCATAATTGGGTTTAGACATTTAGTCTCACCTCGGGATTGTTATTTTAACTTTCTGGGATGGGGCAGGGTGCTTGTTATGTACCAACTTAGTCTTCCCTGTTTGGGACCATAGAGGGCAAAATCATCTCTCCCTGGACAGTTCTTAGACCATGGGAGTGAGATAACTTGGACAACTTTGAAGTAGGAACCATGTCCGGCTGTGGCACTTCTGCGGCAGCAAATGATCTTCTGCTACTGGAGATCATTAAGCCATTAGAGCATGGAGGCCTTAGACCAGAGGTCATTTCCTCTCCCTTTACCTAGGTCTTAGAGGTTTGAGTTACAGCGTAGGATTACAGCTTTAGTTTACTGTTTTTTAAGCTTTGTTAAATTGATTAATTATACTCTAGAGTATGTACAGATTACCCTGCTTCCTATCTAAATTATTTTTTGTTTTTCTTATTTATAGTTTGCTGCACAAGAAGAAAAGAGGCAGAAAAATGAGAGAATGGCTCAGCATCAAAAACATGAGAGCCAAATGCGGGATCTCCAGTTGCAGTGTGAAGCCAATGTCCGAGAACTACATCAGCTGCAGGTTAGGTTCTGGAGCCTGACAACGGAATGCATGGTGGCCGGGTAGCTAATACCACTGATGTGGAGAAAATAGACTAACCAGAGTCTGCTGCGTAGGAAAGGGACAGAGCATTGAATTCCTGGCTGCTGTATGGGCTCAAGGGAGAGCCGTGCAGTGCTGTGGACCCTTGTTTTTATTCCATGTGATTAAGGTGAATGTAAGCATGAGCTAAATTAAAACCTGAGAAAGAATCATCAAATATGCTTTTTATTATTAAATCATGGTGTGTTTAAGATTCTGAATTTATTTATTTTTTAATTTAAAAGGATTTGGCTGATTTTTTTTTCTGGTTTTGAGAAAAAAAAAGGTAAACATTGGGAAATTTTTTCAGTAGGAAATTAGACCTTAGAGAGGACTGTTTTTGGAATTCATTTGAAATGCACAGTCCATCTAGTGAGTGCCCAAATGTTTACACTTTCAGAGGTAACTTTGATATTCTGTATACTTGGTTAATTTACTGGAGTAGAATACTTACTAATTCTAAATCTTTTACCAACTGGAAAAGCAAAAGCCCAATGTATTTCTACTTAAGTTCTTTTTTATATATGATATTTAGGGGTTTTTTTGCAAGAAGATATAAAAGTTTCAAAAACAGTGAAGGTATTTATACACTTATAAAACAGATGATTTCATAACCTTTGGCACTTAGTTTTTAAAGGAGAATTTGAGCTTCCATAACAGCATGATATCTAATCAACAATTTGCTACTTTGGAGGAACATATATCTGTTAAAAATTGCTCCATTGACCTGAAAAAAACTTCAATACCAACTTTATTTTCAGAATGAAAAATGCCACCTGTTGGTTGAACATGAGACTCAGAAACTGAAGGAGTTAGATGAGGAGCACAGCCAAGAGTTAAAGGAGTGGAGAGAGAGACTGAGACCGAGGAAGAAGGTGATTTAAAAGCTGTCCTACAGCGCTGTGTGTGGTTCACCCATTCCCTGCCTACTGGTTCTGTACTTTCTTTGTATCAGGTGCAGTGACATGATGGATACGGAGATGAAAAGACGATATCCCTATTCCCAAAGTCCAGGATCTGTGGGAAGTGATTCCAAGTTGGGGGGACCCTTGCTGGGGATAGGTTAGAGCATGACGCAGGGGAGCAGAGTGCATGAGCACAGGAGAAGGAGGGCTGAAATCTCTGTGAGGAGGCCTAAGAGGTAAAAACTGGGTGGGCTTTGAACCATTAATAAAACTTGCAGGCAGGTGGGTAGATTGGAAAGGAATGGGACAAGCAGAGAAAGTAGAATGAGCAAAAATACTGCTTGTGGAAAATTACGAATATTTCTTTCCCCTTGCAGAGTAGTCGGGGAGGAGTGCAGGAAGAAAGCAGTCAGGGCTGAGTCTATCCGGTGCAGCTGAAGCTACAGTAGCACAGCTCTTGAATTAACTTCAGATACAAAGCATAAGAATGGCTTATTTCCTCTTTTCTTCCATTTCTCTTGTTTGTAACCAGTTTCCCTGCTGGCCTGATTTCATGAATTAACCACTGTATCTCTGGCTGTTACTCTATTGTCCACTTCCCTTTGTTAACCCTTAAGACATCAACATTTCTTTTTGTGAGCTTTCTTCCCGCTGTACATCTCAGTGATGGTGGGACATGCCTCAGGTCCAAGGTCCTCCTCAGTTACATGATGAATTTGAGGTTAGCCTGGGCTACATGAAACCCAGTCTGAAAAAGAAGGAGAAAAAACAAGTTAAAAGAGGTGATGTCCATATAGCAGGGTCTCGGCACTTGAGGCCATAGGTGGTTATATTGCTGTGGCTGTTCATTAGTGCCATGACTATTGCTATTCTGAATCAGGGTTTGCTTGTATCCCATGTTGGCCTCAAGCTTGCTGTGTTCCTGCCTTAGTCTCCCGGGCACTGAGACTACAGGCATGCCCACTACATCCAGCTCATTGGTTTCCTTACTGTCAGCTTGAACTTTTCACTCATTTCATTTTCTTGGTGTTCTCGTCTTCCTTATTTCATCTAGGCCTCTTTTTCAGTGTCATTGTATCTCTGAGGTCCTTGTTTCTTCACTTGATTCCCATCTCAAATATTCTTTATCCTGGCTTATTTATTTTTTGTTGTTATAGTCTTCGTCACCAGATATATTTCTTGTCTTATTTCATGAGAATATAAGCTGCTTAGAAAGCAGGGAATTTCTCTCTTTTTTCACTGACCTGTATCTTTATATATCTCTGTTTGGATTTTCTGCCTGGCTTTATTCTGTCCTGCCATAGGCTGAAGCAACTTCTTTATTAACCAATGGTAATAAACATATTCATAGCGTACAGAGGGGAATTCCACAGCAAGTATTTTTGCTGCGTATTGTAGGGCTATAAGATGAGTATAGATTAGATCTTAGGTTTATATGGCTTGTAGTTCAGTGCAGAAGAAAACTATGTATGTCAGTAACTGACACAAAAAGTAGGTGACAGTTACTAATAGTTGTCACTTGCTATGTTTGATGTTTACATGGCATGCTAACAAGGTAAGTTAGGCAGTGCCTTTCTTCTATAGCAGAGGACTAACTGAACTGAATCTTGAACCTGCAACCGTGGGAAGCATGTGGTCTTAACTATTGAATAAAATGTTTGGGGTTAGTAGGTTTAATCTTGGCTATCAGAGTAAATCCTGATTTCCATGTACAGTGTAAAGCAGTGCATAATTGTTTGTCTCTTCTTTTTTAAGACACTGGAAGAAGAGTTTGCCAGGAAACTGCAGGAGCAGGAAGTGTTTTTTAAGATGACTGGGGAGTCCGAATGTCTTAATCCATCAGCACAGAGCCGTATCTCCAAATTCTACCCTATTCCCACCTTGCATTCCACTGGGTCATAGCGACAGCAAGCATTCTCTGTCTGGATTTGGCTTCTAAGTGCATCCTTATGTTCTCTTCATCTTCCACAGCACGTGACTCACAAAGACAATCACCTGTCCATCTTCTCGGTGGTTTTGAGAATTGGTTTCTTGGACTTTTTTTTTTTTTGTTAAGCAAACAAAGATGAAGGGCAAATGAACTAAGACAGATGCTGGGCCATGTTGGCAAGTAGCATCTTGCAGTAATTCCCTAAGGTGATTTTGTATATTGACCTTAAATATTGTATTCTTTAGACATAGTTCTGAAAAACTGCCAGAGAAATGTTTAAAGTTATTTGGGGAAAAAAAAACCAAACCTGTTACATCACTAAGTATTAATAAATATTGTTTTACTTGATTTCTCAATGATGCTAAATTCTATAGTTAAGATTATGCTGTAGAATTGGAGTGATTTTCTTTTGGTAAACCAACTATTACTAAAAAGCCATGAGCTACAGAAATATGTTTATTGATTCAATACATAGATATATTTTTTATCATTAAGCAGGATCAAAGTCTTTTAAAAGAGAATGGTTATTTCAGTAATTTGTCACAAACATTAGCCTGTGTGGGCAGGAACAATAATGAGGTGCTAATTTTATTAAGATAGTGCCTAAAACACTAAATTTTAATCATATATAAAATGGGGTTTTCATTTTGATCAGCAGGAACAAAATACCCTTCTCACTGGTGGACATTACTGTTTTAAAAACGTGTTTTTATTGCCATTTAATATTCATCCTAAAACAAAGGTTGTACAAAGTATGGAAAGGTGAATGAACTAGCTTTAAAATGTGCAGATTGAACTTAACAGAGCTCACCATACTGTCATATCAGACCGAGCTCGCCCACGTCAGAAGCCTCCGTCTCAGAAGTTCTATTTCTCAATGACGCTTAGGGGCCTCTGTGCCCCTAGCTTCAGTCACAACTGCAGTTCTGAAGCTAGTCTTAGAAGAAGCGTTGTCCACAAAGGATTTTCATTCAGTATCAGACACACATGCAAAGTGACATTGTAAGGTTTCAAATGAGGTTACTCAAGTGCATTTCGGTTTTATTTTGTTCCATGTTTTAAATTAATTTCTTTGAGTCGGAAAAGCCTTTATCATGTGGCTGCTGGTACATGTGCTCATTAATGAAGTGTTCGTTCTTGGTTCCTTCTGAAGCTCAGAATCTCAGCCGCGTCAGGTCAACAGTATTATAAACTGCACTTTTGTGAATGATGCTTGCTGCCTGCCATTGGCAACCTGTTCTCTTCTAAGAGTGCTAGGTACCAAACTGTAAACGTTTCAGTTTTTAGTTATATTTTGAGGTTGGTGGAAAAATAGAACTGTCAATGTAATGTGGAAACACCAGTTCATTTAAGGAAATGTCGATGTCTGTAGTACTTTGTTGCCGTTTATTTGAAAACTTTGGATGCTGGACTTTATCTGGTTTAAAAATGCATGTGTAATTTTAACTTTATAATTATTTTGACAAGCTTAATTTTCTTGGACAACCTTGTAGGTAGCCTTAACTTTCAGCCAATTTTGTTTTTATATAAATATATATACGTATATATTATAATGTATGGTTGTAAATTCATACACTTAGCACATGAATATGTTCCTGTATACAGAATTCTTAATGCTTTATTTTCAGATGCTGGGTTAAAAACTGTTTGAAAGCCTTTAAATATATCTTTATAAAGTATGATGGAGATTGTTTATATTGTTATGATAAAAGACAGAATTATGTTGCCCAGTGTATTTAATGATTTATTTGAAGAGGGAGAGGGGAGGAAAGCTCTTATACACCACTTTCTCTTTTGAGTTTTTCAGCTTATTGGATTTTTACAAATGAATACTCCAGTCAATGGGCTTTATTTTCAGTATCATTTAGGTAATTGTAGACATGATTTGGTCTGAGTATCTTTCCTTCCTGTTTCTATTCAGCTTGACATTTAGAGCATTGTATCTGGAAAGCAGGCTGGAGGGGTTGTCTACCTGAAGCCTGCTCTCTGGATTCCCTGTTCCTCCTTGAGTTTTCCTGTGGGTGCAGGGACTGCCCTGTGGTACACTTGTAGAGGGGGCACTCCTCTCCACACTTCAGGTTATATATAGAAAGTGTTTTGTTACAGAACATGCTGTTTCTAAACTTGTGCTTCCTTTAAGACCATATGCCAGTAGATAACAGTGATCATTCTTTGCTGGGTGATGTATAGGTGGGGAGTGGCTGAGGGCATCGCCTTCTTTGAATCTGAGAGTGCAGTCAGTCCATCTGCTGATGAAGTTGTTTGGTTGCTGTGGCAGAATGCCCCATTCAGCGTATAAAGGAAATTCTCCATGCAGTTGCCTCCCCTTTCCCTGCATGCTTTGGCCACACCACACCTCCACCCACCACACTTCTGCAGGTCCAGCTCCTAGAGCTCAAGCGCAGGGTTTCTGCAGACCTGTTGACCCCCAGGCTGTGGTTTGCTGAATTAGCTGCTGTTTTAGTTGGAGTCACAGTAAGCTCTTTCTTACCCTTTTCTGTGGGTGAGGAGCAAATTTAGAGTGCTTTTATTTTGTTGAAAATATTGGAACCTTCCCACATGCCAGGACATGGCAGATTATAACTAAGTAAGAAGCAGAACCGGAGCTACCTCTAAGCAGTGTTTCTCAAGCACACGCTCTCAGGCACGTGAGACCTTCCCCGTGGAGGCTTCTCTGATTTCTTGAGCATCAGCACGTCTCAGAAGTAACTTTTTTTGTGCTCTTCCAGGTCCCCTGTACCCTCATACTTTCCCCTTCCACACTGTGCTAATTATATGACAGAGACTCTTCTAAGAAGCCAAATTCGGCCAAATTAATAGCTAGAGATACTGCAGACCGCCCGGCATGGGAACTGCAGTTGAAGAGGTGTCAGTTTTAACGGCCTTCTGGTTCTTTCGGGAAATGGTCTTGTAGGACACGGGTGATATTTTCAGTGTGTCTCTTACATCAGAGGCAACAGTTAATGCCTCTGCTGTTGCTGTTCTTTGGCTGACGTAGTTTTAATAATGCTTTAAAATTTCTGCTACAAAGCTTGGAATAGAGTTGACCAGTTTCAAATGTTGGCTGCAGCTTAAAAATGTGATTCTTTGCAGTGTAATAAGTTCACAGGCTAAATTTTCGAAGAGAATTTCATTTCACGTTATGCTTCTTGTATATTTGGAATTAGAAACATGCCTTTTCAATCACGGGATTGTCAAACAATAAAGTTATTTCTTAATCTATTTTGGGAAACTTTTTTTTTAAATTAAAAGAGAATCTTAGGAATGAGATTGTCCTGCTGAGACACTTTGCAGGTCTGTCCCCCCTGCCTTTTTGGTCCTACTTAACATTTTTTAAACTTGCACTTTTCTTAGTCTTCTGACATTCTGCGTTTATCATCGATCCTAGTCATCTGTGGTAGTCTCTCCCTCCTGACAAATGTAATTTTTAACTTGCTGATAAGTACTTTCCAATATGCAGACTCCTCTGGGAGGAACTTCCAATGTCTGTGTTCACATAAAGTCTGTGTGTGCTTTAATTTCCTTTTATTGGGATAGAGTATTTGTTTCACCAAGTGTTTCAAATGCAATGAAAAAAATCATATGCTAAAAAGCATTCTTGTTATTTGTCAATTGATTTGTTCAGCACCACTCAGTGGACACTGGCAACCCTGCTTGGCATGTGTGCAGCTTGGCTAGAGGGAGGCTGTGATGTCATTTTCTAATCTCAGCGCTGTGCACTACTGAGCTCATTCCTGACCACTGCCCCCTTTCCCAGTGAAACAAGAGGCTCAGATGCACTGCTGTCCAGCTGAAGTGTGGCTTGTGTGTGTCGGTCCTCTGGGTTTTGTCTGAAGAAAGCTGCACAGTTGGGACTTCCCTCCCATTTCTTCTGAGTGTAGAACTCTGTGAAGACTTGAGTGTCTTCGTAAAATCTAATAACAAGGGGACATTTCCTAGGTCTGATTAATCACGGTAGCAATCATTAACATGTAATACTTGAGCCCCAAAGTAAAAAGTACTGTTTCAAAAGGTCTTCATTATGAAACTGATAAATTCTTTAAAAATTAAAAGATACATTGCATTCATTGTTATCCACAATAGGTATTGTTCCCTGTGGGTGATAAAGCAAGTTATCTGAAATTGTGAAGGCTATATGAATTCATGTGCAGAGATCCCATGTTGATTCTTACGGGTAGCCACCAGGCCAGAAGACCACGCAACGTTCTGATGATGTGCTTGCATTGGTGCTGCTGCAGCTGCTTGTGGGAGTGAAACTAAATCGTGTCCTTTCTCTAGGATATGTAAAATATTCAGGAGAGAGCATAGAAAAGTAAGGAAAGTCATCCCAGAACTTCGGAGGCAGAGGCAGGCAGATCTCTGAGTTTGAGGACAGCCTGGTCTACACAGAGATGCAGAAGTGAATTTATGTTAATCCCATGCTTGACTACCCAGCAATTGAGAGACACAGCTTGTAACAAATTAATAAATTGCCATTGCCCAAGTGCAGGCTCTTCTGATATTACCATGCATTTCTTTGGGGTGTCTGATATGTGTACATTTTCCTTAGTAGACATTTTTGTTGTTTATATATCTGGCCTCCAGTCATGCATTAATTGCAAAGAAGCTTGCCAATTTGTTGTGCAAGTGTTTCTATTTCAAGGAACTTAGAAAAAACAAACTTCTTTGTCTGGTGTGTCCAGGTTGAGCTAGTAGCTTCAGATAAAAGTCTGCTTTAGAGCTCTCAGGGATAAAATTTTAAAAGGCAGGGCCTAAAATGTAACCAGTCTTCTCTGCTAATATTTGTAATAAACAGCATTAGAGTCAGACCCAGGTAACCCAGATTCTTTTTTTTTAAACTTTCCTTTTCACATGATTCATAAAAATACTAAAAAAGAAAAAAAAACTTTAATTGAAAATTTTACAATTGAAATGATTTTTCATCTTACAGCTTACATACAAATACTTTTAGACAGTGAAAAGTGCTTAAAAACCAGCTGCACCCATGCCCTTTCCTATGGGCAGAACGGGGTATGGAGGCCATGTTTCCCTTCCTTGTCTGCTGCCCCTCCTGTGCTGTCCGCTGTGGTCTAGTGTGGTGTCATACCGTGACTTCCGGCATGCACAGGGACACAGGCCATAGCTCCAGTGGGAGGTGGTTGGCATCTCTGCTGTGATAACTATCCTTGAAGGAGGGGAACTTCTGGAGAGTGCAGAGTGAGCAGGGAAGGAACTGGAAGCACAGCCTTGGTAACAGTGACCAGAAACCATCAAGTGTCACCCCCGCCAAGGCCCCCCGTTCCCGTTTTCCATTTTTCTGGGCTCATTTTTTAGGCAAAGCTCCAAGACTCCCCACCCAACATTTATGTACCTGGCTTCTGAGGTTTAGGCCTGAGTTAAGAAGCCAGGAAGCTAAAGAAGCCAGGGAGCTCAGATCTATATAGCAGAGAGGTTAAATCTCATATTAAATTTTGCAGCTATTCTGAAGGCCCACCCAATCAATGAAGCTGTTTCCAACTGTGTGTCTTTGAACTTTCTGTATGCATATATTTTGTTCCAACTAGAACAAGTGTTGCTAGGTGACTTGGTCTCAACAAGATGTGAACCAGTTCCAGTTTTCACCCACAGGGGATACTTGGACACAGACACCCGAGCATATTTCAAGAACTGGTCCAAGAACTCAGTGGTTCTGCCAAGTGCAACTTATGGCTTGACGGCAATACTTCTCCTCCTCCTCCCAGTGTAGACTTGGTCGCCTGAAAGTCCAAAGATGAGTAGGGGTTAAATATGTCATGACCTATGAGGACCAGTGATACAAACAATGATGGCTAAAAGTGGCTTGAATAGTTAATCCTTTGTAAAACAACTTATTTTCAAGCTATTTGCCCTATTTTGTTGCCAGGTTCTTTCTCACTCTGTGGCAGCTCTGGTCTTCCTCCTCCGCTGTGCTAAATACCTTTTTATGCATAAGTTTTTGTTTGAATTTCTCAGACTAGCTTGGAAGCAAATTACTTTTTCTCCGCTGAGCCCCAGAACCTCGGAAGCCACAAGATTCGGACTTACCCTTGTCTCCTTTCTCTCCTTTTTGCCCTCGAGGGCCAGGTGGCCCAGGAGGACCTCGTTGCCCAGCAAGGCCCCTGTCACCTAGAAGCACAGAGAAGATGTGACATGTATGAATACAAGGCTAAAGGTGTGGCACAGTGTGGTACCAGCAAAGGTGCTGCTACTACTCAGTAAGAGGTGGTCATTACATACAATTCCCGTTGCCACTTACCTTTGGGTCCTGGGGCGCCCGCCTCTCCCTTTTGCCCAGGTGGGCCTGGAATAGCTCCGTAAGCTGCAAGGAAGGAAAGAATCTGGTTTTAGACTAGAGGTTGCCAGAGGTTTGGGAGGTCGAGCCGTTTGTTCAGAGCGACACAGATAGTGGAATCTGGGCTTGTACAGGGAAGTGGAGCTGGCTTCATGGTTCTGGAATCTCAGCTATGGGGAGAAGGAGGCATTTGTGTGTCCGGTCCCTTGTGAGACTAAGCAGCAGGCTGGGGAGACTAAGCTGGGGAAGCCGTGAGGGCATGCTTACTCCGGAAGAAGTCCATGAGGTCCTGTGTCACATTGCTGTAGGCAGAGAAGACCTTGCTGATGCCAGGAGGGCCCTGGGGCCCAGGCACACCTGGTGGGCCCTGGACAGTGTAGGCCATCCCTTGTAGCAGGCCTTGACCTGCAGAACACCAGAATGCAGGTGTAGGAAGCAGATACCACTGCACAGTGGTAAGCTGCAGCAGAAGGGTAGTATCCTCAGACAGCCTCGCTCAAAGCAGCTAAACCTGAGCAAACTGCCTTGAGGAAGAAGCCCTGCAGCTTCCTTCTCTGTTCTTGGAGACTGGCCTAGCCTGTTGTTACATTCCTCGGGGGCATTTGACCCACAGACCTGTGCTGATAACTAGAGAGAGAAAGGACTTCTTGGCTAACAACCGACAAGTTGCATCTCTGTTACTGTCAGACTTGCTCTGAGCAGACTACCAAGCCCTTTGGTGTGCCCTGTTCCCCCACAGCTCGGGTGTCAGTACCAGGGTTCCTTGCACTGAGATGGTGGAGACTTAGGATGAAGTCTCCTCTCTTTCGATCGCTGCTCATCTGATTCTAGTTTCTATCTCCACATTCATTAAAAACAAGGGCCAGTTTGTGAGGACTATGTGCCAAGAAGCACTCATGCTCCTCCCCCTCTGAGGTCCAAGGGTTCCAACTTACGCTGCATGCTCTCAGACACTCGCACTGCCAGCTTGTTATAATCCAGGTCTCCAGTGAAGCCATCCCGGAACGAATCACCATTGGTGCCATATATGCCACCTGCAGCTGCCCCATAACCTCCGCCTGGGCCGATATCGGTACCATAGGGACCCCCGTCTCCTGCACCAAAGGCTCCACCCTCGCCCAGGGAGCCTCCATTGGCTCCCCCTATTCCTGTGGAAGAGCTGTAGGAAGTGCCTCGTCTGGCAGAGGAGCTGCTACCCCAGCTGTAGTTCTCTCTTAAGTGACCATTTCCAGGTGGTCCCTGGGGCCCTGGAGGGCCTGGAGGGCCAATGATGAAGCTACGGACATCAGGACCTGTGGGGTAGGAAGATGCGTTAGCCCAGATTGCGATGGACAAAAGACTTGGGAGCTAGGGGGTCTCTGGAGTTTGAATAAAATTTCTTAGTGACAGAGTGCATGTACAGAAGAATGCAGCTGAGTAGAGAAACTGGTTTGTCTGCACTGCTGACAATCTCTGCCTACTGCGCCACTTAAAGGAGTAATGAAGTGTAGAGATGGGGGTATAGGAGGCGACCAATGTCAAGGCACCTACTTGTGAGGTAGTTAATCAGCTCGCTGCGGAAGTTGTCGCTGTTTTCAGCTGCATAGGTAGCCAGAGCTGCTGAGACACCTGGGGGCCCTCGAGGCCCTGGGGGTCCAGGAGGGCCTGGAGGGCCTGCGATGGAGGACAAGCCAGCAGCTGGGTGGGAGGAGAGGGAATGAGGAAGGTCAGGGTCCTGGGCAGAGACAACTAGATGCTCAGTTTTCCCTTGGCCTACTGTGGGCCCTCCATGGATGGAGGGAAGGAGATGGGAAGGGAGGGTGGAGTAAAGGAGGGTGTGGGATGCTTACTGGGCCCCTTGCATGCAGGAGGAGAAAGGACCAGGTGTCTCCTTTCTGACATCATTTGGGGATGGCTGCTTCCAAGGAGCCCTTCTACCCCACAACCCACATCCTGTTCTAGATCTTCACTACCAGGCGTTAGAACCCTTATTCCTTGACTGATCACATGAGTTCTTCCCCTGCCATGGCTCGTGGCCCCCTTCAAGCCCAGGCTCCATCCCTGTGCATGCTCCTTCGGGGAATGGCACATTGATTCAGTTCTCTATGGTGGCCCTAGCGAGGATTAGGGATGCCCGGGGGGTCGGCCGCAGCCCTCTGCCCTCCTCTCCCTGCTCCCCAGTGTCCTACTGTGCAAGTAGGATGAGAGGTCCTCCACGCTGATGCTGGACCACGCGCTGCCTGGCATCCCTGGTGGCCCGGGTGGTCCTGGAGGCCCGATGATGTCCCTATAGTCAGACCCTGGGACATGGATGGACAGTAAGAAGTCAGTCACAGCCTGAGCCAAAGGTTCAGTTTCCACCCCAAACCTATAGATGGGAGTCCCTGCTTGGCCTTACCTCGGAGCATGGTGAGTAGCTCCTCATAGGATGTCCCTGGCAGGCCAGGGGGGCCTGGTGGACCAGGATGCCCAAAACTGATTCCAGAACCTGGGGAACAAGGTCTCAAGTTGTTGGGACTCACATGGGGTAGGGGAGGGAGCTCAGATACAAATGACCTGCTGGGGAGGAGAGCAGACAGCAATCTGGACCGAAGTGGGGTCTGAGGAAGGGAGAGGAGATGCACAGGAGAGAGATGCACAGTCTGGGCAGTCACGCCCAGTGGGGAGGGCACTGAGCAGAGCGTGGGGCCACACTGCTTGATGGCTGCTGGATGTGGAATGTGCACGCATAAACAAGTGTGCTCGTGGCTCAGACTTGCTCTGAGCAGCCCTGGAGACTGCAGTCCCTGCAGGGGTCGGTGCAGCTGGCAGGGGGGCGAGGAGGGGTCAGTGGGGCCGTCTCAGTGGCACTGGATGCCCTAGTCCTCATCCTGTGCCCTTCTGACCACTCACTTGACATATAGTTGAGAATGTGTCTGCTAAGTTCCCCATAGTCCAAGGACAGGAGGGACCCATCTCCACCGACTCCTGGTGGCCCCGGGGGCCCCGGGGGGCCCGCCAGGTGCTGCCGTAGGAACTGCCACACATCATTCCCTGGAAAGGAGAGGGTATGCTTTAGGGATCAACCCAGAAGCCCAGTCAGATCCACCTTCTCAGCCTGGCTCCCAGTATTGGGTCTTGGTCCTTGGGGGACACACAGGCCGGGGGAAATCAGCCTACTTCTGCATGTCTGCAGTGGAGGAAGATGGGAGATTCACTCTCCCATGATGCACTTGTGGCCCAGCACGTGAGGTGGGACAGTGAATGTCACAGAGGACTTCCTCTTGCTTGCAGGCCTTACAGAGCTCAGCCTGGGACTGGTGCCCACCAAGTGAGGTCAGAATAGAGCAAAGAGACCCCCACTCTAGCCCACGGTGGGTGACTCACGTCGCAGCATGGCCAGGATCTCTTCGGAGGAGGCAGAGGACAAGCTGACTCCGTAGCCAGACGCTGTGGGAAGAAGACCTCAGGTTACCCCCTTGGTCTCAGAGCAGACCCCCTATGTCCAAACTCTGAAAGTCAAGTCAGCTTGTCGTGGTCTTTGCAAAATGAACAGCATTTCATTCTTTGCAAAATGAGTAGCATTTCAGGCTACTTGGGAGGCCAGAAGTGGCAGGGTGGAGACTCTGGCTCTTTGTAGGGAATGCCATGTTCTAGAATACGCTTAGCCTGACTCCTACTAGATACTGTCAAGCAAGGGTCTCTTATTGTGAGCAGAGATGGGCCTGTACTTGGGAGCATGCTAGTCAAATGCGTTTCATGCCTGCCCCATCATGCCCGATCCCAGCAATACAATGTTTGCTGAAGCTGGGCCCTGTGACCCAACTACGACGAATGTGGAATGAAAGGTTATATAGTCAGGGGAGGGGCGCGACACCCAGTGAATTGAGAGATGAGGTTCTGGGGATCTGGGGGACGCTTTAGGAAAAGGGTATCAGAGCACTGAAGGCTGACAGACTTACTCCGCAAGTAGCTCACCACCTGGCTTGCCAGCTGGGAGTAGTCGAAAGTCTCTCCTGTGATGGTGATGGCAGGTCCTGGAGGACCTGGTGGGCCTGGAGGACCCTGAACTCCAGAGAGATAAGACCTGATGCTGTCACCTGCCAACAAAGGAACAAATAGTCAAGCTTGTGGCCAAGAGCATCTGGCCTCCCTATGGTCACAGGCGGAGGAGAGAAAGTCTGTCCTGGTCCACACAGGGCCTGAGCCATGGCCAGCAGGGGGCCTGGACTGCTTGGGTTTTTTTTTAAATTGATATTTATTGAGATCTACATTTTTCTCTGCTCCCCTCCCTGCCTCTCCCCTCCCCCTTCAGCCCTCCCACAAGGTCCCTATGCTCCCAATTTCCTCAGGAGATCTTGTCTTTTTCTACTTTCTACTTCCCACGTAGATTAGATCTATGTAAGTCTCTCCTAGTGGCCTGGACTACTTCGCTGTTGATAGAGAACCTGAGGGTGAGGTCTGCGCTGTCCATGAGGGTTTGGGCCGACAAGACTCTCTAGTCAGCCATTCGTGTGATATATTGCTCAAACACAGCATGGGAGGGGCCTAAGCACTTGTGAAAATGTGTGTGCGCGTGCATATGTGTATATTCATTTCCGTGCATGTGTGTAGTATGTGTATATAGATCTCCAGGTAGGATGAAGACGCAGCATATTTATGGATAGGTATGTTGGCCAGCTCTCGGACCTGCAGGCAAGACTTCATAGGTGGAAGACGTGGGCCTGCCACGTAGATGACTACCCAAACACCCCTTCTCCTTCTCCCTAAGTCTCCTTCCCAAGGTGGGCGTCGGGCACTCACTCTGCATGTACTCTGCGATGTAGTGCTGGATGTCCTGGCCAGAGCTACTGAGGGAGCCTGGAGGCCCAGGGGGCCCAGGAGGCCCAGGTGGGCCCTGCATGTATGTAGTACTGGATGATCCACCTGCAGGGAGGAGAAAGGGTCCTGACTAGGTTTCTTTACTCTGGGTGCTGTCCCAGGGCAGACCTGCCCTTTCCTTCCGCAGTCTCTCACCGCCTCACAGCCTCCCTTCTCTCAGACCACCCGGAGCTCTCAGGGCCTGCTGCATTGTCAGCTTTGGTCCCCAGGCACGGTCTGCTACCTACAGATGCACATGCACCTTTTCTTCCGTCCCCCACAAGCTTGCAGCCTCCTTAAAGGTAGCTCCTGTAGAGCCTCTGAGGAGCTACCGAGTTACCATGGAAATCAGAGATGAGGAAATGAACGAAGGGATCAACATCCCTCACTGGAAACCCCAGTCTCACTTGGAGATGGAAGAACTTTATTCTCTTTTAGTTCTTACCATGAGAGTGACCACCAGGGATGCCAGGAGTACCTGGGACACCAGGA
Source organism: Alexandromys fortis (assembly GCF_014885135.2). Classification (NCBI taxonomy): domain Eukaryota; kingdom Metazoa; phylum Chordata; class Mammalia; order Rodentia; family Cricetidae; genus Alexandromys; species Alexandromys fortis. Next base: position 12,212,685 of record NW_026067893.1, on the reverse strand, counting down.
TCACCTGCAATCCAAACCGAGAAGTCCTGTTTATACCACCTCCTCCAGGCCTAGTAAGTTCAGCATCCTTCGTGGGTGGCTCAGCAATCATTCCTTGTTTACTACAATCTTACTTGCAAAAATACCATGTTTCCCTATGGGGAGGCACCCTAAAATCCACAATTTCTGGGTCTGCATCCCTCTCTGAGCAGTAACACAAACACATGCATGCACACACGCATGCACACACACACCAGCACCGCATTCACAGGGACTCTGATCTACTTGTGTGGATCAAATGCACTCTGAAGATGCTCAGAGTTCTCGGGGGTCAGCTCTGGCTACCTCGCCCCTACCCCAGGCTGTGTTTGATGTTTGCTGATGTCCTCTGAGGCCTGGGGGGTCTTGCAGAAGGACACCAGACACTGTGAGAAGGGATGGAGGCTGGCGTTGGAGTAGACAACCTGGGGTATCTCCGTCGGGTGGAGACTGCTGGCAGAGTTTCTGACCACCCTGCCACTCTCCTCCTCCCATCCCACGCTGCAGGCTGCTGAGCCTGGCAGAAGTGCCCTTGCCTGTCCAGCCTCGTCTAAATGCTTTGGCCACCAGGCAGATGAGCAGAGGACACTGGTCTCTGGGATCTCCAAGACACTGATCTTACCTTGGTCTCCCTTGGGACCCGGGGGGCCAGGTGGACCCGGACGGCCAGAGAAGAGGGTTTCTGCGAGGAAAGAAATAGCAGGAGTGTGAATGAGGCACTTCTGGGGAAGCAGCAGCTGGCACAGTACTGGGCACACTGTAGATGCTCAGTCAATGCCTGTCCTACGCGTGTGGGTTTGTAAGATGTTTGCATGCTCAAAAGGTTGGCATGCGAATGGATGAAAAGATGACTAGGTAGACAGGCGGGTAGGAGGGGATGATGGGTGGATGGATCTTCTCCAGGGCCTTGTTCTGGCCTAGTGGATGTTCCGGGTGGATGGATCTTCTCCGGGGCCTTGTTCTGGACTAATGGATGTTCTAGGTGGACAGATCTTCTCCAGGGGCCTTGTTCTGGCCTAGTGCTTAATCTTAGGTTATTCCCACATATCTTTGTTAACATTGTTGCTCGTATTTCTGTGCCGGCACCTTTCCTGCCTTATCAACTCTCTGCTCTCTGAGGGCAGGAACCAGGCCTCCTGCTCACCCCAGGGTCTCCCAAGAGCAGTCCTGGCTCTCCCTTCTAATCCGGTTCTCAGTGTAGCTGAGCTGACGGAGCCTATTTCCCCACATGCGGCAGATAAAGGGGGGGGGGATTCTGTATTCATTCTCCCCTCAAAATTCAGAATGGGGCAGTCTGGGGAGCCAGTCAGGTCGCACTGCTGAGACCACAGTCAGGCTGGGTCTGAGGGAGGAATGGGTGTGACTGGATGTCCCAAACTTACCTGAGTCAGCCAGGAAAGATCCTGGTGGTCCTGGTGGTCCTGGCACACCTTCCCCTAGGGTAAAGAAGCCCAGGACTCAGTAGAGCCAGAGGGTGAGTCAGCTGCCCTCTGTCTGAGGCAGGAGGCAGGGACACTTTTTCTGAGAGCCAGAAGGACAGGGCTCTGGGTCTCCTTGTCTACCACGTCCCCTGTCCTTGTTCCCTCCCGACAAGGACTTCAGTTCTCACCTGGAGGGCCTCTGGGTCCTGGTGGGCCTGGGATGGAAGGCCCTGTAGAAGGCAGAGAAAGTGCTGGCCTTAGAGGGCTGGTTAACTCCCGATAGCAGGGTCTGAGCTTCCTCATAAGATGTTCATGTCCCCACCTCCCGAAGATCAACAAGATCTTACCTGGTGGCCCTCGTGGGCCAGGGGGACCAGGGGGACCCCGTAAGTCAACACCTTCTGTAGAGGGAAGCGAACAGAAACCGAAGGCTCTTCACTGTGCTTGATCTCTCACCAGGATGGTTGGTCTTGGGGCTGCCACCCAGGCCCTGATTGCACAACACCTCCTAAGACCCCATCTGCTGAGATGCCCCCAGGTAGAAGCAGGGTGGACTGCAAACTGACGTCAGGGGAGTGGACTTCTGCATCAGCCAACCAGAGCTCAGGCCCCACTTCTGTAGAGCCAGCTGGCAACCTCAGGCAACTTCTCACCCTCTCTCAGTCTGCTTCCCCCAGAAACCAGGGTCACTGAGACCTGCACCGCAGAGGTGCTGGGATGACTCAGACTCAGCAAGATGCCACCAGACACTGAGTGTGTCGATGACATAAGTGTTCAGGGGGTGGCCCAGCTGCAATCCCCCTTGGGTTCTTGAAAGAGCTTTGTGGACGGGAGGCCGCAAGTGTCAGATCTCCTGTGACTGAGAACCCATGTCTCCTCATCATAGTTCTCTGAGTCAGGTGACTCCTGCCAACCATACTCACTCCCGAGGTCTGATCTGACCCCGGTCCTGCTGGAAGCCCAGAGCCTGTCAGCCGCCCCATCCCCGTGACTGTGCCTCTCACGGCAGACAGACCCTGCCGTTCTTCCCAGCTTCCATGACAGAGCATGATCATTGTGACATGAGGCTTTGCAATGACTTCACTGGTACAGCTGCCCAGGCCCTGACACCACTGTCATCTCTTCCATCCCCTCCCCCGCGACACCTGCCCTGGACAGCGGTTGCACTCACGGGCAGAGAGGACCTCGGAGATGGAGCTACCACTGCTTATGAATGAGTCACCAGCAAGTCCTGGCTCTCCTCGTGGGCCTGTAGGGAGGACACAGAGTTAGGGTGCACACTGCCCTCCTCCAGGGTGGGACCAGATACAGGGTAGAGCCTAGTCAAGGAAGGGCAGACCCTCTCAGAGAAGTGGGGAGGGATGAGAGGAGTGGCTTCCACTGTGGTGGAGGCCCTGCTTCCACCACGGTGAAGAGCCCGAAAGGCCCTGCTATTTCTTCCAAAGTACACATCTCCCTCTTGATCTAACATCCAGGGACCTCATCTCCACCTGGGAAGAATGTCCCCGTGACTCAGCCCACAGCCTGTGATTTTACAGGATGGGACATACCTTGTTGTCCTGGGAGACCAGCAGGGCCAGCGGGACCTGGAAACAGTTATGAATTACAAATATGCTAAATCCCACCCCCACTCTGGGGGTCACAGGAGAAGTGGAAGAAAGGGCAGGGGCTTGGGGGTCCACAGGCATCCTCCTGGAGCGTGGACTAGCTGGCTGTGTCGGGACGGATTAGCCACCCGAGGTCATTCCTGTGAGACTGTGACAGGAAGGAACCCCGAGGCGGGCAGAGCTGTCTCTTTATTGGCTGGGGACATTATCTCAAATGTCCCCCACTCACTGGAGCATACTTGCATTGGGTATAAATCATGTACTTAATTTGGACATAAGTATTTTAGATAATTAAGACACATAACAAGACAGCAAGGGGTTTGGGGGAAACAGGAAACGAATCTCAAGTGCTTGGCTCCCAAGCATGTTGTTTTGTTTCATTTCGGCAGGGTTTTAAATCATCTATTTTATAAGATTATGAAGCTGTAACCACGCGTTCTCATAGGCCCGTGACAGCGGAACTCTTCAATAACGCTGCCACCCCTCACGGCTTTCCCCGCATTTCTGCAGCCGCCTCACGCTGCTGGAGGATTTGGGGGGTACTTCCCCCTCACAGAGCACTGGCATTTGTGCTTCTAAGAAACAAAGAGTTCAAGAGCCTTCCTTCTGATTGGTCCAGCTATGGGGGCAGACACCCTATCCTGCTGTTGGTTGCTGTGTGACCTTAGGCATGTAATTCACCCACTCTGGTCTCAGCTTCTCATCTGCAGATGCTGAGGATAGCATCAGGGTCCCCGGGTTGTGAGCATGGGCTTTCTGGAGCCCCCTTTTCTCTCTTCCCCTAGTTCCTGCCCTTGCTGTCAGGATTTGAACAAATGTGGCTAGAATCCATTGCATCCATAACCTGCTGTTGACTGGGGACAGAGCAAGGAGACAGACTGACCTGGAGTCCCTGGAGGTCCTGGGGGTCCCATGGCACCGGGAGGTCCGGGAGGTCCAGGGACAGTGATTGTTGATGACCCCTCTGGAAACAGAAGGGACATGGAACACTGAGCCCCACTCCTGCCCTTCAGCGGTGCCAGCACCCAGTGGGCGGCAGGTGCGGCAGGCAGACTCTGCCTCTCACCCTCTGGCATTTCTCCCTTTCCTTGTGCTAACCCACAGAGCTCACCTCTGTCCCTCCCTAAGCACCACCCACCCGCTGGTGGCTGACATGGAGGCCCAGCTAAGTCAGATGGCCCAGGTAGGCCAGGCAAATAGAACTCAAGGAGGGGCTCTCCAGGGCTGCCTACCTGCAGTCATGACTCTGCCCGGAGCACCAGGTTCACCTGGGGAGGACGAGAAGAGTAGACAAGAGGATCAGTCAGTGGCTTGATAAACCACTCTCCAAGTTCCTGATTGTGTTGGAGGCCACCTGTGGTCCTCGGGCCTCAGGCTAACCGGATTTTAATAGTGATGGGAGCCCAGGGAGCTCTGAGCTCAGAGCATCCCTGTCTCCCAGAGAAGAGTTTCCTGCAAGGCTATGGAGAGTTTGCCCTTCCATGAAGCCGGCATGGGGCTAACAGGAGACTCATTCTCAACACCTCCGCCCACCTTTTCTTCCAGGAATGGCCATAGGTGGAGAATTTTTCTGAAGGTCAAAGGGTACATAAAAGCCATGATCTTGTATGTACATTCTAGTTCCTGGAGCGTGGGGACGGACCGGGCAGCATGAGAAGAGTTCTGGTGACTGGCCCATTGGCTGATCCCGAGTTACACACAAGGTGAAGAAAATGTAAGTGCAAGTGAAGGCCTTCCATGGAGAGGACATGGGATTCTGTGTCCCCAAGCATGTCCACCACTCGTGCCCCTCTCGACTGGAGACACCAGAGGAGTAGGTAGGACACGGGAGAGATCCTGGGGCTGGAGCCAGGCTCAGTGTGAGAGAGCCTGTCAGCCATGTTTGAGGTCTCGAGTTTTACTCAAAGGGCTAAAGAACGTAGCTCCACCGACCAGGGTCCTCCCAGGGACTCTTAGTGAAAGGGTGGCTTTGGTTTCCTCTCGGGGCTTTGCTGATGTCCTCCAGCAGGGTGTCAAGGTCACAGCAGGAGAAAGTATTTGAGCTTGTTCTGAGAACACAGCCTAGCGATGGATAACTTTCTCTGTCCTGCATCTCCTTCAAAGAGGTCCTGAAGTCCCCTTGGACAGGAAGTCACCGAGGAAGTCTGTGGTGCTATCCCTAAACCTATGAGGCCTACTGAAGCCACTAGAGACTTGTTGTCCTAGGAAGTATGAACTCAACTGTCATTTTTCTTGGGTTACATTCACTTATCCTCAAAATGACTTTTTGGTTCAACTGCTCATTGGAAATAATAGTTTTTAAATTTTTTTTCTAGGGTGACCATGAGTACTTGTGGCCAGAGTGTCAGGGTTCAGGAGCATGGAGACAGTGTGTGTCCCTGAGTCCCTGCATGCCTGGCCTTGCTCAGGGCTGGGGTCTGATGGGCAGGACTGAACTGGAGTGTCACCATGTGCCCAGGCGGTACTGCGTTGCGCTAACGAGACCCCTTCAGTCCTTCGGCTTTGTTAGCGGGGTGGAAACACCCCTTCCTTCCTGTGTTTCTTCAGATCTGATGGCCTTGGTCACACCTGGCACAGGGTGGAGGATGAGACCAAGGGTGGCTCTAATCTCAGGAAGCCAGTGGGGATGGAGCCTAGGTGACAGGGGAATTTTAGCGGCAAACAAGGGCTTGGAAAACTTGGGGACCAGCAGCTTCCTGTCCTATATCCTGCCACAAGGGCCTGGGAACACGAAGATGAGTCTGAGTCTGAGAATGGATGGCTGGTGAGAGCAGGCGCCTGAGGACTCAGGGCCAGGAGGGCTCTGCACGAATGTCAGAGCTCCCACCATCCCGCCTTCAGTGGGAGCCACTAGATGCCACTGTTGGTCCAGGCTCTGGTCAGAGCAGCCCTCCCTCTTGCCAACCCCTCCTTGCTGTTAAAATGGCTGATGAAAAGAAAAAAATCCAAAAAAAAAAAAAAAAAAAACCTTCTTGGGAAAAGTCACATACCTTTAGTCCCCGGTCGGCCAGGGCTACCAGGAAGTCCTAATGTGATTAAACACAAGTCAGTCAGGATGACCAAAGCCTGGCAGGCAGTTGTGAGTGTCTGCCCTCTCTCCCTCTCTTCTCTCTGGCAGTAGCCAGCGCTCTGCCTCTCAGCCAGGCCACCCTGGCTGCCTGATGGAGGCAGCGGAACTCAGGTCTTGCCTTGAGTCACCGGGAGTGAGAATGAGGGCCTCTCACCCAGAGCCCTGTCTGTGTCTGGGCAATGGAGGCACAGCAGGCATGGGTTGAAGCAGGTATAAGCTCTGGGGGATTCCGACCCCCTAGGTTGCAAAGCTGCCACTGTCCCTCTCCTTGTCTAGGGCAGGACCTGTCGTGTCCAGAGCAGCAGCAGCTGAGGGCCTTTGGGTAGCCTGGACTCAATTTCACTGTGAATCTTTGCCCAGTTGCCTTTAGAAAATTAGGGCCTGGGCATGTTGAAGATAATAAAAACCAAGCAGGTTTTACAGCAGGGGCTTTAACACAGCCACCGTCCCCGAGGGAACCCCAGGAGCCAGTGCTAACAGAATTCCTGCCAGCAGGGTCCCTGAGGCTTGGGTATTCTCCTGGACATTCCTGCACCAGATGGGGCCAGAACCCAGCATGAACAGGATCTGACATCACTGACACCAGAAAGCCGGCTAGATTGTTCTGTGTGTGCTTTTCTCTTATGGTGCTTCTCAGAACTCACTACGACAAAACCTGAGCCTGGGTGCTGGAGTTGTGAGTGGGAAGCCAGGCATACGTGACTAGAGGCACTGGCCAAAGTGTCTGGCCTGGGAGGAGGTGGCAGCTGGGAGGGACTGCGTGACTCACCCTGAGGTCCTTGGGGTCCTGTGAGACCTGCAGAAAAGAAGACATAGGACCGAGAGTTGAAGGGTTAGGAGTGTCCTCAAGGAGTCACAGCCTTGCCCGCAGCCAAAGGGGACAGAGGACACGGGAGGACAAGCCTCACAGTGGTATAATCCAGACTCCTCGTCACTTGGCAGAGAGCAACTCTGTGAGTTTTGCTGTGAAATGCTCCTAAACTAGCAGTTCTCAACCTTCCTAATGCTGCATCCCTTTAACACGGCTCCTCATGCCGTGCTGACCCCAACCGCTGCTACTTCCTAACTGTAATTTTACTACTGTTATGAATCGTCATGTAAATACCTGATATAAGCCCATTTGGGTTCATAGATCGTTTCAGGAATATAGAGAGCCAGGAACCTAGAAAGCTGCACACACACACACACACACACACACACACACACGCATGCACACATACACACACACACACACACACATGCACGCGCACACCACCATCCCCTCCATTTCAGTTCACCTAGGCACCAGCCAAGGAGTCGGGGGTCCTGTGTTTTCAGAGCCTGGGGAAATGGTTGCCTTGCCTGCTTCTGATTTGCTCTTCCCACAGACCCGAGAATCCTGCTGTCTGACCCTCAGTGGAGATACTAAGAAGGCTTCTCCTCTCGACTGGTAGATACTGGTGAAGGCCTAGGCACAGCCCCAGGAGAGGAGACAGGGAAAAGCTTGGGCAAGATATGAGGATGAGTTCAAGTCTGCAATTTTTTGTTTGCTCGTTTTTTGTATTTTGAGACAGGGTTTCTCTGTGTAACAGTTCTGGTTGTCCTGGAACTTGTTTTGTAGATCAGGCTTCCCTTGAACTCACAGAAATATGCCTGCCTCTACCTTCCGAGTGCTGGGATTAAAGGTGTGCACCACCACTGCTCGGCTGCTCAAGTCTGCAACTTTAAGTGCACCCTCATCCCTTCCTAGAGCCCCCAGCGTTCATCTGCTAGTCTCTCTTTTCCAAATGTCCAGACTCAGTGACTGATGCTGGGCCCACATCAGTCAGCATAACTTGCTGTTAGAGTCCTCCGCTGAGCTGTGGAGGGCGACGGGACAAGGCTTATGCACACACGCGATGAAGCACCCGTGAGCCTACCGCATCCTCACGAGTGCACATACACACCTGAGCATGCCTGAGTTGCACACACACACACACTCAAAAGACTGTGGCTTCCGTTTCCTGTCCCATTACCTGGCTTTCCTGGGTCTCCAGAGGGTCCTGGTGGGCCTCGGGTTCCAGGCATCCCTGTTAGGCCTTGCTCACCTGCAGAGAGCATGAGAAATGGAAATGCTTTTCCCTCGGGAAAGCACCTGAGTCAGCGGGTATTCCTGAGTGACATGCTGGCAGATAGGCAGGAGGAGGCATGGTGACCAAGACTGTGTTCATCTCCACATGATGCATGCCTCCTTGTTATTAGGATGGAGGGCCCAGCTATGCGTGTGGGGGTGAAGGAAGGGCAGGGAGGGGCAGACATGGGTGGCTGGTGAGACTGAAGACCACCGAGCCGAGCAGGGACTAACCTCTGGGGCCTTGCTGTCCATCAGGGCCAGAAGGACCTGGTAAAGCAGAAAAGCAAAGTCTGTCAGGCACTCTTGGGGGTAGTTCTGCAACCCTCTCTCTCCTGTCCCAGTAAGCCTGGAGCCCGTGGTCTCCTAGCTGGAAGGCTGATGCAGCTGTCACTGTGGCTGTCAATCTCAGAAGGGTACAGCCTCCTCCTCACAGCACTCCCCTGCTGGGACACCCTGTCCCCATTATCTGGGGTCCTTTAGGCCCTTGCCACCTCTGCTCTAAGCATAGTTCTAACAGCTGACCTTCCAAAGTGGAGCTCTCTGGGACTGGTCTCACTAGCCACACTCTGTCTCCTCGGCAGGGATAGTTTTCCAAAGTGGCCACAATGAAATGCTTCCTAAATGTTTAGGAACATCTGAAATGCCACTTCCTTTGTCCTCCATAATCTCTTCTCTGATTGTATCCTCGTTCTCTGTGCCTCTCACGGTCCGTGTCACCCATCACAAGCTTTGTGGTGACGTGAGGGGGCGAGCTGTGCCCCTTGCTAGTAGTTTACTTGTCCTGTGGACAGTACGCGCTTACTAATGTCTCCTTAAGTGAATGGAGGTGTGAGGGCCACATCCTCATTGGTAGGGCTTGAGTTTCCCTGGGACTCAAGCCTGGGGCCAGGCTTCTTGGTGCTTCCCTCTCCTGGCAAAGACACCTCAGCAATCGCTAGTCAAAAGGTGGTGGTCTGGATCTGGCTTTGACACTACCCCTGAAGTGGGCTACTGGGGGTTCACCAAACTTCAGCCCCTGTCAGTTCTTGGCAGACAGAAAATCACCAGGAAGGAAGGACCTTGCTTATTCCAGAGGGGGGAGAAATTCCCAGAAAACTGTGTCTAGAGAGCCCAGGAGGGTGTCCGGCTCAAAACTGTCAGCCGTCTTTGTGGAACACTTACCCATTGCGCCTTTGGCTCCGGGCTCACCCACGGCTCCAGGCAAACCTCGCATGCCAGGTTCCCCTGCAAAGGACAAAGGAGCTGCTGCCGGAGGCTAAGCTATGCACGTTTCCACCGTTGGTAGAATGCGTAGGCCTGCTTCTCCTCTGACAGAGGCACCCTCTGCCTTGATGCCACGGTCAGGACCGCCTATCCCCTCCACCCCATGGGCAGCAGGCTCAGACTGGTTCAGAAGCTCGTGTATAAGTCTGATATCCCTGGAAACAGCAAGCTACCCTTTGTGGTGAAAGCATTATGACTTCCGTGCAGTGGGCAGGGGGTGAGCAGTTGAGAGGGTGAGCGGGGTATGCTTTGTGCTGCTTTGGGAATTGATTCTTAGTTTTCCCAGTCAGATTTCCAAAGAACCTAAGACAGGTATACCGTCTGCACCAAACAGACACGGGTCGACGTGGATGGAGTCCATCTGGGTTCATGCTCAACCCCCATCTTTTTGTATTTGTCCCACTTCTGGTGACTGCTAGATCTTAACAGATTGTGAATGAGTTAAATTCCTGGGTCGGACTGACCTGTGAGGCCTCTGGGTCCTTTTTCACCCTGGTCACCTAAACAAATGCAGGGATGGGAGAGGAAGAATTAGCTGAAAGCGACGGAAGCCATCTTCCCCCATGTCTGGGGCCCTGTGAGGCAGCTGCAGCAGGATGCTGGGGAAGTCCCTGCACTGACAGAGCTGGAGGAGCCACCCACCCTTCATCCACCCTCCATCCACCTTCCACCCACCCTCCATCCATCCACCAACTGGTTCCCCCACAACCTCTGCTGTGGACACACATAGGTATCCTGGGCACAAGGAGGACAAGACCAGAGGGCAGACACCAGGCAATGTGCTGCCTCACTACCGTGGAGAGAACCCAACCCTGCCTATGTGATGTGGGCACTGTGTTTCCCCCTTCGTGCCTCAGTTTCCCTTTCTAAGGAGAAGAGCGAACTCTCAGCTCTTTCTCATCCCCAGGGCCCAGGAACCAGAGTCATGTGTGCTCTTGGATCCTGTGCACAGGTTGTGCCTGGGTGTCTGGGAGCAGAGTGAGCAGCGGTGGGAACAGTATACCTTTGGTGCCTGGTGGTCCCATAAGTCCTTTGTCACCTGCAAGGGAAACAGATACCTTGGTGGCTAAGTTCGTGTGGGGATGACCAGGAAGGGTCAGTGCCTGACTCTGATGAGTTTCCCGTCCATCTTGGTTTCACCTCCCCTTCTTGCACTTCGTAGCTTGTGGGTCATGTCCATCAGATCTCTCCGAGCCCTGAACCCCGACTTCTCTCTTGAATGAGAGATCTCTACAGAATCCTTTGACTCCCTGCCCCTCCCCCAGCTTACCTTTGACACCAGGGAGTCCCACTTCACCTCGGAGTCCTTGGGGACCCACAGAGCCTGCCCCACAGAGGAAAACAGACCATCAGGTGAGTGTCCCATCTTTGGAAGGGATGGACACACATGTATACTTGTGCGTGCACACACAGATGCACAGCCCTTTCTTTACCACAGAAGCAGAGGATTTTCACAAGAAGCAGCACACTTACCTGGGGGTCCCTGGGGACCAGGAGAGCCATTGGGACCTGAGAAACAGGGGAGAGACAATCAGAAAGCCAAGGACTGGCTGGGACAGTTTACCCTAGTGTCAAGGGCAGGTGAAGTATAAGGACCTCATTCTAAGGGCCTTGCGGTCCTTGCTAGGACAGTACACCAGAGGGTTGGGTGCTGACCCTAGTACCATGTCTTCCCTTTAGGGGAGGCCAGAGCTTGGCAGGGTCCAGAGACCTTCACTTCTTCCTAAGATCCTGAGGGCAGATCTGAGGTGAAGAGAAGAGGCTGCAGCTGGCCATCAAGCACTTGCTGCATTTTGTGTGTGTATCTGGGTCCAGTCAGGGCATCATCTGGTTTCTGGGTCCTGGTATAATCCATCCAGTTGCTTAGACACCACTTAATGTGGCCACTGAACAGAAACAGAAATGTGTCCCAAGCCCCACTATAAAGTCAGAATCATAGCCCAGAATCTTGACGCTCAGAAGCTCCTTTTGGAAGAAAACTTTGTGGCCATCCTGTACAAATCTGGGGTTGCCAAGCAGCACTCTTGGAGAGCCCAGGACCTCTTCCTCTGAATGCGGACCCTCCCTGCAAGCTTGGGGTGGTCTTTCTGACATACCTCTGGGACCCACAGAACCTGGGACACCCGGAAGGCCCCGAGGGCCTTGTTCTCCAGCAATCCCTGAGGAGAGATAGAAGAAACTTGTAGAGAAAGCCCCAACCCTAGTTTGGCAGTCAGGTTTGGAAGCGAGATTTCCCACTCTGCCAATGAACCAGGGACCATTTGGTACCTCTGTGAGGCCACTCTTCCGTCACAACCTTCATTTCCCACCCAGAGAGGTCTCGCACATAGCGAGCGCTCAACAAATACTGGCTCATTCTAAGGGCCGTTGTGGGTCTTTGCCAGGACTGCCCGTCAGAGGATCCAGCAGTGACTTTACTTGAGCGACCCTTTTATTTTTTAAGAGAATGTGGCCCCGAAACCTTCCCTTCAGTGTTCTGGCACCAAACAACTCCTGGTGCCCTTCTCAGTTTCCCCATAAAGTCAACCTCATGGTTAAGGAGCTGAGTTCCAAACCTCCCCAGCCCTCTGAGGTGCTCGGCTTCTGACTCAGGCCTTCTGCCTTTGGCCCTGCTAAGTCTCGACCCTCATAGGCCAGGGAGCTTCACCTTCACCCACATCTGGCTGTGCTCCTGGCTCTGCTGCCCTCTGTTCTCTGCCTTGACCTGGCTTCGCTCCTCACCCTCTCTGGAAAGGTTACATCCCTGAGACCTCTTTCTCTGGTTAAGTCCCCAGACCACAGCCTGTTTCTTAGCCTGGCCATACTCATTGTTAGTGATGTCTCGACAGGGTTTAGTACAGAGCTTCTCCACTGTCCACCTCTGCAGGTGCTCGGCCCGTGCCGCCCCAAAGCGTGCAGAAGGAAGGAAGGAAGGATGCAGCTAGTCCTCTAGGCGAAGGTGTCACCTCTTACCTCGGTCCCCTTTCTCTCCAGACCCAGGAGGCCCAGGTTCACCACGAGGTCCCATGGGGCCTTCTAGTCCTCTCTGGCCTACGGGTCCTTCCATGCCAGGATCTCCTAAAGATGGACATGGCCAGCCTCACAGTTAGAATTCCATGCCAGGGCCACGGACAGCCCCTCCGCAGCCGAGGGATGGCTCAGAGCCTCTTCCAGGCCTCTGCTGTTTGTCTTGCCCTGCAGCCTCGCTCAACCCAGGACCAGAGTAACCCAGTGAGTACATAGAATCCCCCTACCTTTGTCCCGAATCTGCAAGCAGCTTTTCAGTACACCAGGAGTAAGAAGCCATCTTTATGTGGGCTTTGCCCTGAGGCCCTGCGTGGCTTGCTGCCTGAGGCCCCCCTTCTGCCTCTTTAGCGTCCAGCTTCCTTATCTACCCAGTGTTCTTTGAACTTGCTGTTGGGGCCTTGGCTTTGGCTGCCCCCTCTGCTCAGAAGGTGTCCTTAAGTCTTATGCTGGCCACAGCCTCTAGCTCTTCAAATTCCCTATTTAACTTCCTGCCTTTCTCTGTTGTGGTCATTGTTGTCTTCTAAAACAAGATCTCCTTAATACTTTAAAAAAGGGCGAAGAGGAAAGAAACGACTAGAAAAGGGGCTCTTACCAATGCTGCCCTTTTGTCCCTTTGGTCCTTCTGGGCCTGGGTGGCCTAGGGGCCCAGAAATACCTGCAGATATATAAGAAGACCCCAGTGTGTATTTCCTCCAGAGCTGGCAGCTACGACTGAGCTTACCCAACCCAACATGAGAGGTGTGTAATCACTGCAGGTTACCCACCTGGCAACCCGGGGAGGCCTCGGTCTCCTGTTGGGATGAAAGAAAAGGACACATCAGATGGAGAACGTGGCCTGTTCCCCTAAGGAGCTGCTAGAAGGTTCAGTTGGGCCTTCCAGGGGGCAAGTGCATCCAGTTATGTTCAAATTGTTGCTAAACCATGAATACATCTTTCCATCATTAGGCTCCGTGAGTTGCTTGGGACATAATTAGAGTGGAAATACGGTGTTTTCCTGAGCTCTGCGGTACGCGGAAGTCCTGTATGTCACTTGACTCATCAGGCTGGGGCTCCAGAACCACCAGCTCCCATCCTAAACAGGATCAGGACGGGTGTCGAATTGTAAATCTTGGAAAGTGGACTTAGGTAGGGATCCGGGGTGTGTGTGCTGAGGTTGGAAGTGTGTGGGAACCATGAAGGAGCTACACAGGGGAGAAGGGCAGGCAAATGGAGGAACCCACTTCCTGCTTGGTGTCTCTTATATATTCAAGTGAGTTAGAACAGAGCCAAGGATGGAGGTGAGCCTTTCCTAGGGAAGGTACCCCTGGGTTCAGGATCCCTTGGGGTGATGAAGACGGAAGGTTCCTGGGCCTCCACATCCACTTAATCAGAGGCTCTGGGAGGGGCCAGGGTCTTTATGTAGTTCCTTCCCACTCTAGAGGTGACAAGACGCTCAGCGATGTGATTCAGGGAAAGCTGGTTTGGGTCCAGCGAGGGGTAACAGGACAGGCAGACTCCTCCTCAGGCAGGTGCCGACAACCGCTTATTAAAAGGCCTTTCTCAGCCTGAGGGTTTTCCTGCTTCCTTTAACCGCCCCCTCCCCAGGGCTTAAGGTAAATTGTCTTTGGAATAGTTACCTTTAGGGCCTTGACTTCCCATGTCACCTAAAACCAGAAAGACAGACACTGTGAGATGGTATATTAACCAAGAGCTGCTTTCTCACCCGTGTTTCACGGTCATTCCCAACATGGGAACCACATATCATGGCGAGAAGACGGGGCCCTGTTAGGGCCCTCGGCGCAGACCACTAGGCTTCTCCTGGACAGTGCCCAGGCTCCCAACCCTGCTGTGATGTCTGACTAGAAAGTTAATTCCCAGCTTCCTGACAGACAGGTGTTATCTGCATTCACCCATTTGCACAAAGAGAAAAGGATTCCAGTCCCGGGGAATCATGCCTCCCCTGCAGACATGAGAACAAGGGAAAGCTTGGGTCACCCCATCCCAATACCTTTTGGACCAGGGTTTCCTCTGAGATTTCCTACAAAAAAGAACAGACCTTGAGTCAGTCAGTCACACATACACACACCACCACCGCAAGTGGGGATCCCAGCCCAGCTCCATCTTGTCTCTTAGGGTGATGGAGGATAGCATGGGAGGAGAAGAGAGGCTGAGGAGTGTCCCCGGGACAGGCGTAAGGCCACCCAGGCCCCCAGTTCTGGGCCGGCTGGCCTTGTTTCCGGCCTGCTCTCACCGTTTTCCTGTTCTTTCATCAGCTTGTCCCTCACGAAGAGCCAGATCACCTCCTGGCTGCGGCCATCCAGCTCAGCTTTGCCTACGCCAGGTCCCAGGCCGGGCGCCTCGCTCAGAAGGCGGTCCTTGCTACTTCTCTCCACCTTGTCTTCAGAATACTGCACCCTGGTCTTCTCCAGCTCGTCCACCCGGGCTTTGAGCTTCCTCACCTCCTCCGCTGTGATGGACACACGAGGCCCGTCCGTGAGGGCTGGGTCTGCCTCTTGCCCTGGGGCCCTGGGCTGGGGAAGGGGCTTCTGCACACTCCGGGGCACACAATTCAGGAATACCCATGCAGATATAGTCCTGTGGCCAATAGGAGCTAACATCCTCCTGAGCTTCCTGAAGCCTGGCTCTGTCACTACCCAAGCTGAATACAAGGCTGGCTCTCCTTCCTCTGGGAGGTGGAGAGAGAGAAACAGGGAAAAGGAGGTAGATGCTCAGGAAAGATAAAGGTTGAAAGGACCCTGAGGCAGTGAGGCCCTAAAGGCCATCAGTGCAGGAGCCTAAGGAGGAGCCAGGACCTTAGATTCCCAGTGTCCTGCTTGAGACTTGGACCAGATGCCTCCAGGGGCTGTTTCCTCTCTGTAGGAAAACAGCCTTTGCACTGGCTAGCAACCTCCAGCTCCTGGGCCCTAACACTTAGGGCTGCTTGCGGTTTCCTGACTCTAAGAAGGGGGAGGAGGGCTGGGGACTTCGTTCAGGCTCTGGGGCCTTGGCACCTACCCAGAGCAATGAGGCCGAAGAGCAGACCCAGCAACAGCAGCCAGGTAAGCAGCAGGCCCAGCAGCCACTTCCACCAGCTGCAGCAGGAGCCGCAGGGGCACCAGGCAGGTGCAGCCCCCCATGTTCCTCCGCCACCAGCGCCACCGCTGCCACCACGGCCACCACCATGGGCGGCGCCTCCACCTCCTCCTTTGCCTCCACCACCACCGCCACCTCGGTCATAGCTGTGGTTTTCTGTGGAAAAAATAGGGAGGCTGAGTTGAATTCAGGAGGCTCCTGTCTGTCTCCCTTCAAAATTGGTGACGTCACGTGGGTCGGTTCCGGAGGGTTTGAGTTTTGTGAGGCTTTTCAGAAGCATAGAGATACGACTGAAAAGGAAGTCTGAAAACCCCGGGATTTGGCTGTGTGACTCTTAACAAGAGTTTTTATAAAATGAGGTCAAACTGATTCGTAAAACAGTTAAAATGAGATTCTTAAGGAGTGGAGGATGCAGACCCCAGCGCGGGCTTTAAAACATTTTCATTGTTGGGGATGTCACATGCATGCACGTACGATGCCTACCTCTGATTAGGCCTAAACCCCCATCTCAGGTCACTAAGCCTCATTTGACACAGCTCACCTTTGGTGGTTCCCACTTATTACCAAAACCTAAAATTATATTTTAAATGTAAGAGCTGGCAGTTGTCTTGGAGGTGGGAACTTCATGCACTTCTTTCACAAGGTGAGGGAGGAGAAGAGGGAAGGGGCAGAGGGCTGGAGCAATCACGGGATGATCATCCTGGGCCTGTTGTGTTGTACCTGCCCTGGTGGGAGACTCTGGGCCTCAGGGAGCATGGCGGCTGGCCATTAGGAGCTGGGGGGCCCTGGAGCATCATCTTTGTGACCCCAGCCTGTCACTCCCATTTTCCATCTTTCTCCCTTTTGAGCCTGTAGGAGGCCAGATCTGGGTAGCTCATGTGTGTACAGGCTCCAGGCAAGGGCCACCTCTGTCCCGCTAACTATGGCCAACCACGCGGATCTTTCACAGCAGGGTCCCCCAATCTTACTCACCTACTGAGGTGACCTTGCTCTTTGTGGACGCAGCATTTAGGTCTCCTAAAAGTACAGACACAAGTTGGGAGTTGGACTTGAGGACTGGAAAAGCACACAAGCACACATACATGTACTCCCACACACTTGCAACCACACATGTGCACCCACACACATGTGAATCCCCACACACGGCACCCCCACAATGCACCCTCCACACATGAACCCACACAGTGTCCCCCACATGGTGTACCCCCACATGCACCCACACACACATGTACACCCATACACACACGAACACACACACACACACACAAACACACACTTCCACATAAAAGCTGCGACCTCCTACGCAGCTAGTCCGAGGAGGGCTGGATCCTATGTTCCTAACACATTCTTGGGGCTGCCAGTGGACTGTGAGCATTGTGGTCCCAGAAGACGGAGAAATGAGGTGTGGCTTTATTTCGCTAGGTGGACAGGGTTGAATTTCTCTTACCATTTATATCTGCCTTTAGGCAGGTGTCAGCCACATATGCAGCCTGCTTTTCTTTTTTCAGGGTGTCCTCTGAAAAAGAAGCTGTGCGCAGAACCAGTGATAACCTGGTCTAACCCCCCATCCCCTCCCCACCCCTACCTCTTGCCTGTCTCTTCACTCTCCCTGCCTGCTCGTATCCCCTCCATCCTGGGAAGACCCAGGTTAGCCTGATAGGAAGCTAGTCCGGTGTTGCTGGGCTAATCTCCTTCTCTGGGGCTGTGGCTAGACTCCCACTGTGCACAGACTCCCATGTTTTCCTAGCTTATCTGCATTCAAGGCAGGTCCAGGCAGGTATTTTTCATCAAAATGGAATCCCGGTGGCTTATGACTAACTTGGCTCCAACTGCCTTCCTTGTAAGAGCCCTGGGCCTCCTGTACAGTCTGCCCTTCTGAAGCCCACGGCACCCAAGCTCTGACTTACTTGAAGAGATGCTGGCAGGGGAGGCAGTGAAGACCTTCCCGCTGTCCTTGGTCATGATCAAGAGCTCCATCTCCTTCTTGGCAGGTACGTTGTCTTTCTCCAGAATCAGGAACTTGCAGTCTTTATGCAGGAGGTCATCACTCTGGACACTGGTGGTGTGGGCTGTAGAGGAAAGCCATGGGTGAGGGGGAAGGGAAGGATGCCAAGGAAAGGAGAGGAAGCCGGAGGAAGGAAAGAGGGTTCCCCAGTGTGTTGGGGGGCTCCTCTTTTAGACAGCAGTGCTGTGAAGTACCTTGGGGACCGGCTAGGTCTGGCCATCACGAGGTTGGGACAATGATGGACATATTGGGGACTGGTCTATGGGGCCACCTCTCTATCTGAAGACATGGGGTCTTCATTGACCTTGCCAAGGTCTCTTTCATCAGCCAGGCCCTTCCTTAACTACCATAATAGACTGGCTTTACCATCCTGGGGAGGCTTTTTCTGACCGTCCCCCTAAAGCTCTGCCCTCTCATACATGGGCCCCAGGTCCACCACATCGCTTGCTTGCTTAGGAATCATGTCATTTTCTGTCATTGTCTGGTGCACTTTGTCTTTGCGATTGTCACTCGCTGCTCCATTGGCACTACCTTGCTCTCACCACGACACTACACGACTCTGTCCTCTCTTGTTCACCTGGAAAACCAAACTGCCTGTCTGATACTAAGTGGGTGCTTGGTAACGTTTTATTTTAAATGAATGAATTGCTGATCAGAAGGAGACACAGCAGGACCTAAGCCCTGGAGGAAATAGCTCATTGCATGGGGTGAACCCACATCCATAGTCTATATAGGAAGCAGCTTCAGAGGGGCCCCCAGCTTCTCAGAGATCCCAGGTAACAGAAAGCCAAGAGTTTCTGGATAAGTATGGTGGCTGGAATATAACAGCAGGCAGGTGTAAGCGGGGTGGAACTTCCTGCTCCAGGGAGGAAGATCAAGCCAGCTCATCCCTGCAGAAACATCCTGAGACCTTCGAGAGGAGCTGCGTTTGTGGGTCTCAGAACACCCATGCACGGGTTAAGATCTTTCCCAGGACACCGTGTGTCGTAATGGCACCTCTCCCATGTGCAACTGGGGCCCTAGATGTTGGTAATAGCACTCACTGGCAGAGGTGGACACACCGGTGCTGGTGACAGTGGGGGGCTGCGGTACGTTTTTCTTCACACCATATGCTACAAGAGAGAAAGCGCCAATGAGTTGGGCTAATGTGGTACGGTGGCGTGGGAGCGGTCTGATCAGCTGAGAGAAAACACGTGAAATCAATTCTCTCCAGCGGGGTGTGGTGGGGTGGCTTAATTTGCTGTGTCTTTTCCTAGTTCCTAAGCCCACTTCCTTCAGGAAGTCCTCTTTGGCCTCACTCTTCACTTAATCCCTGCTGTTTTACAGGACTGTTATAACTTCCCGTGGGTTGGGCGTTCTACTCCAGCTAAGGAGTAGGCAGGTTAAACGCAGGAGTCGAGCATCACCGCGATTCCTTCCCCTGCTCTAGCCCCCAGGTCTGTACAGGCGCAATGGCCTGGGTGGAACAACATAAAAACAACCACGGAGCTTTATCTGAAGTGGCAGTGGCTGCAAAAGATTGACTAATGAGCTGGAGAGACCACCTGACCAGCTGGGCTGAGAGACACACGGGAGTGAGATGTCTCAGGGTGGACGTGCTGACTTTACAGGCTCCCCTGTATACTTAACTCACAGCAAAGACAGTAAGGGATGAGGGTTGACATCTTAGGCTGCGGGGGGGGGGGGGGGGGGGGCTGGTTTACTGGTGGGAAAGTTCTTTTGGTCCTTTTAATTCTCTGTGAAAAGGTGTGTCGTGAGTTGTAGCGTCTAAGGGGTGCCCATTCCCAGTTCCTGAGCCCCACACATGGGCTACCAACCTGTGGAAGTGGTGGTTGTGCCGTGGGCTAGGACAGAAGAGCTGGGGGCCAGATTGTTCTGCATGCCAAACACTGCGAGAGAAACCGAGAACGAGCGAGAGTCGTGAGTGGGAGGATGCCCTCGGGATGCCGCAAGCATCCTGAAGCTGCCGGTCATTTCCCGGAAAACTGCTTTTACCAGGGGCATGCTCTTAGAAACATGGTCATCTTCCACCAGAATAAACTTTATCTATGGTTGTTTCAGAGTAAGGGCCATGTGACTAAATAGCAGTACGTCACATAGGGCTGACAAGCACTACCGCAGCCCCTGAAAATCCTGTCCCTGTCGCCCTCTAGGCTAGTAGGTTCGCTGTGCGGGGACCGGATGCAGACACACTGAGCCCAGAAGCACGAACACAGCACGTTTCTCCCTTTCTTTTGAACTCCTTCCTCTGACTCTAACACATAAACTCCCTGGTCTCCCCTCCCTTTGAGGCAGCGTATCTTCTTCAAGCCATATGCTGCAGGAGAGAAAGCACCAATGAGCTGGGCCAGCATGCGAAGATGGCTTCCACGGCTCGGGAGCCCTGTGATCAATTGGACACAGGAAATCAACTCTCTCCAGCAGTGGGGGTGGAGGGCTTAATTTCCTGTTAGTTTCCTACTTCCTCGACCCACTTCCTTCAGGAAGTCCTCTCTGACCTCGCTCTTCACTAAGGGGTTGGCAGGCTGAAGGCAGGAGCCGAGCATCACCACGTCCCTTCCCCTGCTCTAACCCCGAGGTCTGCGCAGGCACAGTGGCCTGGGTGGCAAAACATAAAATAACCACTGAGCTCTGTTTGAAGTGGTTTATTTGAAGATCCCCTTTTGAGACAGCACAACTCTATGCAACCCTGGAACTCACCACACAGATCAGTATAGTCTTGAACCCAGAGAGCTACCCATCTCTGCCTCTGGAGTTCTGGGGTTAAAGGCATGCACCTGCTAAATCCTTGCCCCAATTTTGACTCCTAGGCTTGATTGTTGACTTAACTATCAACTTGACATAGCCTAGGATCATCTGGGAAGGATTGTCTACCTTGAGCTGGCTTGCTGACATGTCTGTGGGGGACTGATCTTGATTGCCTTATTACTGGTGTGGCTCCCAGAGCCTATGAGGAAACTTTGGTTCCAGGTGATCCCATGCCCTCTTCTGCCCCCTGCAGGCACTTCACATTCATGATGAACAAACATCCATGCAGATAGAATGCTCGCTCACTCAATAGAAAAATAAATAATTTCCAAAATAGTATAAGAGGAAGAGGTGTCGAGGAGGCGGCACTGACCTGAGGAGCAGCTGCTGAGTCCGGGGAGCAGCGTGGGGGAGCACGATGCCATGTTATTCGGTACTCCAAAGACTACAGCGGGGAAAGAGAAGACAGTTGACAGCAAGACTCAGGCAAGGCGGAACTCACATGCTGTGCATACACCAGAACAAATGCTGGGAGCTGGTTCCAGCGTTCTGTTACATTATTATCTGGGATAGCTAGACCCAGAGTAGACAAGTGGGTCCAGTTAAAGGTTCTCTTCTTAGTGGCCCCATCTTATAGAGTGGGATCTCTAAAAATTACTTGATTGGTCCAAGGGTCCCCCAATAAAATCACACTCATTGATATGTGGTGTCCTTATGTATTTTTAGCGTTCTTTTACATTATATTTCTTCTGATACTAAGTCTTATATGTTCATTCTATTAAAAAAATACCTTCTGGGTTAAATTGAAATGAACAATGTTCCAGTGGGAAATGCTTTGGACATCTGGGCATAAAAAAACAAAAACAACCTTCCCAAGAGGCCCTGGGGATGGCACCCTGATGGGGGAGAGTCTTCTGATTTGTGTTAATTTCATTGGTTAAATAAAGAAACTGCCTTGGCCCTTTAATAGGACAGAAAATTAGGTAGGCAGAGTAGACAGAACAGAATGCTGGGAGAAAGAAGCCGAGTCAGTGAGTCGCCATGATTCTCCCACTCCAGACAGACGCAGGTTAAGATCTTTCCTGGTAAGCCACCTTGTGGTGTTACACAGATTATTAGAAATGGGTTAAAGCAAGATGTGAGAATTAGCCAGTAAAAGGCTGGAACTAATGGGCCAGGCAGTGTTTAAAAGAATACAGTTTCTGTGTAATTATTCTGGGGCTAAGCTAGCCGGTGGCGGGAAGCAGCCACCACTCCATACTACAGTGCCCACCGAGGGAGCTCTTCAATGACAGAGTAGAGCTGCAGCGGTCCCCATTGGTCCCCATTCTGGGAGGGAGAAGGGAGGTGCAGCCCACACCTTACCCGATCCTGTTGAGTAGGCGTTGGTGTTGAGGAGGGAGGAGCTCTGGGCTGTCATGTTGTTGTGATAGGTCCCCATGGAGGACCCTGCGGGCAAGGTGGATGACCACATGTGGGAGGGGAGGTTGGTGTCCAGTACTGTCGCGTCGTAGGTTCCTGATACTGGAAAGAGAAACACACATGTACCTCACCATGAGAGAGATGGACACTCCTGCTGGGGGATTTAGCTGGGTACCACATCCTCAGAAGACAGCCAAGCAGGCGGATTAGAGTGTCCCGCTCAGACATTCACAGTGTGGAAGAGCAGACACTCTGTGCTTTCCCGACTCTGGTAAAGCTGAAGAGGCACATCTTTCACACTGTTCCCAACTCCTGGTGACAGCCTGGGCTGTGGCACTTACCTGAGTGGGAGCTCGCGGTCACCGTTTTGGTCTCTACGGTGCCTTTCTTGGGGATGGGGAGAGTGTTGGAGGTGTTCCTGGTGGGACTTGCACTTGCAGATCGGCTCCCCTTAAGCAAACGTTTGACTTCATCCAGCTCTGTCCCTGCAAAGAACCCCAGACTTTCCCATCAGGCCCTGGACCCTTTCCTAAGTCCAAAGTTCAGGGAAGGAATGCCGATGGCATTCTGATATCAGAGAAGTTGGTATCTGTCCCGTAAGTGGAGACATTTCCCATTAGCTTTGCAGTTTTTGAATTTTGACTATTTGTAGCTCCTATGAACCTGCCAGTTTGCCGCTGGGACAGCCTCATAAGTACAGGGCTTCACACACACAAATCAGAGTCCTTGGAGGTATTTCCTCGCCAGACTCATTGGGGTGACTGTGACCTGGAAGACACTGTCATCTGGGATAGGGCAGTTAGAGGGCTAGGCTCTTTTAAGAAACTAGCTTGACAATTGGCTTTCCCCTGAATATGGGCGACCTGGTATGCCTGCCAGTGTCGAAAGGGATTCGGGGGAGTGCACGTTATCCCCTAACTCCTCGGCTCTGCGGTTCCTCTGCTTCTGATTTACTCTGAGACTTTCCTGGGTGCTGTCATTGAAGAAGGACAGTGACCACTTACATCTGGTGGATGGTGAAGCACTCTGCAGTCGAACCCGAATTTCGCTCTCTGTACAAGGGGAGAAAAGAGAAGGAGAGGCTATGGATGAAGGTGTCTGCATCACTGTCCTGCACCCCAAGTTCTGAAAAGAGTGTGACTCATTGGGCTACTTTGTGTGGCTACAGAAGGGATGTCCTCTCTGCCATAGCACTTGCCAGCTGACTCCTAGATACCTGAGACTTCACACACCCCAGGCTGAGCAAGGAAGCCCTGCTTGTCACCACCCACCTCACTGTTGCCAGTATCTTTCTGCCTCCGAGGGCCCCCAAGATGGGGACATGAGAACTCGAAAACCTCTGACGTTCACTTTGTCATCTAACAGGAAGTCGGTAAGATGGCAGCGTAGAGCTAGCTTCAGCTAGGGAGTGGGCGACTTTTAACTCTCGTCCTAAAGCTGCAGGTGGCTGGTACAGCCCCCAGTGACACACAGTGGGAGCCTAGCCTGGTCACGAAGAACACGCTGAGCCTGCGGAGGACCCTGCCTTCAGTGCAGCCTGACACAAGGCTCCCACGGTTGTGCAGGCCTCTGCTAGGGGGGCTTTCCTAGAGTCTTTCTCTCCTCTGTCTTTCTAGATGACGACTTTAAAGAACTGTCCCTTGCAATAATTTGTCAAAGAAGGGCT
Source organism: Alexandromys fortis (assembly GCF_014885135.2). Taxonomy (NCBI): domain Eukaryota; kingdom Metazoa; phylum Chordata; class Mammalia; order Rodentia; family Cricetidae; genus Alexandromys; species Alexandromys fortis. Next base: position 12,189,295 of record NW_026067893.1, on the reverse strand, counting down.
TTTGCTTGTCTTGATTGACGAAGGAAATCAGAGCACATCTAGGAGACCAGCTGTGAGGACAAATGTGGCATCCGTATCCCTCAGATTGCCACTGTTTGGTTCCTGCCCATGGAGCTTTGTGGGTCGTTCTCAGATGCCCACTCCTATGCTCACGGAGTTGTCTGAGACTCTGCAGTGCTCCAGGCTCCTCAAGACGAGGGTCTTCTTATTTACACTCATGTGCTCTGCTTCTTGGCTACAGGTTGACAAGTACTATTTGCTCAGAGGGAATTGAACTGGATTCAGTGATGGTACTCACCTCGCGTTTGGCTTCGTCCTCTGGTTGCAGAAGATGCTGAGGAAAAGAGAAAAGTTACCTCAGGCACAGACTTGATATGCTTAATATTTTTGAACTCGGTGATATTTTCACAGTGTCTAAATCCAGATATATATATATATATATATACATATATATATTTAACTGTATAGAAGATGCTAAATAAATGATGCCCAGAGGCCGAAGGGCAAATAATGTTCTTGCAACTCCTTTATGCAATTTAGTTGAGCAAGTGTTGGGCTAGCTGATGCTTAGAGCATTGTGCCGGAGGGGTGTGTGTGTGTGTGTGTGTGTGTGTGTGTGTGTGATGCATTCGGACAAGTGGAAACACTGTCAAACGGACTAAAAGACTGCTAAATCTTTAAGTTTATTAAAGCCTGCCTTGGCTTTCCTAACATAAGCAAATATAGAAAATTATAATCATTATGTAACCACTGGTCCTAACCTCAGTTCATTTGTACATTGAGATTCTAAGAATACAGACCAAAGACTTAAGGTCAAGAGAACACACAGCTCAGTGTGGCACAGGTGTTCTGCGTGGCCCTTGGGAGGGAGCTGGAGAGACGTCCAGCATGTGAACACTGTGACTGATGGTGCTCCTCCTTGGTGGCAGGTCTCTGTGAAGACCATGGAAAGAAGAGTCCCTACAGCTGTTGCTTGGCCTTGGGGGCCCATGTGTCCTGGCATGAACCGTGTACACAGTTTACCATCTTAGCAGCGTCATGAGCAAATGCTGACGACATAAGTTAATAAACTGGCAAGGATGCATCAGGGTGAATGGGAAGCAAGTCAATGGGAGCCAAACTCTGAGAAGAACCCATTTGGCTCCTGGTATCCCCTGGCCAGCATCCATCATTCAGGCATTTCCCCAGCGCCCTGGTAGGGCATTTCACCAGCAAATAAGGAGACGACTTACCGAGTTCCTTCCGTGGGTACTCAGGGGAGGAGTTGCCGCTGGAGCTACCTGGAGAGCAGATGGGACACTTAGTGCAAAAGGCTGCTTACCTCCACAAGGCTTCCTACAGGACAGGGGTGCCGGCTACTATGTCCCATAGCTGGAGGTGTTTCGGGAGGCAATGGGTCGTTCTTGTAGCGGAATTCACCCAAGCAGGGCCTTCCTCCTGCTTTTCTGTCCCAACTGTTGGCATCCCTTTGCTCCCAGTCTGCATTTGGAACCCCAGGGGCACAGCTGTTTCTAGGTTCTTACTTTCACATTGGTGGCAAAGCCTGTCAATTCTGTCTCTTTTATCTCGCACCTCCCAGCCCCCTTTCACTGCTAGAAGCCTAGTCTAGCCCAGATTTCTCCCTTCTCAACCATTGAAGATTTCCTTTTAAGCTGTCACCTGTCGCCGGGCGATGGTGGCGCACGCCTTTAATCCCAGCACTAGGGAGGCAGAGGCAGGCGGATCTCTGTGAGTTTGAGACCAGCCTGGTCTACAAAGCTAGTTCCAGGACGGGCTCCAAAGCCACAGAGAAACCCTGTCTCGAAAAAAAAAAAAAAACCTGTCACCTGTCCATGGCTTTCTGAGCCTCAAATATGATCACCTGTTTGCCTTAAAAACCTCTGTGTGTTCTTATGTGGAGACTAAAATCTAAGCCTAGTACAGAATCTGGGCCTCCCAATCCCTCTTTAGCCCTGGACCGTCCCTGTCTTGTCCTTCCATCTATGAGTATAGTCACGATGCCAAGGCCAAGACCACCTTCATGGAGTCATCCTTGATTTCCTCAGTGGAAAGTAGGAACCTCCTTCTACTCAGTATTACCGCTTCTTCCTGTCACCTTAGGTCGTCTATAGACTATAGGGCCCCTGAAGACAAGATCCGTAAGGCATTTCGCGCAGCATAAAACACAGTAACGAGCTAGTTGGGAAAGCGATTAAGTGAATAAAAAAAAAAAGAATGAGAGAGATAAATGAATGCAAGGCTATTCCAATAATGCGATCAGTAAGAGCAGCCATGCAGTGAGGAGGAAGATGGGTGGAGTGTGGACACAAGAGAAGCCAAGAAGCCAACATGCTGAGGATGAGCGGCATTACACCAGGAAGAGAGCCGCTCCCTTCTGCAGATACCTTCGTAAGTTCCATGGCGGGTCATGTGAGTTTTCCTCTCAAAGGTGGAGCCTGGAGAGTTGGGCAGGGTGGAGGCCGGCGAGTGAGCTCTCCTGTAGCTGGAGGTGGAAGCGTTGCCCCGGATGCTCCCGCCTGCCGTGGGGAAGCCGTGTAAGTGCTAGGGGCACCACCTCACCAGAGATGCTTCCTCAACATCCAAACGCGGTTCTATCAGCCAAATAACCTCCAGGCTACTAAGCGAGGACCCTGAGAGAGGGGCAGGGGGACTCCAGGGGACACAGGAGAAGGAAGGCAGGGTTGCCGTTCCTGCCTTTTCGGGCAGACACTGAGAGGTAAGTTTGACCTCAGACATAGAGTGCGTGGGAGTTGTAAAGATGCCTATAGTTTTCTTGAGGACTTGATGCTGGACCACTGGCTCCTGCTCAGAGGGGCGAGGGCAGGCTCTCCTGAGTGTTGTTTCCCTTGTTATTTCCCCTGCCGCCTCTTAATGGCTTCCAGAGTTGGCTATGTGGTTGGTTTGTTTGCTTTGTCATACTTTTGCTGTGTTTTGTTTTCACGTGGAAGATGGCCTCACAGGGAGCGAGAGGGTCACAGTGGGTGCTTACCGAGCAGGATACTGCAGCTCAGAGCTGCGTGTCATTAGGGCCATGGTTCTCAGCCTTTCTAATGCCGAGACCCTTTAATACAGTTCTTGATGTTGTGATGACCCCAACATAAAATTATTCTCATTGCCACTTCATAACTATAATTTGCTACTGTCATGAATTATCACATAGATATCTGATAGGCAGGATATCTGATATGTGACCCCTGTGGAAGGGTCATTCAGTCTCTAAAGGGGTCGTGACCCACAGGTTGAGAACTGCATTCGAGTTTCTCAGCAGAGCAAATCAGACTTCACCTTTCACTCCTTGTTAGCCCGACTGTAAACCTCAAACACACACAGCCTTTGCTATATGATGTAGCTGAGGTAGAGGGACTCAATGGGAGAGCGACAACCTCCCTCGCAGGCTTCCAAACTGATGACTGTCACCTGCCCTGGAAACTTAGTGAAAATCGAATCTATTTGCTGTAGGTGTCCAAAGCTGGTGATTTGAGAGCCAATCCCTCCCTCGTCATTTGGGTGACTCTTGGGGCATGTGGAATGAACGACAGAGAGGGCAATGGTCCCCCTCATGCAATGACCGCAGACGGTGGTGGATTTCCACTGTTTCTCATCTCTGCTTATCACCCTGACCCTCAGGCCAGATGCCACTTACTTGAGTTGATGTAGCCGCTGCTGCCATGAGTCAGACTTTGTTTCTCTAGCCGACTTCCTCCACCGAGAGAGCCTGTCTTAGCGTATCCATTGCTGGTGCTCCCTTCTATCAAAGCAGGCGACAGTCTCAAGGTGGAGCCTGTCCAGAGGGTCTCCTCATCCTCTGCTCTGTGGAGCCTTCCCCGCCGCCCCCTTTCTCGTCAGACTCCCGCTGGTTGGGATGCCTCGCCTACCACACTCCAAATTCCAAGCGGCCCTTTCCCCACTCCTCATTTTCAGTACAGAAAGAATATCCTGCTTGATGTGAACGAGAGCATGGAAAGTTATCCCACAGGAAAAACAGACCAGACAGACCAGGCCGCTGAGTGACGCGAAGCCCCGCCCCCATCTCAGATGGAAGTTGGGACCCAGACTCAGCAGCCACGAGAGGTGCTGGGAGGATGAGGGGTGGCTCTGGGTTCCACTTGACTAGCTTCTGTCACCCTGCTGTGGCCACGGATGGGTGGGTTCTCCCCACCCCACAGCCCACGTGGGCTCAGGGGTAGTGTTGGGATCTCTGTTGTTAGAATCCACTTAAGAGCTCCCGAACAAAAGTGGACTGAAGTCAAATGCTCAGGGAGCATAGGATTCCCCATATTTTACTGACTATACTAGCAAATCCATAAAGACAGACGCAGACACGGTTCCCGGCAGATGGAGTTCCTAGGGGCCAGGGGGAGCAGAGGGGAGTGGGGCGTAACTGCCAAGACACAAGGGGGTTTATTGCAGGGAGTGATGGGAATATCCTCAAATTACAAGGAAACACACAGTTGCTGCACACTTCCGCAGCAAATCACATGACTTGGACTGGTAGTGGTGTATAATCCAACATCAGCCTAACTGCTAGCAAAAGGCTGTCTCCCAAGCCAGGTGGTGGTGGTGGTGCAGGCCTCTAGCACTAGGGGGGCAGAGGCATGTGCATCTCTGTGAGTTCAAGGCCAGCCTGGTCAATAGACAGAATTAGTTCCAGGATAGCTAGGGCCACACAGAGAAATCCTGTCTCCATCTCCCCCCCCCCCCCCCCCCCGACACAAGAATATATTCCAGAAAGTTTGGATTTTCTCAGTGGGAATACTGTCGTGTTCAAGATCACAGCATGGAGCCTTCACATGGGACCTACGGGGACAAAGCTACTTACTTGGTGGTAAAGATGTGAGTCTTGTAGTTACTGTTTCCGTGATAACTGGAAAAGAAAAGGAAAAGAGGAGACGCTGTAGCTTTTACTGACATTACTGGGTTTTGGCAGGGCCTGGTGTCTGTCATACATTAAGCCCATTGTTAGGCTCAACAAAGCTTTTTACATAGCTGTGTTTTATGAAAAGAAATCTGACCTATTATACATGAAAATATGAGCAGTAACAATGAGGGTCAATGTCCTAGACTATAAATTTTCTCTTTGGTGCCTATGGTGGTTTGAATAAAAATGGCCTCCCATAGGCCCATAGGGAGTAGGACTTTTAGGCCTTGTTGGAGTAGGTGTGGCATTGTTGGAGGAATTGTGTCACTGGGGGTGGGCTTTAAAGTCTCAGATGCTCAAGTCATGCCCAGTGTGGCATTCTTTCCCTGCTGTCTGCAGATCCAGATGTAGAACGTACAACTCCATCTCCAGCACCATGTCTGCCTGTGTGCTGCTAGGCTCCTCACCATGGTGACAATGGACTAAACCTCTGAACTGTGAGTCATCCAATTAAATGTTTCCTCTGTAAGAGTTACTGTGGTCATGGTGTCTCTTCACAGCACAGAAACCCTAACTAAGACAGCACCAAAAGAAGTCCCCCCCCCCCAAAATTGTTAGAGTGGGTTGTCTTGGCACCGAGGCCTCTCACTGACTGCTCCAGTCCAGGCCCAAGTCTGAGTCTGGAAGAGGGCCAGCCTCTCTTTTCTTACAGTCACATACACTATCCCTGCTCTGTCCCTTCCCAGAGATGCCTGGGCCAGCTGGGGCCAGCACCCTGGCTGATCTCACTCCGTTTGCCCTGATGAAGTTGGAGGTGTCTCTGGGATACCGTGATTCATTCTGGAACCCTCCAGGATGTGTGTGAGTGTGGAGGGCAGAGAGAGGATGGAAGCCTGAGTAAGCCACTTTGGGAGGTCAGTAAAATGAGCCATCAGTGAATCCCAGAGGCAGACTTCGAGGAACATCCCCTTATACCACACAACCACAAGTTTCTCCAGTGGCAAGCTTACGGAGACACTAACAGCTTCCCGTGTCTGGGAAAACACTATTCAGAAGTAGGACTCTTTCCTCAGGAGTCAGTCCCCTGAAGTAGCATGAGGCTTGGGTGGATTCCCAAAGCCATAACAGGGTCAACTTTTTGTCTGACTGTGGCCATCAACACACGACGTCCCTCACTTTCGGCCTCATCTGGCTGGAGCCACTGTGTGGGGGGGCATGCGTGTACTATGGCATGTGTGTGAGGGCATGCATGTGCCATGGCATGTGGGGGGCATGTGTGTGCCATGGCATGTGTGTGGGGCATGTGTGTGTGGGCATGCGTGTGCCATGGAACGTGTGGGGGGCATGCGTGTGCCACGGCATGTGTATGGAAATCAGAGAACAGCTTGCAGGAGTTGGCTCTTTCCCTCTACCATGTGGGGTCTGGATTTCACACTTAAACTGTCAGCAGGCCGGCACCTTTACAGGCCAAGCTACCTGACTGGCCCTCACTGCTCTTTAAAGGAGCGTTTTCTGTGTGCCGTGCACATGTGTACAGATGCGGTTGTGCAGAGTGCATGCATGCATGCATGTTTGTTGGAAAGAGGGGTGGAGGAGCAGGGTGCATGGAGATGGTCCAGACCACCGTGTGCCACATGGAGTCAGCTGCTGCTGGGATTCCAGCCTTGCTGCCCATCCATCCCTGTCTGTCACGTGGCAGGTTTCTAATTGGTTCTCTCACCCTCCCAGGAGCACAGGGTTATGAATGCTGTGGAGACCGCACTCAGGACATTAAAGGGAAGGGCTTGTCACAGAAAGGTGACAGCTCCATTTGAATAATGGCCCTTGAGCTCCCAGCAACCTCTCACTGCACCAACCTTAGGGATTTTCTGATGCATAAAAATAAATTATTTCTAGCCTAAAGTTCTAAGTCTGTGGAGCCAGAATTTTTCGTTGTTGTTGGAAATAAATGGAAGTCACACAATAAATGAAAAAGTTTCCTAAATTAGAGTTGCTGGAGAGACAGTCTAAACGCCCCCGAATTTATCATTTGGACAGTTCCACAGAGGAAATGTATGTGATTTCAAGTTTTAGTGTGGATTTCGAGCGTGACACCAGCGTTATTTCAACCTAGTCCCCAAAATAAATAAGACATTCTACTTTTTGATTTCTGTTGTCCTATACCCCTTGGTAGAGAAGAGTTAAATAAAGGAGTTAAACAGACCACAGAGAATCAGGTAGTCATCAAACCACAGAGTACCGGGCAGTTGTAGAAATTCTGCTCATGGAAACTATGGGGAAAAGAAAACCCTTGTTTCCCTCCTCCCTTCTCCCTCCCCTTCCTCCTTTCCTTTCTTTATTTCTCTTTTGTTTTCTGTTGGACTGGGGATAGGGCCCTGAGCCTGGCTCAGAAATGGAGATTTTCATCCCGGAAAAGGATGCAGAACTCCTTTGGTTATAAGCACATGAAAGCAAAAATCGAGAAGATGGCTCCCGGGCAGGCGAAGGAGTGGAGTCTGCCTGCCGAGACCTTTGGAGATACCGGGGTGGCAGTGGACTTAGAGCAGATGATTGCAGCTGTTCCCAAAACAGTTCTGAGTAAGAGAAATCCAAAGAGTCTTACGTCTTTCAGTGACTTCAGTGCCTTCGCGCTTGTTTTTCTTGGTCACATCCATCCCATAGCCACCTGCAGGAACAGAAGTCACTGCGTTTAGCAAGCCTAGCCCCGAAGACACACGTTCAAGCTAATAGCCAAAAACCTGTCCCTAGCACTCAAAGCCTAACTCTTGTGCATACCTTGTACAGGCACCAGTCCCCATCTGGTCATTGATTGTAACAGACAAAACCCAGCAGTTCCCCAGTACAGTCTATCCCTTTTAGAATCTAGTAGGACAGCCTGCCCTCGGCTTCAGCAGCCTGGTCACCCTGACCTTAGTCTAACTATATGGTAGGGTGATGGGGGACCGCAGGATGTGTGCTGAAGTTGTATTGGCTGTGGCATTTTAATGAGCCTTGTAGTGTTCTGTGTTCTAGGGCTGCAAGGTGGGTCCACGGATTAAATACTAGTGAGTAAGGACCAGAGGGTAGATTCCCCGGAGCACTTATAAAAGCCAGGCAGGTATGGTGGCTGTTTGTAATCCCAGCACTTGAGATGCAGAGGACTGGGGATCCCCAGGACAAGCTGGCTTATTAGAGTAGCTACAATTGGCAAGCCCTGGGTTCAGCAAGGGACCCTGTTGTGATAAATACACAGGAGAGTGATGGAGGAAGACACCCATCAGCAGCATTAGGCCTCCACACATCCACACACATCTGTACACACTCACAATCGAGCATTCGTACACAGAGGAGACACGAAAACACCGAGAGCAGCGTTCTGTGCTCAGGGAGGAGCTCTGAACGTATGACCTGCATGCCGTGTTAGAGTTTGCATGTGAGAACAGTGCTTGGTGGATAAAAACACATTCTATACATTCACAGATCCTTATAGTTTGCAAAGTTTGAAGTGTGGTGTTCCTAACAGGCTAGTCCAGAGACTTCCATGCAGACACAAGCAGAAGAAGGCAGGCAGACCAACAGCCTTACCCTGACTCTGCTTTGGAAGGGAAAAGCTCTTGCCTGCTGTGTTCCTGGGCACAGGAGACACAGGCAGGGCTAACAGACATGGTGGTAGACTCGGGCCTGCTGTGGGAGGACTCAGAGCCAGGCTTTCCCCTGGGCCTCTCTTCTGCTAACCTTCCCTTCTCAGTGCTATCTTTTGGTGCAGTGCCGTCTAGATTGTAGACGCGAAGCCATTTCTGCCCAGGCGCCCCCTACAGAGTCTTCTCCTGCACCGCTTCATCTGCCTTTGGGCTTCACGCTGCTGCTCTGCTGCTTTGGCACATGGACGGCCGACTACATCTGCGATGTGTTTGCTTGTTTATTTTTAACTTTGTGGATGGGTATTTTATCTGCATGTCTGTCTGTGCATATATGCATGCCCGGTGCCCGTGGAGGTCAGAAGAGGACATCAGATCCCTTGGAACTGGAGTTACAGATGCCTGTGAGTTGCCGTGTGGGTGCTGGGAAACAAACCTGGGTCCTCTGGAAGAGCAGCCAGTGCTCTTAACTGATGAACTGTCTTCCCAGCCTCACACCATGGTTTTGGTTTGTTTGTTTGTGGTATGTGTGTGTGTTGATTGGGAACCATAACGTTATTTTAATTTCTTTTAAAATCAGAAGGGAAATAAAAACACTTTAATCTGGATTATATTTTTCTTAGGAGATTTTTGGTTTTGTTTGTGATGGAGGAAGGAACGAACAAATGTAAACATGTCTAGGACTCATCCATGCAAGTTGTAATGCAGCCTGAGGCGACTTCCTTGGTGAGACACTGAGGAAGTAAGACCAGCTCAGCAGTTTGTTGGACTGTGCCAAGACTGGCGAGAGTTAGCTTCAGGGCCTGACTGGATATGCTAGCTCCTTGTTCACTGGTGTTTCTTAATCCTAGCTCTAGAGAAGGAATGTAGCGTCATGGAAAAAGGGTAGCTGCATCTGAGATGCCATCAAATGTCTTTTCTGGGACTAAGAGGAATAGCTCCAGAAACAGCTTAATAAGGAAATCTAACCTGGCTGGTGACCGCGCTTGGAAGGCTGGCTGTGCCCTATAGGACTGTGCATGCCAGTCTGTGTGGAGCTGGACACCCTCTTTGAAATCCTTAGCTTAAGAATTAATTATCTCAGGACCGCTGGCATTCTCTCTTGTGTTATTATCACTGCCATCATCATTATCTTTCTTCGAATTGACCATTACCAAGAGCCGGGGGGTGGAGATTTGAGGAGATTAAACATTTCAGTAGAGCCGGATGCTGGCTGGGGCAGTGACTGGCTGTCTAGAATGGTACTTGATCAATAGGAAATATTACCCTGAGATCACTGCTTAGTAAAATGTCAGAATCTTTTACTCCCCGAGGTATCATTTTGATACTTCCAGAAGGGTGCTGATGGAACTGACTGAAGGCAGCTCTGGAAGGGTTCAGTCTCCAGAGCGCCAAAAGCCTCAGTTCTGCTGGGGTTTCTGTATCCACACAGTCACAGGCTTTCCCAGGCCCTGTGGCTTCTTCTAAGGAAGAACTTTCTGTTTCTATAGCAGAAAGCCACAGGTTCCCCGGCTTCCAGAGGCACAAAGAGGTAGACACCCTGCTATGAAGGCAGATCTTTGTGTGGTTTCCTGACTTTTGTGATTTTGAGCCATTTCTTAGCACTTCCTCTGAGTTCCTCTGAGGAAGTTCACTGTGGTAGGCACAGACCTGGGCTAGCATTGTCCCACGGGAGAGAGGTTTTCCTCACAGAACTTCTGTTTCAATCATTCCAAGCTGGTAGTTGTTTTTTAAAGTGTAACATCAGGGAAAAGGAAGTTTGGTCAGGTTCGTGCCCTAGCCTGCCGTCCCTGTCAGTCCTTGGCTGGGCTCTGGAGTTCCCAAAGTACCACTTAATGGGAGCTTTGTCATCTAACGTAATTCTTAACTTCCTGGATGAATGGGCTGCTTCACTAGCATGAAGGCCGAGTTCGTAGCTCAAGTTCTTAACTCCGAAGTTGTACCGATTTCCTTCTGCAGTTCCTCCTAATATTTGTTCATTTTTGCTTATTTATTTTGAGGCAAGATCTCGTTATATAGCCTTGGCTGGCCTGGAATTTGCCGTGCAGCCCAGGCTGGCTTTGAACTCATAGAGATCCACCTGTTTTGGCCTCCTGAGTGCTGAGATTCAAGGAATGCCTCTCATTGATTTTCAAGTCAAACAGTCAGTGTGTGTTGTGATTAAACGCATGCACACATGCGCTGATGCAGTCAAGGTGAATGCCATTTCCAGCTCCTTACACCACTATCTGGGTTTCGAGAACTGCTGCCTACATCCCTTCCTTCTATTGTTTATAAAATCCATAAGAAATCGCTGCCAGCTCCAGGCAGCCCCTCGTGCAGTGGGACCCTGGCGCTCATCCCTCCCGCCTGACTGGTAACTGTTATCGGGCCTCTGTCTCTTTCCCCGCTCCCCCGTGTTTCTCAGCCTCTAGTAATCACCATTCTCACCCCTTCTCTGAGGTCAACCTTTCAGCTTCCCTGTGAGAACGTGCCCACCCACTCTTCTCAGGAGCTGCCTTATACTTATTTCATAGCTAATGCTTAAAAAAAAAAAAAAGTCCAAACAATCCCACGTGACTTTCTGGTACATGAAGACAAAATTTGAAAACAGTTTCCTACTTTGATGAGTATTTTTTTTTTCCCTTTCCACTTCCTTTGGATGGTGTCACATCCGCTTAAAACCATTCAGACAGGGATGTGGTCTAAGGCACACACAAGCAAGGACCAGCTCCTGTCAGTGTGACAACAAACCACGGCCATGATCCTCCAATGACAAACAGAACACCCGTGCTTGATACAGAGGAGATAAATAAATTATCCTCATCATTTCTTTCTTTCTTAGCGTTTAATTTGAGGAATAAATGCTCCTATATTCTGCTAAAGAACCACAGTAATTTTTCAGCATTTTTGTTACTCCAATCTCTGTAGATTTTACATTTTAAAATAAAGTATTATGGAAATTGCTGCAGAATGAGAAAACCATGCCTTGGCCTTTTATCTGACTCCACACAGGAGCCAAGCAGGTTGAAGGTAAGGAAAACCAGAGGCCTGGTGCTCGTGTCGTGGGGTCATGTCATAGGTCATGTCGTGAGTTTGCTACCTAGTAATTTAAGCCTGCGAGATGGCTCAAAGGTTAAGAGCACTGACCGCTCTTCCAGAGGTCCTGAGTTCAATTCCTAGCAACCACATGGAGGCTCACAACCATCTGTAATGAGGTCTGGTGCCCTCTTCTGGCATATAGGCATACGTACCAGCAACACGTATGCATAATAAATAAGTAAATCTTAAAACAACAACCTAGTACATTTGGTCACCTTAGATCTTCATGACCACAGCTAAGACAGCAGTTTGCAATTATGCCAACTCAGCTGTGACTGCCACCACCAATGATGGTGAACAAACCATGCGTCGCAGACAGGCTTCTTTCCATTGGTTACAATCTGTTTGGTAACTTGTTAGGCCTGATCTGTTTCCCAAAACAAAGGGATTCTGTGCAGATTTAAAGCAGAGCTTCTCACTGTCTCTGACCCGTGCATGTTCTGTGAGATTTTCAGGGCCTGAGAGCAAGGCAGACCCCGTTATTATCAGAGGGCATCCATCAGTAGACGGACATGTGATAGTTTTTACTCGGGTCCCTGTCTCAGCTCCAAGGAGGACACAGAAAAGGGAACGAAACAGTACCAGGGTTCCAATACACAGCCTTAAAACCTCCTCATCTTTCGAGGACATAACAGTTCTAAACTCTAGACTGCGGAGTAAGCACTTCTGACAGGAGTGAGATGGCCGAGGCTTGCCCGGCTTTCAAACGTGAAGGGACAGTGTGTTAGCTACTACACCTCTGCTCCAGTTAGACTTAAGCTGGAAAGTCCAAAGCCAAAGCGATTTTTTTTTGAGAGGAGAGGAAAGAGAGGCCAAATTGGCCAGGGAGAGTATATACATAGAAACAGTGTTCTCTCTTCCTCTCTCTTTTTCTCTCCACTCTCGTTCTCTCATTCTCTTTCACACTCCAGTTTGACTCTTGGAAATCCCTGGACCAATTACACCATTCAAAGATTTCACTTTTCCGCAAGTTAGGGATGAGCAGCAACGTCTGCTTAGGCCCCAGAGATTAAGGGAAACCTTGCAGCAACAGAGGCCTGGGGCAGCCAGAAGAGGCTTGGAGCAGTTGGCAGAGGCTGGTAGGAAGAGGGAGACGGAGGGAAGGGGACTGCCACCTGGCAAGAGCAGTTTGCTACAATCATTTTTCAGTTCTGAAGATAATGGAGAAAAGTCATCACCGCCGGGAGAGCCCCATGGCTCTCCGCTGGCCTTCTTGCCTTAGGTGGGTCTTCCTCGGTATTGCTTTAGAAGACCAACCCTAAGCAGCATGCATACATGAATATGTGGCCAATTCTGGCTTCACCCAGAGCTCCAGACAGAAATTCCCTCTTTTTTTTCTGATAAGCATTTTACAGTTGAAAGCAAGCCTCAAACCAAAGTCTCAGAGAAAGGGAAAAGACTCACCTGGCTTCGAGTCTGGAGGGACTGGAAACGGCTTGAAGCAGACACCCTCTCTTTTCTTCTTCGGATACCTTTCTTCTAGAAGTTTGCGGTGCCACTTTTTTTTTTATCCAGGCCCGGCCAAGGTGTGTTAAAGCTGAGTGATCGTTCAAAAATGTTCGCTTCTTCTCTCCCTCTTGTTTCCTTCAGCGCTTTGCTTCCAAACAAGTCCTGACAAAGGTGTGCCGAGCTTTGCCGCCCCGCTCCACCCTTCCAATTATCTGACACTTGCTGGGTTTAAAAAAAATCTGCCTCCAGGAACCAAACTTTGCAGAAGGCAGAAGACTTCTCCTGCCCGCTTATTAACCATTTATAGGCCCGTGGAGAAGGGGAACAAAGGGCTGGCCCATGGGAAATACCCTTCACAGGTTCTCCCTACCTCAGGTATCTGGAAATAACCATAACCTAGCAGTACCTTCCTCCAAACCACAGGGTACCTGAGTCCCAGCACACATGATTCACAGGGCATCTCAGCCCACGAGGGATCTGTGGCCAAAATGCCCGAGGTCTGGAAGAACCACAAAAAATGGGTATTCAAGATCTGTGCCTTTGGCCTCTTTCCTCTGTTCTGGTTCTCACCTGGGTCAAACATGAAGCCATGCACCAGTAGATGCCCGATATGGAGGCGGTTGAGTGGTTGGTGAATTAAGGGTTGCTTCTTGTGAAAGACGTGAATTGATATGTGACAATGACCTCAAAGGAAGCAGCATGTTGGGAATGGGCCACCAATAATGGAGAAAGATGCTCATCAAGAGGGCAAGGGACCTTTTCATTTCAATATGGTTCAGACCCCGTGAGGGCACATGATCATAAGTAGGGCTACATTAGTGACCTTTAGATCAATACATGACAGAGATCCCCTAGGTGAGGGGAAGGGGTAGATTATTCTAGAGCCTGGGCAGAGAACAAGGCAGCTGAGAAGGCTCTGAGGTGGGACAATCATGGTGAGCTAGAGGATCAAGGATGGGGCCAGATTGTGTTCAGCACTGAGAGAAGGGGGTGGTGGCCAGGAAAAGATAGGAAGGCCAAGTTCCCTCTTCATATATGGTTTCACAGCCTAGGCAGGGAAGTGGGTTTCAGTACTGGATAACGTTCTTAAACTTGTAGTCTTTACCGGCACTCTCTGAGTGCTTGAACTGTGGATCCTGGGGGAAGAGCCTGATGGAACTCATTTTCACGTGGCCTTTTATATGCTATTTATTTTACACACATTGTCTTATACAATCCCTATTGCATAAGGGATTGTATTCAAGTTTAAGAACTGGCTTTCACTATTGTCCTGATTTTTATTATTATATGTACTTATTCTCTCTCTCTCTCTCTCTCTCTCTCTCTCTCTCTCTCTCTCTGAAAATTTACACATGTCAAGGTTCAGAGCAAACTCTTTGGAAGTCAGATCTCTCTTTCTCCTGTGTGTGCTCGAACTCAGGCTACCAGGCTTGGCTGTAAGCACCTTCACTTGCTGAGCCGCTGCTCCGGCCTTGTCCTCGCTTTTGCAGCAGAGAGAGGTGAAGTTCTGAGCAGCTGGGCCATCAGATCAAAGGCCCTATATCTCATAGATGGTTGCACCTCTATCCCACTTGACCTTTGAGACTCCCTCCCCCTTTTTTTTATTTATTTATTTATTTATTTATTTATTTATTTATTTATTTATTTCAGATCAGGGTTTCTCTGAGTAACAGCCCTAGATGTCCTGGAACTAGCTCTTGTAGACCAAGCTAGCCTCAAACTCACAGAGATCCGCCTGCCTCTGCCTCCCAAGTGCTGGGATTAAAGGCATGAGCCGCCACTGCCCGGTCCCTTGACTCTTTTGCCACCTCCTTGTAGATTGTTAAATTTAAGTATACCCATGGTTGGATTGTTTATTTGTTTGTTTGTTTTTGAGATAGTTTTGTCATGATGTATACAGGCCTGGCTAGCCTGGAACTTGCTCTGTTGACCAGGATGGCATGGGACTCATAGAGATCCACCTGCCTCTGTCTTCCTAGTGCTGGGATTAAAGGCGTGCAGCATCATGCCCGGCACACCCATGGATTTGAAAAGGGGGAAGACAGGCAAACAGATCAGACTGGCTGCAAATGACAACCTAAAATAAAAAATGTGCAAACAGTGGGATTTTTTCATCAGTAGCACTATGATAGGATATTGACAAGAAAAGATTAGATAAAAATCTGTTTATTAAGACAACTGACTGGTTTAACTATGGCTACTATTAGAGCTTGCTTAGCAACCGTTGCATAAACACGGCTGGGCTTTCTGCCTTCTGGTTCCGGTAATAATGTTGCTATTTCCCAGAGTCCATGAAAATGTCAGGCCCTTGCCAGCTAGTCAGCCTGTGTGCGCCTACAAGCACACGTGTTTCCACATGTTCATGGGTGTGTCTGAGTCCCACTTATAGATTCTGTACTAGGTACAGAACCACACAGTTCCTCATCTCTTGTTAGAAGGCCACCAGTCACCTCGGACGAGGGCCCACCACAATGCCCATCTAAACCGATCACTTCTTTAGTAGTCTTTCCATTCCAGTGCAGTCACATTCCCGAGACTCTTGTGGCTAAGATGTCACACACGATTGTGTGGGCTTGCGTGTCGCAATTCGATCTGCAAGCAACAGCGTGTATGTAGGTTTCTATAATTAGGCATGTGGCAACGATTGTAAAAAAGTAGTCCCAGACCCTGCGAGGGTGCATGGGTCTTGAGTAGGGCTACATTAGTGACATTTAGATCAATACACGACAGAGATCCCCTAGGTGAGGGGAAGGGGTAGATTATTCTAGATGCTGGACAGGCATAGAACTGTAGTAAGTATAGAATCTTTCCTTTGAGAAAGGAAGAAAAAGGAAATTCAATGTTCACCCTCTACCTCCCCTAGGTTTCTGGTTTCCAGCTCTTGACAAAGCTGTTTGGGACTCATCTTATGGTGCACGAAGAGAGGGAACTGTGTCTGTCAATATTCACGTGCAAAACTCTCAGCACCAGGAACGTTTTAGAGTAACTAGAAAACAGCGGAATTCCTGTTGAAATGAAGAGGCAGAGAGTCAGCTTCCGGAAACAGAAGTGACTAAGACCCCTGTGGCAGGAAAGGTGCTCATCTCTCCTCTCCACAGCCAGACTGATGCTGATGAATCATTAGTTAAGTTTTAAAGAGATGGATTGTTTTCATTTTATATGCATGTGGGTACTAAGCGTGTGAGGTACCCTCTGAGGCCAGAAGACGGCCTAGAACCGGCGTTCTGATGGCTGTGAGACACTGTGTGGGTGCTGGGAACCAAATCTTGGTCCTTGACAACAGCAGTGAGAACCACTGACAGTCAGTTAACAACCACTGACATCACTTTAGGTTCACGAACTTTTTTTTTTTTTTTTTTTGGTATTTTTTGAGATAGGGTTTAGCTGTAGCTTTGGAAACTGTAGCTCTTGTTGATGAGGCTGGCCTCAAACTCACAGAGATCCGCCTGCCTCTGCCTCACAAGTGCTGGGATTGAAGGTGTGTGACACCACTACTCAGCTGGACCCATTAATGTTTTTATTAAATATTTATTTATTTATTTTGTTTGTTTTGAGACAGTGTTTCTCTGTGTAACTGCCTGGCTGTCCTGGAACTTGTTCTGTAGATCAGGCTGGCCTTGAACTCACAGAGATCTGCCTGCCTCTGCTTCTCAAGTCTTGGGATTAAGGGCATTTGTCACCACAGTCTGGCCAATTTCTACTTAGTTTTTGATTGGCTAGGAGTCTAATCAAAGTTCCTTAAAAGGCATCTAGAAAAAATAGTCCTGTCCCTAAATTTATCCAATGACTTTAAAGCAGGCAGAGGGAAAGGATGCCCACTATACGTGGTAAGCACATGCCTGCACGTGTGATACAGGTGGATGTCACATGACCAGACTCTTCACTAACTGAGCAGCATAGGAACAGGTGGGCTCAGCCATGACAGACATGTTTCTGAAAAGTGACAGATAAACCCAGGCCATGATGGGCTTTTATTAAACATCTCCATATATATGCATCTATCTTCATAATACACATGTATCTTCATAATACACATCTCCTTTGCTTGGCTGGTTTTGATGACTGTGTCCTAAGCATCAGTTGGTAGTGATGCTTATAGTATTTTCATCTAGAGATCCTAAACTTTGAATACTCATTTGCACACTGTTCCTAAGAGGCAATAAAAAGTAAAGGGCATTGCTGGACTTGATGGTGCACACCTTTAATCCCAGCCCTCCGGAGACAGAGGCAGGCAGATCTCTGAGTTCAAGGTCAGCTTGTTCTACAAGTGCATTCCAGGACAGGTTTCAGAGTTATACAGATAAACCCTGTCTCAAAAAACAAAGCAAAACAAAAAAGTAAAAACATTGAGAAGGGAGTGTGTGTGTGTGTGGGGGGGGACAAAATAGTTTTGAATTTTTTTTACATAGTTCGTGAGACCACTCTAATCTCTATATCTGTTGATTTAACTGTTTTACCGAACAGCAAATCCACTGATTTTTAAAGAACTAATCCCCAAATATTAAAAATATAACACAAACCCCACTTTTTATATTTTGTACTTTTTGGGCTTTGCTCTGATCGCTACTAGAACTAGGTGACAATGTGTCTGCCTGGACCTCCCCAGTGACCGCGTATTTCTGGGTAACAGAACTTATCTAAAAAGAATTATGATAAGGGCATGCGTTACAGTTTATGGAGAAGTCTGGCCACCAGAAGGATGTGGGGATGTAGCTGAGAACAGCCTCCTTTGCCACGTGGCTGTAGGTCTGCTTTTCTTGTCTATAAGGCTTCCAGAATAGTCTGTCCCCAGCTGGGCTCCTGGCTTCCTTCATTATAATAACAAAGGACCTGGTTTCCTTTCTTCCAGTTCCAACTTCTGATCTATTCATTCCTGTATCCACCCCAAACTCACACATTTTTGCTGAATGAGGCAACCACCACCACCTACTGAGTGTGTACCACGGGTAACATTATAAGGTGCCTGGAGTCAGCTGAGGTGGACCTCAATTGTACAAATAGGGAAGTATTCAGGATGGATGTACCACATAGAGGTGATGTAACCGCTCAGAACTTTGGAGACTTTCCTCCAGCTTGGGACATCACTGGACCTGGATCTTAAGGGTGGGGTGGTGTTAGAAACTGAGGTTGGAGAAAGAACTTCAAGTTCAGGGTACAGCAGAAAAGTAGAGGATTCGGAGGAGGGTGGTTGAGCATAGTGAGAGGGAAGGAGGGTGGAAGGGGGAGGCTGGAAGGCTCGGATCCGTCAGTCCAGTCGCTCTGCGCCGAGGAATGAAGGACCAACGACAACGTGAGAGCGAGGCACACACAGCACGGTGGGGCACAATAGTGAGACTTCAGGGAGATGTTACAGAGGGCTTGGGAGACCACTCGCTCGGCAAAGCACTTGCCATTCAAATATGAGGTCCGAAATTCAAATCCAGACAAAAGCTAGGCACTGGGAAGGCTGACCCAAGAGGATTCCGGGAGCTGGCTGGGTACCCAGTCTAGCTGAACCAGGTTCTGTCTGAAAACACGGAGTGGGAGGCTAGAGCCAAGGCTCAGCAGTAAAAGTGTCTGCTGTCCAGTCTAATACACTGAGTTCATCCCCAGGAGTCCATCCCCGGGAGCCACAATGTGGAAGGGAAAAACTGGCTTCTGTAAGCTGTGCATGGCATCTGTGTGCCCACACTCTTGCACACGAACATGCATACACACAAATAAAAATGAATAAATAATAAAGTATAATTTTTTAAAACAGGTGGAGCGTGAGTGAGGCTGTGACTCGGATGTCACCATGCTGACTTCCGGCCTTATCGTGCGTGTGTAACCCCATGCATACTCGTACACACGCATGAACATAATTAAAAAGGAGGCTGGACAGAGACAGTAGCTGTTAGTCTGACAGAGGCACCAGACACTGGGTGGATATTGAGAGTGTTCCAAGGTGCCCGCTGACCACAGCAATTTGCCTTCCCAGCCAAGTTACCTTTCTCAAACCTCCCTGGGTTACAGCTTACATTCCAGTGTGGGATATGAAAGCAATAACGAGATTATTCCTTTTGTTTCTAGTCTTCCCTCCCCCCACCCCGATTTGTCCTAGGCTCACCCCTTATCACATAATAAATGGGACGCTTAAAAACAGCCCCGTTTTCTGTCTTGAAGAATTTAGGAATTAAGCGATAGAAAAATACTTGACACCCATAGATGACATATCTACTTGGTTGGAAACTGATGTGGGATGTCCTTCTGTATATGTGTTGCTTTTATTGGTTGATGAATAAAGCTGTTTTGGCAAATGGCTTAGCAGGGTAAAGCCAGGTAGGAAATCTGAATAGAGATGTAGAGAGAGTAGGTGGAGTCACATGGCCCCCTCCCCAAGGAAAAAGATGCCTGCTGGACCCTTATCAGTAAGGCACTGCCTTGTGCCAAAACACAGATTAATAGAAATGGGTTAATTTAAGATGTAAGAGGTAGTTAATAAGAAGCCTGAGCTAATAGGCCAAGCAGTGTTGTAATTAATTATGGTTTCTGTGTGGTTATTTGGGTCTGAGCAGTCAGAAAACAAGCAGTCTCTGCTTACAGAAACCACCGTGTGCTATTTCTGACACACACCCTATAGCAGTCCTGCTCTTTCAACAAAGAACACAACGTACTCAAGAAAAATCAGTGATGACCTGACCTCCGCAGTTGCTTGCTTTTGCTATGGCCACATCCTGGCCCACCAAGGTCACGAGTTGGAAACTTAAAGCAGTGGTCACAGGGTAGGCAGGGGATGACTAAGGTCACAGGGAGTCTGCCCTCACGAATGCATCGATGCCACCATTGGCTGGTGGGTTCCACATAGACGGGTGAGCTTGGCCCTTCTCTTTTCCTCTTGTCACGTGATGTGCTGTTCCACCACATTAGAAGGCTGTCATCAGTTTCTGATTCCTCATCTTGGACTCCCAGAGAGATAAAGCTCTCTCCCCTCCCTCCTACTTTTTTTCTTTCAAAATACCTGTTTCAGGTATTCTGTTACAGAGGCATGAAACAGGCACCTTGTATAATCTGAGAAAAAGTATTCCTTGGATGATTAAATAAAAGCCTTTCATTACTAGCGGGAGAAAGGCAAATCCCTGGGTCAGGATCGAAGCCTCTGTAGCCTTGAGCTTGGCAGTGTTACCCTCCCACCCTGGTGGAGAAACCCTCCGGGCAGGCAACTCCTCATCTTGTTATTGTTCAGAAATGTCTCGGGAGCTTGTCAGGCACAAGCAACGCCCAATACAGGGAAAGGTGAGCTCCCAGAACTGAGTTATCTTACCAAATAAGTTGTCTGAAATTTGTGTTCCGCTTGATCCCTCCTGGGGAATAAGAAATAAAGACAGGTCAATGAAGCAGCAGGAAGCTACTTGACAGCTGGATTAATTAGCAGATTTTCATGCTTTTAGGCCAAGAAGCTGAAAGGCCTGAGTCAGGCGGTGATGGTTCTCTTGTGCTGTAGGCCATGATTCAGGAGCTGGGTTTGCTTTTCATAGGCATGTTCACACAAAGACTGTCTTCATTAGCATGAAGGCCGCACCCTATTATCTATTCTGTGGTTGCCAGTATATTCCCCACGGGTATGTCTCTGGCGCGTAGACTCACGGTGAGAATCGGGTCTCAATGCCAGACACACCCATCGACTCAACACGTTGCAGGCGAGTAACACTCACCTGGAAGTTCCTGAACTGACCACACCAGTGGTCTCCAACCTTGAGGACCCGACAGTTCCCAGTGAGGTGCTACTCAACTATTGACATTTGGGAAAATCCACCCTTTCTGATGCTCTGGGTGGGGCTGGGGATCCCGCCCAATGCTTTCTTGTTCTATCAGAAAGCTACGCCCTTAGGCCTTAGGGATTTCAGCAAATGCTCGTAGCCGCATAATCACCGCTATTTTTAAGCTCCAGAGAAATTCCTTACACCCTCCAATTCACTTGTGTTCCACGTTAGTCCATTCTTATCTCCTGCCTCTGGTCACCTACGATGACTACTGTCTGGTTCCAGACTCAGTGGTTTTGCCTTTTTCTAGAATGCCATTTATGAAGGCTAAACAGTATCTAGCCTTTTCTGTCACTATCTGAGATTCATCTGTGAGCTAGCATGCATCATGAGCCTGACTTTGTTATGAAGTAATTTTCCATTGTTTACGTGTTCTTATAGTGATGGGCATTTAGATTGTATCAATTGTCTTGAGTAAATACTTTGAAGTGTAATGAAAGGCCAGGTAAATCCATATTTAGCGCCATAAGAAATAACAGAAATGGGCACTGTACTGTTGGGACTAAGAAAACAGTATCTCAAATTGTGCTACTTCGATTCTTTTTTTTTTTTTCTTGCTAAACTGGGAAAAATAATTAGCAGAGGGGACTAGTAAAACAAAGTCAAAATCATGGCAGCCCAGACGCATGCACGCGCGCGTGCGCATACACACACACACACACACACACACACACACACGGAGTGTCATGCCTTCATTAGTGAACTCTGTCCTTTATGTCATTTCATTGCATTTGGATCCCCGGCCAATGGGATGGCGACATTCATATTCAGGTGGGGCTTCTTGCCTTGGTTAATCCTCTCCAGAAACGATTGCCCCAGAGATTCGTTTCACTAATCTCCTAGGCTTTCAATCCAATCAGGTCAATGGTCAAAATTAAGCATTGCAACTCCGGCCCTTGTAAACTTGATACCTAACCACATCACCTTAAGCCATAAAATTTCACCCCTGGACCTCAAAAGGCTCCTGTTAATCTCAGAATGCAAAATCCATTCAATCTATCCCTAAGAGCCCTCACAGGCTTAACTAATTCAATGTTTCTCAGTCTCTCCTCTGAGATGCAAGACAAACATTTACCTTGAGTTTTTATAAAATTAAACAAACAAACAAGACCGCAAATACCTTCACTGCGCACATTGTCACAGAGTAAACTTTTCCATTCCATAAGTGGGAATAGGTGGCTAGCAAGGAAGTATCAGTCCAAAGCAAAACCAAAACCCTGCAGGGGAAAACTGAATCCTGTAACTCTGCGTCCAGCATCCTTGGCACATGGGCATTGTGAAATGACCTCTGATGGGCTTGGGACTTTCTGCCATCAGTCCCACCTCTATGGCTCTGCTGGCTATAGCCCCCTCACAGCAGACATTCCTGTCCACATTCTGGATGCCTTTAACATCCTCATGTTTCTTTTGTACCTGAAACTTCACTCTCATGGCTTCATGTATTATGATCTTGAAATCCTATCTAGAGAAGCTGCTCCCGCTGTCAGTACGTTTTCCAGTCTCCCAGGCTTCCCTTTAAAACCCATGCAGATGTCTCCATGACCTTTGTTGTAGATATTATTTTAAGATGTGCCACATTTGTTTATGATGTAGAACATTTGTTTTAGTGATGCAAAGATGTGCTGCATTCTTTTATGTTGCATTTGTTTAACTCTGTGAAGCTGTGTTACTTTGCCTGCCTACAACACCTGATTGGTCTGATAAAGAGCTGTATGACCAGTAGTAAGGCAGGAGAAAGGATAGGTGGGGCTGGCAGGCAGACAGAATAAATAGGAGGAGGAATCTGGGAGGAAACAGAAGAGCAAGAGCAAGGAGTGGGAAAAGGGGGCCAGCTATCCAGCTACACAGCCAGACACAGAATAAGAAGGAAAGAAAAGATATACAGAAATAGAGAACGGGAAAACTCCAGAGGGAAAAGGTAGGTGGGTAAATTAAGAGAAGCTGGCTAGAAATTAGCCAAGCTAAAGCCAGAACTTTGTAAGAAAGAATAAACCTCCGTGTGTATTTATTTGGGTGAGAGCTGGGTGGCAGGTCCCCAAAAGAGTAAAAAAACAACAACTACAGACCTTGTAACTTTTGTATTTTGCATGCCTACAAAAACAGAATCCTGTTGATTGTTGCCAAGGTCTTCTACCACCTTGAGGAGTAGCTGGATCCCTTGGACCATGACTCCAACAGCAGCTCAGTGTCTAGATGGGGAGGCGCCTTTCTAGGTGGCCCTGGAAAACAAGGAGCCCTGAAACTCTTTCCAGTGGATTGAAACTTCTGCGTCCTTGAGCCTGTGATAGGTTGGGCCCAGCCTATTTCTAAGATGCTCTGAAGGTGTCTTCGCTGTAGCCTCATTGTAAAGACATGGATAGCTTCTGTTTGATGAACCTCATCTCTTTGACAGCATACTGTCCTTGGCCCCAGTTTTGCACATCTTTCTCTAAAAACCCTTGCTCTTCTTAGTGCTAACACGTTCTCACCGTAAGCTTGGGTAAACAAATACCTATGTCACAGCATGAATGTTGAGCTGCCTTCAAAATTCCTTCCACCAGCTTAGTCCATGACCTTTAAACTCAACCTCCCACGAAGTGTTAGAGCATGGATAAAATGTAGACAAATTCTCTTAACACAAGGTAAGCAGCCTCTAGCCCTAACAGAGTCTGCATTCCCACCAGAAACCACTCTGCACTTCTATGAGCGGTCTGATCCTTTGAGTTCCTTCCAGAGTTGATTGTTAGTCTGCCTACCCCATTCTAGGCTTCTGCAGCCTGCATTTCTGCAAAAATTCAAAATTCCTTTGGCAAATACTTCTAAAATACCCTGTTAGTAAGTCCCCCACACACACACTTAGGTACTTACTGATGTTATGAATCTTATATGCTAGTTTAACTTCCTATATAACAAATACAGTTGAGGAATAACTTTGAGGGAGACACGTTCATGTCTGCACAGGTTTCTGTTGCTTAGCTTTTTGGATCTGTTTGAGGCTATTTTTTGGATCTGTTTGAGGCTACTGTGCATCACGGCAGCAAGGCATGGTGGGGAAGAGCCATCACTGCATGGTGCAAGATAGTCAGGAAGGGCAAGGAGAGAGAGAGAGAGAGAGAGAGAGAGAGAGAGAGAGAGAGAGAGAGAGAGAGAGAATTCACTTTCCAAGCTTTTCCCTGTGTTAATTGTTTTTGGCAATGTGTCACAGCCACCCCTAGAGGAGAGATGTATATTTTACTAATGCCCCAAGCCTCTCTCAGTCCTTCATACATACATGTGTTTTTCATGCCTGGCAAAACCTACTTTTAAAAAAGTCATGTATGGGATTGAAAAGGCAGTTCAGTGGTGGTTAGGAACACTGACTGCACTTCCAAAGGACCGAGGTTCAATCCTTATCACCACGTGGCAGCTCACTACTGTCTGTAACTCCATTTCCCTGGAACCCAACACCCATGGCAAAACATCAATGCGCACACATGTGCGTGCGCACACACACACACACATACAATAAAATTTAAAAGAA
This sequence comes from Alexandromys fortis, assembly GCF_014885135.2. Taxonomy (NCBI): domain Eukaryota; kingdom Metazoa; phylum Chordata; class Mammalia; order Rodentia; family Cricetidae; genus Alexandromys; species Alexandromys fortis. The sequence continues at coordinate 12,165,010 of NW_026067893.1, read as the reverse complement.
AAGTTGTGTATGAGGCTTTATTTGCATGTTTCATAATTACCTTGATTTTGAAAACACGGTGTTTCAGAAAGCAGAGCAACTCTGAAAATCTGCATCTTTTAAAATTCACACTCTTCAGGCTCTGTTATTCCTAATCGCTGCTTTTTATCCACGAGTATTCTCAGGTGACAAAGTCTCTCTTCTTGGTTGTGTGTGGTCACTAAAGTCTCTTCCCAGTTGACTTAACGTGAGCAAAGAACTGGACGGAGATTTCCTTACATGCTTGGAACCGAACCCCCACCTTCGTTAAGGAATTCTATGCACGTAATAGGCCCCGTGCTCAACACTCATCTGGGCAGTTGGCTGCTCCACCTTAGCCGTCACGTCTTGCTTTCTCGGAGCCTTACAATTATCACAGAGAGAAATGAAAGACTGCTGAGACTTCTGAGCATGCATGCAGTGCACGTCCACCTTTCTCCGCATGCATACAGCCTTCTAGTTTCCTAGAAACATGTTAAACCCCAGTCAACCCTCAAGGCTGTCTTGTTTTCTCTTGTGTCAGTCCCAGGCAGTGTGCAATTTGCATGTAACCATGACAACGACTTTAGGAAAGGAGCTTGCTATATTGAATGAGTTCTAGGTCAGGTCTAGGTCTAGGTCACCTGAGGCTTGGGGATGTAGCGCTGTCCTAAGTGCTAGCCTACCAAGTGTGAAGCCCTGGGTTCAAACCCCATAACCGTGGAAACAAGAATAACAAGATGAGATAAAATGGTGAAAATGATTTGTGGGCTCCATGTTTCATGTTTGCTTTCTCTCTGTGGCACATTGGCTGTAAGGATAATTCTTCTCATAGCTTGGGTCGGGGATCATTATGGGAGCCTGGGCATCTAGCCAACGGCTATACCACTGAAGAAAATGATTCCTCTCCTCCAGTAGTCTTTAACGGCCGGTGGCCACCCCCATTCATGATGGGATTGTTGTTAGGGCCTGTCTTGTGGGAATCCGATGCTGATGGTAACAGCTATGTGATCTGATGGGAGTAATGACCATGTCACGTCAGGAGACGGCGTTTACAGCACTAGCCCCCTTCAGCTGTCCCATATAGGACTGAGCACTAAACAGATCTCATCTGACTAGTTTTGCTCTAATGGTCTTTCCAAAACTAATTGAATTATTATTATTATTATTATTATTATTATTATTATTATTATTATTATTATTTTGGTTTTTCGAGACAGGGTTTCTCTGTGGTTTTGGAGCCTGTCCTGGAACTAGCTCTTATAGACCAGGCTGGTTTCGAACTCACAGAGATCTGCCTGCCTCTGCCTTCCGAGTGCTGGGATTAAAGGCGTGTGCCACCACCACCCGGCTAATTATTAATATTATTGAGCTTACTAATTGTTTTTGTGCTCCCAGTTTCATTGCCTTCTGATGTGTTTGCTATCTGCATCTGAAAACGTGCTTCCAGTTTTGTCTTACTACTGCATTTTTGTCCTTAAATGTTTTAATTTTTTAAAAATTGCTTTCTTGCATTCATTTATTTACTCATTCACTGTATGTGTGTGTGTGCATGTGTGTGAGCGTGCATGTTGCCATGTACATGGATATCAAAGAATAATTCTTGGTTCTTTCCTTCTGCTATGTGGGTCCCTGGGATCCAACTCAGGTTATTGGCATTACCAATAGGTAAGTGCCTTTACCTACTGAGCTATCTTGTCAACCTTTGAGTGTTTTTTAAAAATGCACCTTTTATTGTGTGTGTGTACACAAAATGTATGTATGGGCACAGGTGCCCCAGACTGCTTGTGGAGGTCAGAGGACAACTTGATGGCGTCAGTTCTCTTGTTCCACCTTTCTGTGAGTTCCAGAGATTGATCTTGGGTTGCCAGGTTTGTGTAAAAAGAGTCTTTTCACACTGAATTATCTCCATGGTCCTCCAGTACTTCCAAATTCTTTTCCCTTTTCTTTCAAAGTTCGGGACCCAGCCCAGGGCCTTATACATGGAGAGGAAGCTCTTCATCACTGAAGAGGTATACCTCTAACCCAGGTTTCATTATTTCTTAGAATGGGGATGTAAACATTTGATTTGTGATATTTATTCTTTTTCTAACATTACATTCTGTTGGCAGAAGCTGCTTATTCATCCTGGCTGTCCTGACTTAAAATCATCACACAGAAATTGTATTATTTGTAGCAATACTGTTTGGCCAATAGCTTAAGCATATTTGTAGCTAGTTCTTATACCCTAAACTAACCTATCTCCATTAATCTGTGTATCGCCATGAGGCTGTGGCTTACCGGGTAAAGTTCCATCCAGTGTCTAGCATCTGGTGTCTGTCTCTGGTGGGACTACATGGCTTCTCTCTGACTCTGCCTACTCTCTCTATATATCTCTTTCAGCCTGGCTTTACTCTGTTAAGCCATTAACCGAAAACCCTAGGAGAAATCTGCTTTGGGTTGTACCGTTCCCTGTATTCTCAGTTACAAACTTCACATGGACTCTCTTCTGTACAACTTTCTCTCCCAAGGGCGTCTGACTGGCATTTGCAGTAGCCCACCTCCATGGACGTCTTGCTGGCACGTCAATCTCAGCATGTTGAAAATGGGGTCTGCCACTTCTCTCTGCTCCCCTTAGTCCTGGCCCTGCTCTGCAGTCATCTATGTATCTGTAGGAGCTGTGCACTGTGCTTACTGCAAGAGCTATTGCAAATGGGACTAGGGGAAGAGAAAGGAGAAAGGATGATGAAATACAGTAACATTAAGAAGGATGTCACCAAGGCCGCAAAGGCAGGGGAGAGAGGAGGGAGTTGACTAACAGGGAGAGAGAGGGGCTTTCAGGATAGATTTCTACAAACTTGAAGAGGTAGAATTAATTCTAGACCTTCTCAATGCAGAGTTAGAATATATGTTCACCTCCTTTACTTCCTTTCTGGTGTTTCCTTCCTTCCTTCCTTCCTTCCTTCCTTCCTTCCTTCCTTCCTTCTTTTCATTTGTTTTTCGAGACGTGGTTTCTCTGTGTACCCTAGCTGTTCTAGAACTCGCTCTGTAGTTAGTCCAGGCTGGCCTCGAACTCACAAAGATCCACCTACCTCTGCCTTTTGAGTGCTGAGATTAAAGACATGCGCCACCACCACCCAACCTTTCTGGTGTTTTCTTCACCTTCGTCCTGTAGGGTTAGACTGAATGTTTTGGGGGTGTGTTGAGAGAAAGGACTCAGGCACAGCTCCTGCAGGCGGCAGCAGGAGCTGGATTCATTTCCACTATGGCGGGTGGATTTGTGTGACAGTCACTACAAACAGCAAGCATGACCAGGCCCTTGTTTCTAACCTGCCAAGTTCTTTCTTTGGTGCTAGCAGTGGAATCTAGGGCCTTCTACAAGTTAGGCAATTGTTCCACCGCTGAGCTACACCCTGCCCCAGCCTAGTTAGCCTCCTGCTCCTTCAGATCACGATCAGAAGTGAAGACCTGCTTTTCCCATGGGGAGCCATCCCCTGTTTTGCCTTAGGAAGGTAAAGAAACAAGCCCTTGCTTGCTCTTCTGGTCCCGGAGACTTTTTTTTTTTACAATCTTGTAGCTGATTGTCATGTTTTCTTTTGCAGTTCTGTTGCCAGCTCCGCTCCTTTAAAGTTTGATGGGCTCATCCCTTTGAATAATGACATGTCACAACTGTAACCTCGAGACATTTTCAGGTAAAGACAAGACACGGGCACTCCTTGATTTTGTTTGTGGAAAGTGTGTTCTAGCCCACAGGGAAAGCGGTTCATCACTGTGAGGGAACAGGAAAAGCCGTGCTGACTTCTGGCAGCTCTGAAGGGCGCTTAGGTCTGTGGAGAGGATCTTTTCTCAGAGAAGTCATGTTAAGGACTTGTTTGTAAGAAGGGCTTACTTAGAGAGCACCTCGGTTTCTGAGCCAGCGTCAGTTCACGAGCCCTAAGCCAGCTGTCCTTGCTCGCCTCCCAAGGCTCTGCACGTTAACTTTCTGGGAACGCTGGATTTTTACTTTCTTTTCCAACATAAACATCCTGAGCCAGGACTGAAGTGGAGAGGATGCTTCCAACTGGAGCGCACGGCCCAGAGGGCTGGAGGCTCCTCCTCTTCCTCCTTCTACCTCCTTCTATTTCTTTTTTTTCCATACAAAAATGTAAGAGTATTTGTAGAAATAAGTCATTTACCCAGTACAGGCTCTAATTAAGAGTTTTCTGTAAATGTGAATAAGTATCACAACTCTCTCTGTTGTCTGAGGGCAGAACACTAGAAAAGTAGGCAGCAATATAGATTAGGACTCAGTACAACTGCTGTAACCCAAAGATTGTCCTAGAAAAAAAATCCCTGAAGCTCACAGTCAAGAATTATTTTCACAGCTGCTGGGTGACGGTGATGAACGCCTTTAATCCCAGCACTCGGGAGGCAGAGGCAGGCGGATCTCTGTGAGTCTGAGGCCAACCTGGTCTACAGAGCAAGTTCCAGGACAACCAGGGCTATACAGAGAAACCCTGTCTTGAAAAAACAAAAAAGAAAAAAAAAATTTATGTAAGAACAACATAGCTATCAGTTGAGCGCTTTCCAGAAGCTATGTTGGACTGCTCCTTTTGGGCAGGACAGACCAGCTGTCTGCCTTTCCCATCAGCGTGTTTGTTAGTCATCTCTGAGACGTCACTCCCAGGAATGCTGCAGAATGAGCCAGAGAACAACCCGCTGTGCCCAGGTTGGACAGTCAGTGCTCACGTAGAGATGTGTACTGCGCCTCATGAGATGAGTGAGCCAGGAGCAGGATCAGGCGCATCCTCGTCCCGAGCATGTGTTGATTCAGGAGCGTGACTCACATAGGCCGAATGTGAGAGCTGTGGTCAGGCTAGCACATGGCCGGTGTTCCCTCCACCATTCCCGAGAATATCGACACATCTTCCCAGTTAGCGAAAACAAGTGGAAGGCAGGCCAGCTCTGAAATCCTTGGCCTGGGAACTAACTTCTCCTGCTCAACTGCGTGCCTCTAAATTTTTACGTACTGCTGTTTCAAGTACGCCATTAACTAATGGCAGAAGAAAGTCTCAGCATCGCTAGGAAACAAGTTGCTATGGTAACAAAGATGATGAACCCAATGAGTCATGGAAGTGAACAGTCACCACAGAGACTGGAGGAAGCGGAGGAACCAAGATCAACTTAAAACTGCCTACCTAACTCTGGAGGTGGATGCCTGACACTATACATCTGCTGAACCCACAGACCTTAACAACGGTAGCAGTTCCAACTTCCATTCCCACTAGCGAGGTAGAAGGGTTCCTGTCAATTTATTCCATTTGGCCATACTAATCCCGGTATGGCTGATCTTTCTCAATTTTGCCTCCTTGGTGGATGTGTGGTGGTATCTCATTGTGCTTTTAATTAGAGCTGTCTGACCACTAATGAGATTTTATGATTTCGTATTTATTGGGCATTTCAATGTAATCAACATAACGAGTGGATCTCGGTGTACACTGTGGGTTTGGATGACTAATGATGTCTGAGTATCCCCCAGCAATTGTAGCAAGTTGTACCACCGCAGTGATGGAAGGTGCCAGTGAAGGGTGTGCTTGCAAATTTGCGGTAGAGGTGAGGCCAATATGAAACCATTTTCCTTTTCAATCCTTCTGTAAACCTGAAGGGTTCTAAAAATAAAGTACATTAACTTTAAAAAGAAGTATTTCAATGTGCAAATAGTATATAACCACCACGTAATTTGTAGAAAAACTTCATGGTGTTTCAGAATCGCTGAATTCAGAAACAAAAATTTATCTTAAAACTGTTTTAATCATTTAAATTTTGTACTTATTTATATTTTTATTTTATTGTCTGCTTGTGTGTCTGTGTACCACATTTGTGGTGGTGCCGGAGAAGGTCAGAAGAGGGTGTCCGATCTCCTGCAACGGGAGTCGCTGATGGTTGTGAGCTGCCATGTGGAAGCTAGAAACCAAACCTAGATCCTCCGGAAGAGCAGCCAATGATCTTAGCTGCTGAGCCATCTCTCCAGACTAATTTTTCTTTCTTTCTTTCTTTTTTGATATTGAAGCATAGTGCACATAGAGAAAAATGCACAAACCATCAGTGTCCAGCTCCCTGACTTATTAGGAACTTCTAACACCATAAGCTAGTTTTGTTTGCTTTAAAATTAGTAAAAGAGTCAAGCAAGGTCTGCTTTTTTTGGGGGGGGGGTCTGGTTCTTTTGTTGTACATTGTGCTAATGAAAGCCATCTGTGGGGTTTGTGTAACTTATTTTCATTCCTATACAGTTTCCTACTGTGTGAATACAGTGAAATTTACGTTGTTGATTGGATAATGCCAGACTTTGATTGTTGTGAAAACGCATACAAGCATTCTTGTGTCCTTTGTTGAACATGTGCACAACATCCCCACCGGCTGGGTGCCTAAGGGAGAATTTTCTAAGGGAGCATTTAACTTTAGTAAATAACTCCAGGTTTTATGTGATAATTGTTCTGATTTCTCTTCCCTTATCACCAACAATGTTCTGGTTGCTCTATGTCCATACCAGCCCTGGTAGAGGTAGTCTTTCTTACCTCTGCCCTGTGGTGAGTACATGGCTTTACCTCATTGTGGTTTTAATCAGAATTTCCATGATTACTGATTATTTTAATATTTTTGGCCATTTAGACGTCCTTTTTTACATACTATTTTTATTAATTATTTGGGAATTTCACATCATGAACATGTGGAATATTCCTTTACACTGTGTGAATATATGTCACTGTGATTGGCTTAATAAAGAAGCTGATGGGCCAATAGCTGAACAGGATAAGGTTAGGTGGGAAAATCAAACTGAGAATGCTGGGAGGAAGAAGAACGAAGTTTGCGTCAATGGGTCAACCAGTTTATAACTTATGTAGACCTCTGTGTGGTTTTCTTTGGGACCTAAATGGCTGCGGGAACTGGACAGTACAAAAACCCCAACAAGCAGGCCCTCATATTACATCTGACAACCACACAGTCCACTCATATCAGGCCCTTGGCAGCGGCCTGGTCCATAAAATCAGCATGGCTTTAGATGATAGCATAGACTATGGGCATCTGCATAGCCCTTGGTAGTAATTTGAGCTATGGACATCAACAAGGGCCTGGGCTGCAGCAGGACCATGGACCCAAGCATATCCCTCGGCAGCAGCATGAACATCAACATGGCATTAGGTGGCTGCATAGACCACCCACATCATGGCCACTGGCAGTTCTTCATCTTGAACATCCTGTCTTTGCTCAGAACCAGGGTGATAGTGCAGCTGGGCTAGACGTCATTAATAAACTCTCTACTCAAACCTTTTGAACATTGAGCTGGGATTGTGTCTTCCTTACTCATTTGCTTTATCAGTTAGATAGATTGTAAATTATATCTCCTGATTTGGGACATCCATTTTGACTTCATTAAGTACCTTTGATAAACAGAACTTTTAATTTTAATATAGCTGACCCAGCCAATCTTTCCTTTATTAATCAAATTATTTTATGCCTTATTTAAGAAATTTTCCATTTCTTAAATCCATGAATTTATTTTCTTTCCTAAATCTTCTAAATTATCATTTAAAATAACGCCAACCTTTTCACATTTGCTTCTAAATCCTCTAAGAAAGGTGTGTGTGTAGGTTCATGCGAGCACACACACACCACACACACACACACACACACATGCACACGCACGCATACTGAGGAAAGTTTTTTTTTTCCCCATATGGCTCTTCAGTCGACTACTACCATTATTGTAGTAGTCGACAATAAAGATAGTTCGTGGCTTAGGCATAGCTCAGTGATAGAGCCCTTGTCTGCTATACAAGGTCTTTTTTAGTCTCTAGCGCTGAACCAGAAACAGAAAGACAAACCTTCATCCTCCTTTTTTGGTGCGATCATTTTAATGAATGAGGTCTCTATGTGTGCGTGGAGGCTTCCAGATTCCATTTCCCGCTGGTGTCTGTGCATTGTCCTTGCTCCTGTGCATTGTCCTGCACGGCCCCCTTGTCAGGTTACCCAATGGAGTAAGTCACCTCCCTTTTTGTTCTTTTCCGAGACATCTTGGCTGCTATTTTGTATTTCCAGTTAAATTTCAGAGCCAGCTTCTTAATTACAATGATCCACAAATGCATAATCATGCTAGGACCTGCTAAGAGGTTTTTTTTTTTTAACTGAAATTGCATAAAATCCACAGCTTAACTTGAATGAAATTGACATCTTTAGTATATAGCATGCTCTATAGGTCATGAACTCTTTCTATGCCCCCATTTACTAAGGCCTAAGGTTTGGAATACTATTTCAGTTTTTAATGTATTTTATAGTATTTTATAGTGTTTATGTACTTATAGTTTATAGTGTAAATATGTGGTGTTTGGAATAATATTTCAGTTTTATGTATTTTATGTTTTATAAATGTGTGGGTTATATGTGTTAATATTTATAGTATGTTTGTCTGCTTCATAACTGCTTAGGTGTTCTACAGTTTGCCTTGTCTGTTGCCCCGGCAGGACTCTGGCTGGTTGTCCTCAAGCATTTGCCTCCGATACCTGAGAAGTGGGGACCACAGACATATCCACAAAACTGGATGTGTTTAATGTGTTTGCCACTATTTGAAATAATATCCACTGAAATTTCATTTTCTATTAGAGGCTTAAGAGGTTTTTTTTTTCTATATTGACTTTGTATGTAGTAAACTTGCTGTACAGATGTCGAGTAATTTGTTTAAAGGCTTTTTGTTTTTTAATTTTTATAATCTCACTTGTATCTTCTGCAAACATTTTATTCCTTTCTAATCTTTATACATCAAATTTCCTTTTCTTCCTTTATTGCATTCTTTTGGGTCCTCAGTAGAATCCTGAATAGAAGTGATTGTAGTGAGCGTTTCATTCTTCCATGTCCTTACATAGGCTTCCAGAAGAAGGCATGAGATATGGATTTAAAGTTTGTCTTCCTCAAAATCTAGATTAAAAGGGTGTTTTTTCCAAGCTCAAAAGATCTGGATTAGCTGGGCGGTGGTGGCTCACGCTTTCAATCCCAGTACTTGGGAGGGGGGCAGAGGCAGATGGATCTCTGAGTTTGAGGCCAGTCTGGTCTACAAAGTAAAATATAGGACAGCCAGGACTGCACAGGGAAACCCTGACATCTGTTTTCGCCATTTTAGCCACTAGCTGACTAATACAGACTTTCTATTGTCTTCTATGGTGGATACCCATAACACTTCTGGAGCTTCCACTGAGATTTCCCAGGACCATATGCTTACATTAAGTAAATGATCTCCTCCTAGCCTCTAAAACTAAAACAATAAAAGGCCACCGAGGGACTGCTGCAAGAGTTACACACTAAGTCAGTTAAGAAAGCCAAACTTCATACATCCGAGGCTGCCTATTTTGGCTACCAGCTAAAGGGAGGCAAGAGGAGCTGTCTCAGAGTACAATTACTGCCATCCTTCAGAACCCAACCCCAAAGACTAAGACAAGGTGTCTTAGTTAGGGTTTCTATTGCTGTGAAGAGACACCATGACCATGGCAACTCTAATAAAGGAAAACGTTTAATTGGGTGGTTCACTTACAGATCAGAGGTTCAGTCCATTATCATCATGGTGGGGCATAGTAGTGTAGAGGCAGACATGGTGCTGGAGAAGTAGCTGAGAGTCCTATATCTTGCAGGCAACACACAGGAAGTGGTCTAAGTCACTTGGTGTGGCTTGAGCAAATATGAGACCTCAAAGCCTACTTCCATAGTGACACACTTCCTTGAACGAGGCCATACCTAGTCCAACAAAGCCACACCTCCTAATAGTGCAACTCCCTATGAGATTATAGGGACCAATTACACTCAAACTACCACACAAGTTCAAGATCTCCTAGCTGTGGATGGGTATTGCTGCCTCTGAATGCCAGAGTTTGTGGAAATAGCGAAGCCTCTATACACCAATACAAAACAGGTCACTGAGCCTCTAAATCTGGACTGAGACTGGACAAAAGGCGTTCAGCTCCAGGCCTAGCACTTCCAGATGTCTCAAAGCTTTTCCACCTGTTTGTCTATAAAACAAAAGACAAGAGTGATTTTAACTCAAACTTTGGGGTCATAGAAAGGCCCTGCGACATACCTGTTCAAATGTTTGGACCCTGTAGCCATAGGATGGCCCATCTATCCAGGAGCTGTGGCAGCTACTGCTAGTCTAATAAAAAACAAAAAAACAAGTTAACTCTGGGACACAATGCCATAGAGATCCTCCTCTGAGAAACACCAGAATGCTGGCTGTGTAACCCAGATCTAGACTCTGTCCAAAAACCATGAAAGAGAAAACTGAGGGCAAAGACTCGCATCACGCTTGCCAATGTAAACAGCCATAGTTGCAAGGTCAGAACTCAGAAAAAGAGCTCAGATCCTCTGATTGACTCATCCCTATTCCATGCTGAAGCCATGTTGTCATTGGAATAAGGTAATAAGGGCGGGGGGACTTGAAAACATTAGCAAGTATCATTTACATCCACCAGAGCTTGTATTCAAACAAAATCTCCAAAGTCACAATTTGAACTGACAGCCCATGATTAGCTCTATTTAGAAATGATTTAAACAACCCACACCTTCCCCATTTGACCACAACACATTTCATCCCCAATTCGCTGCACACAGCACTGAGAATCAACAAAGATGGGGTCTAGGGTACAAAGGGAAACTCAAAGAAGTCAGGTCTGTGGCTTTACAGGCTTGGCCATTCCAAGTTTTCCCTACTATAAAGCACAGCTTATCAAGGGTACGAGGTATAATCAGGCTGAACATGGTTATTAAAACATTCCAGGACTCCTAAGAAGTATTGTATGTATCTGTAGTGTTTCCTTACGTCTTTATTAATGGCAGACTATTGATGTCCCATAATCCTTTATATTAAATATATCATAAAGCCTTAAGACACGACTTTCCCAGAATCTGGTTCAGTCAAGGCACTCAGGATTTACAGGGTTTGGTCTCTTGTTTATACCGCAAAATCCAGTTTGAATCTGCAGAATAATTAATTCTATGGAGTAAACAAGTGGTGTAGTCAGTAATCTGTTATGAAAAATAAATGTTCCCAAACATGAGCTGTTTTCTTCAGGGGAAGAAACAGCTCCTTCTCTCTCTCTCTCTCTCTCTCTCTCTCTCTCTCTCTCTCTCTCTCTCTCTCTCCCTTCCTTGCCCCAATTCTCTCTTTTCCCTGACAATCCTTGGCAGAAAATATTTGAACACTCCTGAGCCTTACTTCAGTTAGGAACAGTGTGGTCCAGGGAAGGACAGTCCTTGATGGAAAGGGGATGAGTTTGCAAGGCTTGCTTTGGGAGCTGCTAGTTAGTATGCAAATGCTTAATTCCAGCTTCCTAAATAGCCTCCTTAATTCACACAGTTCTTCCCCGTGGTTTTTTAAACATGTAATAGCATGCCATCTTTTTTTCCCACTCATCGAAATCAAGTCACCAGGTTCCAGTTCACCCTATCTTCTGTTTGATGTCCTTGAACTTACTTTTCTGGAATGAATTTTATCTGTTCTATTATGAGGAAGGGGAAATTCCAATTGCTAGTTAGTTATAATGGATCTTTTTATTTATTTATTATGTATACAACATTCTGCCTCCATGTATGCTAACACAGCAGAAGAGGGCGCCAGATCTCATTACAGATGGTTGTGACCCACCATGTGGTGGCTGGGAATTGAACTCACGACCTGTGGAAGAACAGCCAGTCCTCTTAACCACTGAGCCATCTCTCCAGCCCATAACGGATCTTTATATTGTAAAAGTAGGACATATTCAGGGCAGACAGGGTGGTATTGGCTCCGAAATGGGTTGATGGATCCATTCTGAAAATGAGTGTTTAAAAACAATGCCTGAAAACCAGTTGTTCCTGTAGATACCTATCGGGATGACACAAGGCCAATTTGGTGTCTCCTCAAAACCCATGCAAAGCAGCTGAGGAAAGACATGACCCAAAGACGCTATTTCCTGCTCTGCCCCTCCTCATCTTCCCTCTCCCCCTCCCCTTCCTCCCTGCTCTTTAAACAAGGAGACCCTCTTGCTGAAGCCAGACTCATATCTTTCAGGCATCTTAATTACACAAGCTTTATGCGAATTATTGTTGTACTGCAGGTTTGGCAGCTTTACAAACATCCCAAACCTGTGCACGCAGGTTCAGAATCTTGATTTCAATGGCTCGGAGTTAAATCAGGAAGGCATTTCAGATGGTGCCGACCCACCGGCAGTAAGGCTGTCTTTTTTTTTTTTTTTAACTCTTGTGTATCTTGTAATTTGTAGTTTTGTAGGAATTTGTTTAACTAATGTGTGGATGTGATTAGCTGCCTGCTGATCTAAAGCCCAAGTCTATATTTCGTAGTATTTGGGTATGCTGACTGCTAAATGACAGATCGGAAGCCTAAGGAGTCCAAATTTCCTTAAGGGTGCTTCTCCTGCACGTGCCACAGACCTTCAGCAACACAGAGGCTGCATCCCCAATATCCAGCATTCATAGATGGGTGTAGATTCAAAAGTCCTGGCAGAGCAAGGAGAAGAAGAGACTATATCTCTGTTCTCCACGTCTGTGGGGCAAGTGCTGGAGGAGAGTTCTTTCAGTGAAACCATTTCTTAATTTAAAGGGGTGGAAAGTGCCTGTAAGGAAAAGACTCCTGACTCAGAGGACTTGAGACGGTGTGGGTGCTTGACAGACGGACAGTAAGTGTTACAGGAGAAACCTCTGGCAAGAAGCAGAGCTAATTAGAAATTGGGTTTAGGGTTTGTATTGTTGAAGGAAAAGCATCATCTTTGCTACAAATCTAAATAGCCAGGTAGAGCTCGGAGGCGCAGATAAACATAGGCCCAGACCTATGTTTCTTTTCCATAAACTGTTAACTGAAATTTGGGGGTGGGGGGGGGCTACACCTACATTAAACATTCAACAAGGATGACTGACTGATTAGAATTGGAACATAGTATCTGGGGAAACCTGAATCTGTGTTCCCAGGTAATTGTCACCATATTTGGGTCCATTATAAATTATCTCTTATTCCCTGTGAGGTGAGAGCTATGCTTTCGTGTTAACAATATCTATGGCAAAGATGTATTTTCACTATCAAAAAAAATAGTGAAGTCACAATACCAATTATGGGCCGTCAACTTCATCATGAAGCTTGTATGTTGTTTATTGATAGTACCAAACATGTAACGGAGTCAGAAAGCTAGTTAACAATATCACCGACAAGGCGTATGATTTGGATGCTGGGCAGAGAACAAGAGCAATGGGTAGATTCTCGGAAGCAGGAAGGAGGTGGACGAGTCTGCCCAGCAGAGTCACGGCTGTATCTGGTCAAGCTTTTGTAATGGCTCCACTGCCTGCTCAGGAGATCTCTATCCAGCAGGTTTGACACTGCTTTATAAAGGCAGATGACAGAAATCTAAGACTTTCTGCCTTTGGAGTGGAGACCTGGTGTTTTCTCCTGGCTGCTGGGTAGTAGGAAAGATTCAGTTTTAGTCTAGCTTTTCGATTCTGAATTACGCTACATTTCTGGTTAACTTAAATTCGCGTGTACTGTGTTATATTTTCCTCTTTTTGTTTTTTGGAGGGCCCACCACCTAGCTCCCAAATAAATGGCACACAGAGGCTGATTCTTAGTTATAAATGCCTGGGCTTAGCTTGGCTTGTTTCTTGCCCGCTTTTCTTAAACTATCCACTCTACCTTTGGCCTCTGGCTTTTATCTCTCTAACTTCTGTATATCTTTCTTTCTTTCTCTGTGGCTGCTGTGTAGCTGGGTGGCTGGCCCCTGGTGTCCTTGTTTTCTTGTTCCTCCTCTTTATTTTCTTCTCTTGGTTCGCCTTCTATTCTATTTATACTCTGCCTGCCAGTCCCGCCCATCCTGCTCCTGCCTTACTCTTGGCCGTTCATCTCTTTATTAGGACATCAGGTGTTTTAGACAGGCCAAGTAACACAGCTTCACAGATGCAGGGTAAACTAAAGTCACACACCTGAAAATAATACCCCCAACACGTTTGATCCAGTACTATATGTATCATCAAAGCTCGCCAAGAAGAACAGACGCGAAATCACAGTGAGATCCTAAAGCGTGGAAGAGTGGTCTCTTAACTCCCATTTCCTGTTTTCTCTTCAACTAAAAAAGTCACCAAGCAGTCCACACCCTCAGGACTGAAGCAGTGGTGAGAGGCAAGGGTAGACTACCGAATGGACGTGTTTACCAGCACTTCAAACACTTTCTATACTGTGAAATTATCACGGGAGTTGTTATCTCTCAAACTCCAAGGTGGTTAAAGATGATTATAGGACAAGTTCAGTTGCTCAAGGACGCGCTGAGCCCAATGCCTTCTCTTCAAACGAATTCAAGGTGACATTTCTGCAATAATAAAGGATCTGAGAAAGGTGTGGCCCTGAGCAGTACTTTGATTCTCACTATCTTTTCACAGTTCTCTTCTGTCACCTGCCCCTTTGCTCACCCCTCCTAGTCCACCTCCTCCATCACCGTTGTTCCTTTGACTTGACCCCCTCCACTCTGAGGGAACAGCACACCCAGCAGCAGCAGTGCACCACAGACACTTGGATTTCTCTAGGCTACAGTCGACTTGACAAAAGCCCAGATCTGGTAGGATAAAAGGACAGGAACTTCACGGGAAGGGAGCTCTTTAGGGTTGGGTTCATTATTTTGCACCTTGGTTATCAGAAGCTTTCCTAGGCGCCAATGTGTAGGAAAGGTTTTACCCCAGTAATAACGCGGCTCTCATCACCGGATCTCCTCATTCTAGGTGCCCACACTACTTAGCGAGAAGTCTTAGGGTTGCTGAAAACAACTAAAAGCCCTTTCACCTGGGGTTAAAATACAATTCCTTCATGATTACTATAGCTGAGGTGTAGTAAAAAATATGCAGAGAGGTCCCTTTGGCAAAAGAGTATTTGATAATCTCTAAAAGGAGATTAATCACACAGTTTTGAATTCTCCATGAGATCTTCAGGTAACAGAGAAAGAACAAGAAATACATCGTCAATTATTCTCAACAGGAAATTTAAGAGCTGACAGAGCAATAGAACACCACCTCTACATCAGCAATAAGTCTGTAAGGTGCCACTGGCAAGAGAAACCTAGGCAAGAATTTTTGAAGGTATTTTTCCACTTACAAACAAGTAAGAAAATGTCATAGTAAATAGTTAAGAAATTTTACTAAATTTTTCTTTTGTGCTAACATCACTAAATCATGTGGATTTCACACAATTCTTCATACAAAAGGCTTATAATCGTAGTTTTGCAAGTGTTTATATCTTAAGGAAGAAAACCCTTTAGATACTAGCTTTGTCTTCATGAGACAATTTTTGTGTTTGTGTGGGTGGGGGGGAGGTCCTGTGGGGGTTTCTCTGTGTAACAGCTCTAGCTGTCCTGGAACTTGCTCTGTAGACCAGGCTGACCTTGAACTCAGAGAGCCGCCTGCCTCTGCTTCTCAAGTGCTGGGATTAAAGGCGTGTTGTACCACTGCCCGGCTCAAAATTTTTGTCAATATAGAAAAGTCTAAGAAATAAAATAGATTATCCTGATTTAATGCTAGTTTTTTTGTTTTTGTTTTTTTGAGACAGGGTTTCTCTGTAGCTTTGGTGCCTGTCCTGGAACTAGCTCTTGTAGACCAGGCTGGCTGCCTCTGCCTCCTGAGTGCTAAGATTAAAGGCACCACCTGGATTAGGTTTTTGTTTTTAAATGCCAAAACTGAAAGGTTAAAAGAAAAAGAAATCTACTGAAATTTTAATTGTGCTTAAAAATACCTTTAGTGTTACATGTGGAAGAGAGAGGAGGGTGGGAGGGAGAGGGATGAAGACTATATACTATTGTTTTCCTGCACTTAAAAATGAATAATTATACACAAAATCATAAATTTTGTAGGTATATATCATTATATCAAAAAATCTCATAATTTCTAGGTATATGTCATCATGCCATCAACAGTAATCACAGGCTAGATTGGAGGACACAGTTTACCACTCCCTGATGAATAAAAAGACGTCAATAGTAGCCTTGGGAATTGAAGAAACTTGAAAACAGAGAAAGTCTGACTTAGGAGGAAACTAATGACTCTTCTCCTGCGTCCAGGACAGTTCTCCCATTGTTCTCTACGGTAGGGTGAGGAGTCTTTGTTGTCGGGCTCACAAGGCAGCACCTTTTACTCCTTGAAAATTTCCTATGAAATACAGATGTCTTACATGACAAACACTGAAGTCTTTGTAGTCAAATAGGTTTCAGGACACTAAGAGCATGGAAATATTTGTCTGACGACACACGGAAGCTTTAAGGGGTATTTTTAGTTAGGGTTCTTTTTTCCTTCAGGCTAAAGTTCAAACACAGAATCTCATGAATGACAGGCAAGCATCTTACCACAGAGCTTCGTCTCCATTTGAATAGGGACAATTTATACACATTCCAGATCTTTTACACGAAACTAAGGGAGGCAAGTAGAATACCAACGTGGGAAGAGCACTGACATGTAAAAACACAGAAGACATAAAGTCAACATGGGAAGAGAACTGACATATAAAACACACAGGAAATAAAGTCTACAAATGCACACTTCTAAACAAACAGGTTTTCCTGAGCACTGTTCCAAGGCCCTGTGAAAGTTTGGCCAGTCTTATTTTAATACACCAGTTTCATATAAAAACAAGTCAGAACATTTGCAAGGCAAGATGTTGTTTTCCTTTATGTAGCAAGCAAAAAACAGCTCTAATATGAGGTTGTAATAATAAAAGGATTTGGGAGCAGCTGATTTTAGACTCATAAAAACAACTCACCCTTATGCCTCAAGGCATCCAGAATATGCAGTGTACATGGTGTTTCAAGTGTCAAGGCAAAGAATCAACTCACATCAAGGAGAAAGCAAGAAGGACTAGTAGGCAGAGTGATCTGTGAGCAACACCTTTATTCTAATATCATAAACTGTTGTTGGGGTCCTAAAGTCAGCACGTGTTTCTTTAACATTTACGAGGGGGATAGTTATTAATAGTCATTCTCTGATATTTATGGCTTAAGTTGTGTGGAATTCTGGAGAACACAGCACCACTTAAAAAAAGATCTGTGCTTTTGAGAAGAAAGGTAAGGGATAAAAATTTACTTTAAGTTAATTAGGGAATGACGAATATGCTTGAATAAAAAAAAGGCCATTAAATGTTTCTTTGGTGCTTTGAATTGTTCTAGCTGCCACTCACAAATATCACTTATTTTCCCAGTCCCTAGGAGGTAGATATTCTCATTGACCAAACCATCAAATTGAGGCACACGGCCACTATACTCCATAGCAAATAAGACAAAACAAAACAAACAAACACAATAATAGAACCACCAGGGCGCCAAGACTTGAACCTAGGCAACCGTTACAGGTCTAATCACCTCATTGTCTGGGTTCTGTATCATACCTGCATGCTTAGGACTCTGATCACTTTTAAGGCACTCTGAGCAGTTCGTAGAGAGCTGTCTCGCCTATTAAAACTTCCAAGTGACTCACAAGTTACTCAGCTGCCTTTCCCTAGCCCGACTGCTCCACCCAAGCTAGCTCGCTGGGCCGTTGCCTAGTAACAGAACATCCGGAGCACCGGATACAGGGGCGCTTTCTGGCTGTTTGTAGCCTCCCTGGGTGTAGCCGAGGGGTTTAGGTCTCCACCATCCGAACTCTGGACGGACCCAATCGACTGCTCTCCTTTCTAATATCCCTCATCTTTCTCAGATTTGACCAAAACCTGTGAGGTCAAGCCGGGGTGGGCACAGACCAAAATCGAGGGGCGAGCTGGCAAGGTAAGCGGGAGATGACCGCTCCTGAACGTGCAGAGACGCCCGGGCAGACTCCCACCACGTCTGCGTCCTAACAGACCGCCCTCTTGGACCCCACCGGCAGGGAGCCGAGTGGGCCCCGCGGCTTCCGGCCCTGCCACGTCTGAGGAAAAGCCTCCGCCGTGGTGGACGCGGGGAGCCGCCGCCATGGTGGGCGCGGGGGCGGGGCTCGCGGGCGCGCTTCCCCGCGCGAGGCCCATCCCCGGGGAGGCGGCTCGAGACGGCAGCCCGCGAAGGGAAGCGGCGGGCGGACGCGCGCCCCCCTCAGGCCGGCTCCGAGGCCTAGCGCCGTCTTCCCGCGGACGCCATTCCTCCCCCGCCCCCCTCGCGCCCTCCCCCCCGCCCCCCCCCCCGCCAGCGGCCGCGCGCGTGCGCGCAGCTGAGCCCTGGAGCGCGCCGACCGAGCCTGCCAATCACGAGCCGCGCCCGCCCGGCCCCGCCCCTATCCACCCCGCGGCGGCAGCTCCTCGCCCGGTGCGCAGGCGCGCGGTCGGGAGCCGGACAAAGCACATCCGCCCGCGGCGGCCTAGCTAGCCAATCGCCGCCTCTCCTCTCTCGGGGCCCCGCCTTCGGGGCGTGCCCGTCTTCTGGGGCCGCTACGCTGGCTGAGGGTCTGTTGTTCCTCCGCCGTGGGCATGGCTGAGAAAGGTATATTGTACCTTCTCCCTGGGGCCGGGCTGCGTGTCAGCCCCCGGGCGTCTGTGGAGCCGGTAGAGGAGCCCTCCCCGGCGGCAGCGCGGGAGCGGGGCCTCCCTGTGGTGCGGGGTGGAGGGCTTTCTGTGGGGAGGGGGGCGGGGAAAGGAGGGGGAGGGTATGGGAAGGGGGTGAGGGGGAAGGGGGCGGGGAGGTGGCTTTCGGTGGTGGGGACCAGAGGGGAAGGGGCAAGAGTACAAGGAGGGAGGGGATGAGGAGGGGAGGAGATGGGAGGGAGGGGGAGTACATGGCTTTTTGTGGTGGAGTGGGGAGGCGGGGTGGGGATAGAGGGGGGAAGGGGCGGGGTGGATGGCTTTCTGTGGTAGGGCGGGGAGGGGACAAGGGAGGAGGGGGCGAGGGAGGAGTGGTGGGGGCGGGGAGGGTGCGGAGGAAATGGGGGTGAGGGAGACGGGGTCCTGGGATGAGATGGGGCTGGGGGAGGCTTCTACCCTGGAAAAACAAAACGGGAGTGGGCACTGCTTTCTTAGGCCTCAATTCCTGGTTCTAGGCTCGAAGCTTTTAAGATTTAAGATGTTTACGTTATTCTCACTGTATCGCTTTTGTTTACGAAATTATAACAAAAATTTTAAAAAAAATCTCGGTTAGTTTCCGTCCTCCCTGAAGTGCAGATTTTTGGAGCTACATTGCAAGAGAGCAGTGAGAGTCAGTGACACACTAGCAGGTTAATTTATTGTGCAAAAACAAAACCTTGTTACTCCGCGCATGTGGAGAGGTAAATGAAAAACTACGAAAAGAATTAGAATAAATTACAGCTATATATAATTTGGAAGAAACTGTTGGCTTTTGGTGTTTTTGTACACTAAGGAAAATTTGTGGATAAAATTAAGGCCAGTGTTGAAATAGTAACTTAATCACCATCAATGCCTTTTCCTTTTTAGAAGGAAATCAGGAGTTTGCTTCCAAGATGGAGAGCCCATCAGATTCCTCATCCACCAAGATGGAGATTCCATCAGATTCTGCATCCGCCAAGATGGAGAGCCCTTCAAATTCAACCTCCACCAAGATGGAGAGCCCATCAGATTCTGCATCCGCCAAGATGGAGAGCCCATCAGATTCAACATCCACCAAGATGGAGAGCCCATCAGATTCAACATCCACCAAGATGGAGAGCCCATCAGATTCAGCATCCGCCAAGATGGAGAGCCCTTCAAATTCAACCTCCACCAAGATGGAGAGCCCATCAGATTCTGCATCCGCCAAGATGGAGAGCCCATCAGATTCTGCATCCGCCAAGATGGAGAGCCCATCAGATTCTGCATCCGCCAAGATGGAGGTCTCATCAGATTCTACATCCACCAAGATGGAGGTCTCATCAGATTCTACATCCACCAAGATGGAGAGCCCATCAGATTCAGGATCCACCAAGATAGAGGTCTCATCAGATTCAGCATCCGCCAAGATGGAGAGCACGTCAGATTCAGCATTGACTTTATCTGACACTCTTGAGAAGAGGGAGACTCCACCATCATCCCAAACAAATAGTTCAGGAAAACAAGTATGAAAGTCTTGCTATCCACCCCCATTCTGTATTTCAAAGTATTCTGGTAGTGGCAGTTTTAAGGATACTGGAATGTGAATTAACGTATAGCCTTTGTCTAGGATCCTGTCTTTACCAGGTTTTCTTGAATAAGTTATATTCATTTTGTTGAATTTCTTAGCAGGTTCTTAAGATTCTTCAAATTTGGTCTGTATAGTATTCCTTAGGGGAAGTCTTTTCCTAAGTCTAGAAGCATTTCTAGTGCTGTAAGGCAAATACTAAGTGGCTGAATAAATACTCCTGATGACTGGGAGAAATGTCTCAGGCCTGTTTTAGGAAGTTAACCTTGAAGTAAGACTAAAGGAGTCTCTGGAAAATAGATATTGGTGATCTTGCTTGAGATTTGTGGAGACAGAAAACCACCCAGTGTACCTACTGTAGAAGTATAAAGTCTTTATTTCTAATTAGTTGATTGATTTCAAGAGTGTTTTCCTAGCTGGGCAGTGGTGGCACAAGTCTTTTTTCCCAGCACTTGGAAGGCAGAAGCAGGTGGATCTCTTGAGTTCTAAGGCCAGCCTGGTCTACAAGAGCTAGTTCCAGGATAGCCAACACTATTCAAAGAAGCCCTGTCTAGAAAAACAATGTTTTCTTACCATTTTTAATGTTCTGTGTCTTTTTCAGCCTATGAGTGGAACACTTAAAGAAAGGTTAAAGAAAACAAGGGCTTCGTCTCATTCCTTTTGTAGCGTGGTGAAGCGACTTAAAGTGGAGAACGAAGAAAATGTCGAGACCGTACCAGAGCCAGGAGTATCTTCCAAAGAGAAAAGCTGCTCGGAGGTCCAAGAAAGTGTGAAACACATAGACAGTGAATCTGAAAAAGATAGCTCGGAGAGTAAAAATACATGCAAATCTAAGTCACCTGATACTGGGTCACCCAGTGCCCTCCAAAATGATTCTGTGAGTGAGAATACTAAAGAAAGATTAAGGGAAGAAAAAGCAAAATTGACAAAGCAGGTTCAAGAGAAGGAAGAACTTCTTCGGAGATTAAAACTTGTCAAAATGTATAGAATAAAGGTGAGAAGAATTTTAGAACCATTGAATAATTTTTACATAAATTGCAGTAATTTCAGAATTTGGAAATCATTTGGTCTGATAAGCAAGAAGCTAGATAGCCAGAAAAGAAACCTATCTTACAACAGCTTTAACTGAAGTAGAAGTAATTGATTTAGAGTGAGGTAGATGAGCCCCGGTCAACACAAGCTTTTGTTCAGTACACATTTGAAGCTTTTTGGCTTTAATTTCTAGCCAGTAGCAAAGTTAGAAGGAGACATTGTTAGGAAATTCTCTGGGAACGGAAAGGAATGACAGTAGAACAATAGCCCACAGATTACAGTATAAGTGCTTTCGGGAGTGATCCTGTATCTCTGCGAAAAACGTAAGGAATTTTATTTGAGAAAACAAGATTTTAGTTTTCAGCTCCCGTAGGTTGATGTCAGTAGAGCATGGATGTTTCTAAGGGTATGACGTCTTCATCTGGATAGTTTTTGCCCATATAACACCTTATTCTTCCCCAGAACCATGGAATAAATGACTGGACAGTGTTTCTTATTTGTGCTTTTGAATTTTTGACTTTTCTAAAGGTGACTTATTTTTTAAGGTTTAAAATATTTTTAATTTGAGAACAGTTTGAGGTTTACCGAAAAATTAGGAAGCTACAACATGGTATTATATCTTAAAAGTATAGTAGTAATACAGAAGATTCTGTATTTAATATGCAAATTTCATACTTTTTTCCCCTCAAGGTTAAGATTTGCCCAGAGGTTGCAGTGCCCTTTATGCCTGGGGTAGTAGCATTTACAGCTAGACAGGAACTAATTTAGCTGCTTTGATATGATGTAAGTTAAAATGCATGACTATCTGGTTATTGATTGACTTGTTTTTTTCTGTTTCAGAATAACCTGGCTGAGTTAGAAATGTTAATAAAGAAGTGGAGGAGGTGCAGCCAGCGGCTGCTGTATGAGCTACAGTCAGTTATGTCTGAGGACGACGAGAAACTCAGCATCACCGAGCTGATCGACTACTATGGGGTAGATGAGAATGTTGTGCACTATAATAGAAGTGAAGAGGAATTTACAGGGGTTTGAAAAGTGTGTGTTTGTTTTCTTCAGGCTTTTTTTCTCTCCCTTTTGGGGTGATGGGATCATGCCCAGGGCCTCAAATGTGTTCTGTTTCTGAGTATATTCTTGTTCCCCTATGGAATATCTGTGAGAATATTAATGTGAAAAGTTTAAGTGTTTTAAAGGGAGGAAAGATGTAAGCTATTGTGGCTTAGAGAAAGGTATCTTGAACAGTTTAGGATATTCTGATACATAAACAAATTATAAAATGAAGCTTAGTATTTTGGATATGTTTGGTAAAGAAAATATTTAAGTATTAAAAAATTAAATGATGTTTAAAAGGGAGTTTGGATAATTCTGGAAACCAGGCTTAATACATTGATTTTGTGGCAAAAGCTTTTATAATCAGTGTTAAAAAGTAGTTTATTGCATGTCTAAACCTCACCTGGCCTAAATGTAACCTGCCCCTTCTCAGTTTATGAACCTTGTCTTCAGTTGCTTAATAATATCTTTTTGTCCGCTAATCTAGCAAGCAATTAAACATATATCCACAATTTTTCTCCAGATTGGTTTCTTATTTTCCTCATTTATTCAAATGGCCATCTGTTTCATACCCTTATTTCCCATGTGGAGGTGTTCTTGGTGTGAGCGATTCTCCACAGTTGCCTTCTTAGCTTCATATGTGGTGTGAATTAATTGGAAGGGTCCTCAGCCAGAAGCCTGCCTAAGTTAAATCACTAGGGTACCTGTCAGCAGTGTGTGGAGGGGTGACTGAAGTTGGCCCCGTTGCTGAGAACCTAGTGGGAAAAGCATGTTGCTGTTGCCAGAGCTATGGTATAACCTTGGGAGAAGCCAGGCTGCCGCCTTTAAGTACAGCAGGTCTGTACACACTGGTAGATGGAGGGAGAACTTTATGGGTCAGTGTCTTCCTGTCACACCCCTAACTACCACATACCATGTAAAGGTTCCCTCTTGTGAGTCTAATCTTCCTGTACATAAGGCTGTGCTACGCTTGACCTAACTAACTGTATCACTTGTTGGTAATGAATTGTAAACTACTGTGCACATAATTGCTGTTCAGCAGAAGCTGAGAGGTGTTGGCCCCGTGAACACT
This sequence comes from Alexandromys fortis, assembly GCF_014885135.2. Lineage (NCBI taxonomy): Eukaryota > Metazoa > Chordata > Mammalia > Rodentia > Cricetidae > Alexandromys > Alexandromys fortis. Next base: position 12,141,787 of record NW_026067893.1, on the reverse strand, counting down.
ATCGACAGATGAGGTAAAGCACTGCACCCTTCCGAAGCACCTACCAATAACTAAACACAGTCTAGCAAGAGTCCTCCAAGCCCAGCTCAGGCCTCAAAGCTGAGGCAGCTGAGGAAGGACCACAGCTAGAGGGGTGATAAAACAAATGGCATGGGCTGTTTGGTCTGTAGCGACCAGACTTAGCCAGTGGAATTGAGGCCCACCACCGCCCAGCCCAAATTTAGATTTTTAAATTGCAGAAAAGTGGGGCATAGACCTCACTTGGAGACTATGGTAAATGATCCTGATGCGGCCACTCTGGAATGCAGCAGACCGCAGGCTGTGGAAGGGTGAGTGGACTTTTGTTTGCCAGAGTCTTTCTACAGAATTAGTATCATCTACATGAGTAGAATGAACTATTTCAAGGAAATGAGCACTTGTTTGCTGAACCCTGTTAGGGTGAAAAATGAGTTCTGCTACAATAGGTAAGGAAAATTAAAAATTTCCAAAAAACTAACAAATTTTTTACAAGCTTATGTCTTGGGGAAAATGATTTGCTTTGGTTTAATTGGTAAAGCCTCCAAAATTCTGGTAATTTTAATTGAACAAAATAAATCTTGAGTGTTTTCTGGCTGAAAAACACTGTTCTTGAATGAATACAAATATCCAAATGGTATTTTACTCATTTATTAATGTAGGACAAATAGTTATATACTGATTAACCTAAACTTAATTTATTAAAAATGTGCAGCTAAGAGGTGACCTACTTAAATTCCCTGATACGAGAAAGTCGTTTTTATCCAGGTGACACTATTTTGGAGTAACTAGTTTGCCTCCTGCTCTGGCTGGTGTTCTACATGGGAACAAGAGCAGGGAATGTTTTCATTCTTAGCCTTTCAACTTCAGCCTGCAGTATTGAAATCTGCTCAGCTTGCTGCTTGGAGATGTTCGTCAGCTTCTGTTTTTTCAGCAGGTTTTCATACCGTTCTTTGGCAATCTTTTCACAAGTCAGCTTAGACCCTAATCCAGAAATGGAGAGAGGAATTAGTTGAGTTACTGCCAGCACTTTCAGTACAGAAGCAACACCTAAGATCATGCGGAAGAGGTGCTGGTAGCTTTCTTGTTTTCGGATAACAAGGCTGCTGGTTAGAATACTAGTACCGATTACCTTTAACTGAAGAAGAAAACACTCACCCATTTCGTTGCAAATGTCTTGTCTCTCGGAGACAGCCACTAGTTCTTCCCGCAGATTGCAGCTCAGCATGTAATTTGCTATGTCTTTCTGATTACTGTATCTTCCCAATTTTTTAAGTAATTTTTTGCAGTTTTCTACGTTCTTCCTGTGAGTCTGAAAATTTTGTTCCCATGAAACCCCAAAAACAAATTTGAAAAAAAGTTAAAAACATTTGGAGTTTTAAAATACTTTATCATCACTGAGATAACATACTATATCCCTAGTGCCTGTTGTATGGTATGTCTTTTTTTGTTAAAAGACAGAATGTTAATACTATACTTTAGAAACAAATTTATACTGTCACATTTTAAAACCTTTGCTTCCATTTTATGTGTTATGCAGTAAAACAGATTTTGTTATTCAGATATACAAAGAGGAAAAGTTCAAAATGCCAGGAAAACTGTCAGTTTTTGTGTGGCTCAGATCTTTTAACGTAAAAGCAAACACGCATTCATCTACATGTATTCCCAGATACTGATCCTAAAATCCAGAGAAATGCTGTAATCTGCAAAGTCAGCCTTCCGGACCTCAAGTTGTCATGAACATCAGTAAGTTATGAACTTTCTCTTAGGTTCTGTCTGAGCTCATGGCTGAATTATTTGCCCACACGATTCACAGATGTTTCCATTCTAATGATTGATATGTTCAAGACTGACCTTATCTATAGCGTTAATTGTTTGCTCCATTATTCCAATCTGAATAGCAATCAGATTCTCGTAGTTCGGTTCGTTTAGGTACTTTAAGAAGGGGGAAAAAAAAGATATCACATACATGTAAAGATAATTTATTTCTTTTAGTAGGGTAACTGAATGGTTTTGAAAATTATAGTTTCATAATGAATATCAGAGTTAAGACTGATTTGGCCTTTGTGTGATGATATTTACTTGTATTTAGCCATCAGCACACTCACCTATTTGCCATTTTTACTACATTTATTCATTCAGTGTCTCGTTTGGGTCACGTTAATCATGTTCTAGTTAAAGATACCAAAGTAGATACAAAGACAGACATTACCTAGCTAGCCTTCAAGGAAAAGAAAACACACACAAATAATTGGTTACCAGGCTACCGGTATGTCAAGTGTTAGTATTGTGATGGAGTGGAATTTTTCTAGGCTTGGGCAATCAAGAAGGCTGTTGAAGAAAGTGGCATAAGTTAAAACTTGACAAACTGGGTAGATAGGACAGAAGGAGGGAAGGGGCAAGGAACAGGAAGGGAAGACAAACTGGGTAGATAGGACAGAAGGAGGGAAGGGGCAAGGAACAGAAGAAGGGAAGAAATAGGAGGAGGGGGAAGAAGAGGTTTTGGGTTTAAGAGCCAGTGTGAGAAAAGGTGAACCATCTGGGCGCATGGGCAATTGCTCAATTGATAAATGCTTGCTGCTCAAGCATGAAGATCTGAGTTCAGATTCTCAGTACCCATGTAAGCTCTAACCCAGCACTGGGCCCAGGAGCAGGCTGCTGAGCCAGTGTAGTTGAATTATGAGGAACATTCCTGAGCAAGACATCTAATGTTGGTCCCTAGCCTCCATACATACTCACCTCCCTCCCTCCCTTCCTTCCTCCCTCTCTTCTATTTAAGAATACTGATGGATAAGAGGCATAGTGGTAGCTGTTCCTCTTATTTGCCCTAAAAGCAAGTTAAAAGACACTATCCACCATTAAGGACTTCTTAATGCATTTGGTAGTTAAAAGAGTATTATTTAAAATATCTGAGCAGGGCACTGATGTTGCTTGACTCAAATAGGACCTCAGTATGGCAGCAGTGTACAAATAACTAAATGGGTTCTGAGAGGGGAGGGAAGAGCAAGAGCGAGCACCACCTCAGGTCAAAGCAGTGGCAGAAACGGGATAAAGAAAAGAGAACTAGATAAACTGGGAAAGACAGGTATATAGAGAGACACCCACTTTTAAGTCAGAGTGAGTCTCTAGAGAGAAGGGGAATAAGCAAATTAAGAAATGAGCAAATTAAACCTCTGTAAGAAAAAGAACTCCCGTGTTTATGGATCTTGGAATATGGCTTGGAATATGCTTGCTGTCAGGGAGGCTTCCTACTAAGTGACTATTGGTGAACAAACGAATGAAGGAGATGGACGCGGGGGCGGGGAGGACGGAGCCTTGCCTTTTGACGATCTCGCGAGAAGAACAGCATCTGGATGTCCCAGGCCTTCTGATTGAGATCTTCCATTTCCATCTCCATTTTCTTATGTTCCCACTCGATCTGATAGATTCCTTTGTGGACTTCTTTACTTTCCATCATGCTGGCAACTTTCTTTTGTCCTTGAGCCTGAAAAGGTACACCAGCAGTCACACTGACCGTGTATTCAGAACTGAAGCTGGTTTCTGTGGCTCAGTCTGTGTGAAACCTCCATGTCTTCACATTGATTCTCTGGATAAAGCACTGGCTAACATGGCTAGGCACACCAGCATCAACCTGGTAGCTAGCAGTAAAGGAAAAAGTCAGATATGACACTTAAAACACTCTACTATTTTGTACTTCACTTGGAATAACGAATATTCAGTATATTCATATTAGGTTATGTATTCATATATTCAATAGTCATGTATTTGTATAGGTTACTCAATAACCTATATGAAATTCAGGGATATTTTAAATTAAACATTTAAATTAATTAAATATTAAATGCATTAAATTTTATCAAATATTTAGTTAAGCATTATTTAATATTACGCTTAATATTTAACATCTCAATATAATATCAATAAAATTAAGGAACATCACTATAAATTATTTTTTTAATTAAAAATTGTCCTAAGATTACTAAAATGAAATTACTGTGTCACTAAAATGATTTTATACCCACATGTGGTAGCTTCTACCTGTTATTCTAGGACTTGGAAGGCTATGACAGGAAGATTGTCCTAAGTATGAGGTAAGCTTTGGTCACATAATAAGTTCCAGGCCAGTCTGGACTGTCTTGTCAATCAGTTGATCAGTTTATATAAGAGTCCCACCAGTTACCACTTTTCATTCTTTCTCTTTTATTCCCTTTCCAAATTCTAGCTTTTTGAGTGCATGCCACTAAGCCACTCCCCACTGCGTCCTACCCTTCTATTGTTTTCCTCTTTTGGTCATAACCTGGTTTCTGAACTCCTTGGATTTCCTACCTTTAATGACCCTTTAAAACTGTATTTCAATCCCCTTACCCCCACGCTCTCACAACTTCATCTGGCTGTCAGCAGCTCAAACATTCTAAAGTTTAAGCATTTCTCTGCTGGGAAAGCACATTGGCCCAGTAGAAGGCATGCTACGTTTAAGCTTGGGTTGCTGCAGTCAGAGAGGTTGCTGTCGGCATCTGGTGAGCGGAGGTCAGGATGGTGCCAAGCAGCCTACAAAGCACAGGGCAGCCCCCATGGAAAACAGTCTGCCCCCACCCCCGATGACATCAAGGGTGCTAAGGCTGGGAATCACTGTTTTGGTGTTGTGGGATTTACTTTACTTCCCCATGTCATGTGACCCTACCCTCACGAGGGCCACTCCATCCTCAACCCTCTTGACACTGCGCACACATCTCTATCTACTCCTTGGAATCTTTGTTCTCGGGGTGTCTAGGGGACAGAACCCTAGTTTTCTCTACTGCTATACTAGGAGCTCCTCCATCTCCTTGCCTGGTTCCCTCTGCTGCATCTTTTAGAGCTCAATTGGAGATGCAGACACAAGCCCACTATTTTTGGTCTTCCTAACTTCCTAGGTTGTCTCGAGCAATCTCCTGGTTTAAATGGCCTGTAAGTGGATATCTGTAACAGTCCATATGCAGCTACTAACATGTGCTCTACAGAAAGCGCATCTCAACTCTGAACTCTGTCAAGTTGGACATTCCACTGGAATGTTTGAAATACATCTCAAATTAACCAAAGCCCAAACTCTTCACTCTGCGACTTCAGCCAAAGCTACAGTTGCCCAGTCTTCCCACCATCAGTTAGTGATACTGTAATCTATAGCTATCAGCTGCTCAGCGTACAATTTAAATAATTTTAAGATTTTCTGCTGGGCAGTGGTGGCACATGCCTTTAATCCCAGCACTGGGAAGGCAGAGGTGGGTGGATCTCTGAGTTCGAGGCCAGCCTGGTGTATAGAGCTAGTTCTAGGACAGGCTCCAACGCTACACAGAGAAACCCTGTCTTGAAAAGCCAAAATAAGTAAATAAATAAATAAATATATAATAAAAAAGTTCTGAGACAAGATCTTGGTATGTGATCTAGGCTGACATTGAACTTGTTTCTTTCAGAAACCAAACAAAAGAGGAAAACCCACCACAAAACCTGTCAACCAAGAACTTAAGAATCTTGTAGTTACAGAAACCATGTTTCAGAAACGAAAGCTGGCCCCTGTAGTCCGGCTATTCAGGAGATGGAAGGATCCCAAGTTTCAGGTCAGCCTAGGCAATGTAGCAAGACCTTGTCTCAAAAAACTTTAACAGAGGAGAAGACTATTTTTAAATGAAAGACAGGACATTTTGAGACGCATTAAGTGGCTAGAGAGCATCCATTGTTAGTGGACTTCATCTGTAAGAGATGCTAAAGGAGTCCTGCAAACTGGAATAAGAGAGAGTAGAAGAAACGCAAAGCAAAAGCGATTAAAAATACTGCCCAAGAATATGAATACATATGTAAATGTAAAATCCAGTCTGGTACCTAATTCTCCTTTTCTCTCATAATCAAAAGACAAAGGCACGCCACAGCCACCCTGTATCAGTGATGATGAGTATGTTCTGTGGAAAGGCAGAACAAACAGCGGGGGACGGGGCAGAGCGTTGGTGGGGGCAGAACTTTGGATATTGCTAAAGCTAAGTCGGCATTAATTCGAATTTTCTTGTTACACAGTTAGGGAAAAAAGCGAGCCTGCATCAGCAATTTAACTTTATGTGCCAGAAAAAGAACAAGCTAACGTAAAAGCTGGCAGGAAGCTAGAGTAAAATAGAGATAAGAAACAGGAAATAGGAAAACAACAAGAGTCCATGAAACTGAGAGTCGGTCCTTTGGGAAAAAAATTGATTATATACTGAGAGTTATATAAACAGTATATAACTAAGATATATTAGAATGGACAATTAGCCCCACTGTTTAGAATTTTATGTCCCTTAGAATCATCTAGGGAGATTTTAAAAACTATGTACATGCTGGGCACATTTACAAATTTCTGTGGGTGACTCTACTGGCGGCTGCTGAGACGAAACACTGGTGTAACTGAATTAAAGTTACTGCCATGGTCAGGTTACCATTGCTGTATGACTAATGCCAACTTGGGGAGGAAAGAATTTATTTAATTTATGGTTCCTCATTAGTGTTCATCATCAAAGGAAGTCAGCGCAGGAACTCAAGCAGGGCTAGTGTTCATCATCGAAGGAAGTCAGGCAGGGCAGGAACCTGGAGTAGGAGCTGACGCAGAGGCCATGGAGGGGTGCTGCTTACTGGCTTGCTCCTCGTGGCTTGCTCAACCTGCTTTGCTATAGAACGCTGGACCGTCACCCCAGAGATGGCCCCACCCACAATGGCTGGGCCCTCCCCCATCAGTCACTAATTAAGAAAATGCCCTACAGGCTTGCTACAGCCTGATCTTATGAAGGCGTTTTCCCAGTCGAGGTTCACTCTCTCCACTGACTCCAGCTTTGTCGAGCGGACAGAAAACTAGCAGCACACTTGCCACGGGAACGAGACACACTAGAGAGCATTTTATGTACAAGGTGATACGTTCAAAAACTGTAATTACCCGGATCACGGAATTCAAGTCTTCAATTATGTTCTTATTGATGAGAATTGCATCGGAATATTCCAGAATCAACTGGAAATTCTCCAGTTCTACTTGTCCTTGTTTAAGAAGAATTTGTATTGTCAAGTTCACCTGGAATCTCACTTTCTCCTCCTGTAATCTAAATGGAAAAAGACTTCAAAAGAGGTATTTGTAGTATATTTAGGCTTCAGACTTCACTTATTATCTGAGAAATGAACTCCTAAGCAACCGAAGGAATGCACCTGAGTGCCATGAAGACTGTTCCCCCAAAGACACCGTTCCTTGAAGCCCCTTCAGGTGCCTCCTCGCTTGATCTGGAGTTCTAATTGGATTGCTCAGGCAACAGTAGGGACAGAAATAGTCACACACTTTTACTGTAAGGAAAAAAACTGTAGTTTTGATTTAATGAAAGGAATTTTAAAATGAAGTAGAAATACTTTGAAAGGCAAGTCTTTTAAAATTATGACTTTATTGGTTTGTTTGGGGTTTTTGTTGTTTTGTTTTGGTTTCTTTGAGACAGGGTTTCTCTGTGTAACAGTCCTGACTGTTCTGGAACTCACTTTATAGACCAGGCTGGCCTCAAACTCATGGAGATCTGCTTCCCTCTGCCTCCGGAGTGCTGGGATTAAAGGTGTACCCACCGCCACTTGGCAATTTTATTGGTCTTTGATAATATAGCAGCAATATTAAGTCTGTATACTAATTATCAAATCTGTTGCCTAGTTTGTATCCCCCCAATAACTTAGATTTAGAAATGATGTGTACTGATGAATTTGGGGGCATCTCTGAGGTATTTATTCATGAGGATATACATACGACATTTCTGAAGCAAAGACTTCTATACAAAGCACTCACCCAAAAACCACCATGAAGAAAAACAAACCTGGTGGGTGTTTGTGGAGAAACTTGTCTGGAAATCTGCTTGGTTCCACTCAGTCTTGAGCCTGGAATTCTCTGGCAGAGTCAGGCTCTTTGTGTTTTTATGTGATGGGCAGATTTACACAAAATTATATGATTTCCCCTCACCCAAAATTTGCTTCTTTGTGTTAAGAGCACACATGGCAAATTCTCTTTTGAAACAAGTCTTGTGTAATAAGGCACACTCTATAAAATAGAACATTTCAGCACGGTGCCAGGACTAAGACAGGCAACCAGCTGTGAACAGCCATGCAGGAGGCCGGCCCCGCAATGACAGCCCTACTTGATTGAACCCAGCTCAAACTGTGACTGTGAATGAATGAGCCCACGAGGTTCGGATTACCGGAGGAGCTCCTGGGACACCTTTTCAATCTCATGCTGCACAGCCTCATCGTCCTCCACTCTCCTCCGGAGAAAAGTCGTCATTTCCTGGAGACCAGCAGCCTTCTGTTTGACCTGGTAAAGCCAACCACCAATGTGTCAGGGCTTGTGGGGACTTGATTGGAGACAACATCTGTCTTTGACTTTTCCTAACAATCCTATCTTTCTCAGAGATTAATAAAAGTCTAAATCTCTGCCAGAAGGTGAGTTATGTTAAACATGGCTGCACATTCCACGAGAAATTTAAAGAGTATCAAACTGGCCTCTTGCTGAAAAGCATGTATGCAACTGATATGTGTGTGTGTGTATCATGTACATGTCTATAAACCATTTTCAAATCTGTTCCCAATGCTTTACATGAAATTCTAGAATCATAGACACTTAGGGACAATTTGCTGATCCGATGTATGTGCACTGACTTTAGGGATTAGGAGAGAGGAGACAGAGGCGTCAGGAAACAGAAGGGTCACGTCACAGCTAAGCATGTTCTCACATCTTTACGTTACTGTAGTCCCACCCCCTCTTCTGGCAAAGGATGAGGCTGCCTCTGGTGAGCCAAACACATTCTGTGCAAAACGAGGTCACGTCTAACAGTGCTGTCCAGGGAAAGCGCTGTCGGCCGCACACGTAATTTAGATGTTGTCGTCATCCCATTATAAAAAGTGAAATGGAACATAAACTTAATTTTACTAATACTTTTTATTGAACACACTCTCTCTGAGATATTATTCTGCTTACAAGCAATGTGGGAATATTCACGAGGCATTTTCCATTTTATGGTAGGTCTGCTAAGCCTTGTGTGTCTCCCACTCAAAGCCCTTCCAGGTACTGCTCACATCTACTTCCAGTGCACACTAACTGCTTAGCACCAGGCCATCATTTTGAACCCTGAAGATTTATAGCAGCACAAATAATACTATTTGTTTTGTTATGTTATTATTGATATAAACTAACCCAGCAAGAGGATCTTAAAACTTAGTTTTCCTGGATGTGCTGACAGATGTGATATTTGCTATTAGTACACTTAAAATAAAATTTAAAACGAAGTTATATACTTTGTATTCATTTTCCACTTTTGCTCGTCTGGTTGTGCAGAAATGTTCCCAGACGAAGGGGTCCAAACCTTCTGGCATGTTACTGATATTGTCCAGTTCATCCATGGCTTTCATTAGCTGGGTAAAGTTCTCCTTATTTAACTTGCCAGATCCTGGTCGCTCTCCATAAGGAACAAGACTGTTCACATCTGCATGTGTTTTCTGTTTGTGAATCCTGGTATTAGCAAGAAAAGATCATCAACCTTTCGTATTCTTACAAATACCAAAAAGAAAGAAAAAAAACCTCACTGTTAAGTAACAAAGCATTAGCATAAGACACCGTATGGTAACTTCCTGTGTCCTTCAGGGTTGGTGAGTGGGTGACTCCAGAGACAAGCACCCCTTTGTTGTTCCCTACTCTAGGTCCCCAGACATGCCCTGGACTTAGAAGCATGCCTCATTGTTGCTGGCACCAGCAGCTTTACCCATGCTAGGAACCCCATTTCTTCTGTGTATTGTAGGCAGGCAAACAAACACCCAATAGCAGTGTGTGTGCCCCCTGGGTCTGTCTGGCATAGCCACGCCTGGCATCTTTTCTTCAGTGGAATATGCCTGGACATATGTACCTGGGGAAAGGTACTCTTTGTCTATATTAATAACTTAGCTTAGTTTTCTTGAGCTGCGGCTGGGAAGGAAAGAGGGTCCCAGAGACCTGTCCCAGGCACGCCCCCTGGAGATACTTGACAGTGTACAGCCATAGCGATAGGTTCCACCCATATCTCTGGACAGGATAGTTGGGTTCTGGGAGAAGTTACTGGCCCAAGGCCAGCTCTGGGTCTGAGAAACAGTGGAATCAGATTTAAAAAGTTCTATTTGATGACCAAGTGTTTCCCCTGGGTTTGTAATTAGCACACCTCTAGCCAGACCCGGCAACCGGTACTGTAATCTCCTCACTCAAGAGGCAGAAGCCAGAAGATAACTAAAAGGTTTTTTTTTTTTTTTTCGAGACAGGGTTTCTCCGTAGCTTTTTGGTTCCTGTCCTGGAACTAGCTCTTGTAGACCAGGCTGGCCTCGAACTCACAGAGATCCGCCTGCCTCTGCCTCCCGAGTGCTGGGATTAAAGGCGGTAACTAAAAGTTTGAGGCCAGTCTGGACTACACAGTAAGCTTCAGGCCAGTCAATGCTACATAGTTAAGACTCTGTCTCAGGGGATGTAAAGTAAAACAAAAACAAAAACAAAAAAAAAAAAAACAAAAAAACGAAAAAGTGCTCCTGAGCTAGGGAGCCAGCTCCATCAGTTCTGAGCAAGATAAACATCTGACCTCAGCCCCAGACGCCCACCATTGTGGTACACACTTGTGATCCATCCCAGCATTGGATGGGCAGATCCTGGGGCCTCTCTGGCCAGTCAGTCTAGGAGAACTGACAGGACCCAGGACAGTGAGGGAATCTGTCTCAAAAACTAACGACGGCAACAACAACTCCAAAGAGTGGAAGGCAATGGCGGGATCACCCTGACTTGCACGCTAGTACACAGACACACACGCATGCGCACACACAGAGACATACACGCATACACACACCACACAGAGAGACAGAGGAACAGAGAGAGACAGAGACAGGAAGACAGACAGACATAGACAGGAGACAGAGAGAAACTAAGACGTGAGACAAGTCCTAGGCTAAATTCCCAGCGTTTCTGGGAGCCTGCCCAAGGTGAGAGCCTGAGTTTGTATCCCTCACATAAACTATCTCATGCCTTTGTGACAAACAGCACACTTCTTCTGTACTGCATCTGTTTGAAAATTTCAACTTATTATGTTAGCAAACTATTCCAATATTCCTCCCAGCTTAGAAACATTTCAGAACTCTAGCGAATCGTTGTTTTGTGCTATCTTTCTTTTGCATTTTTATTTTAAACTTTATTATTAACAAAAACATTGCAAATAAATACTTTGTCATGAACATAGTCACATGAGATTCTCTGAGGAAAAGCAGTTTGTGGTCAGATACATTGGGAAGACAGTGCTGACTATTTTCCTATTCCTGGGAATCCAAAGGCCACTAGCAAGTTTGGGGAGGCTCAGCAATGAAGACCGCCACTTAGCTGCAGAGACTGGTATTTCCCCCCAATGTGTGTGGTCTTATAAGCCCGTCTCATGCTCGTGCAAAACTCCGATTTACACTCTAAAGAAGTTGTCAAGGAATATGTCTTGGGAAAATCCGTGTGCCAGCTATGGTTTAAGGCTTTTCACATGTGAAATAAGGACACAGACACTTAGCCACTTTTAACAGTGGGCAGAAACCGTTACCCTTCATTTCCTGTCATAAGACACCAGCGAGACCTCAGGCCGTTTAGATGATTATTTCTACCTAGTTGGGGAAAGGTAAAACTTTATAACTATGGGGCTGGAGAGATGGCTCAGAGGTTAAGAGAATTGCCTGCTCTTCCAAAGGTCCTGAGTTCAATTCCCAGCAACCATATGGTGGCTCACAACCATCTGTAGGGGGGTCTGGTGCCCTCTTCTGGCCTGTGCTCATACACAGACAGAATATTGTATACATAATAAATAAATAAGTAAATAAATAAATAAATACTTTATAACTATATTACTTTTAGACGTGTGTTTACTAGTTTGTGGATTTTTGTGCATGTGCACACATGTACGTGTGCCGTCGCGCACTGTGGAGGCCAGAGGGCAGCTTGTTCTCATCCCACCACGTGGATCCCAAGGATACCACTCAGGTCACCAGGCTTAACTCTGCTGAGCCACCTCTCTGGCCCCTGCCCTCCCCATCCCCAACATACGATAGTATAGGAGAAACAAACCTTGGCCGGCGTTTAAAAAGTTTGTAGAGTATGTCCACCTGGTGACCAGAAATGTCAGAAAATTCCTTTTTGAAGCTGCGATCCAGAATCTAAGGATAAACACATCGTGTCCAGGATTGCAGATGCAGAAGTCTCTCATTGGTTAACACAATCTCTAACATGCAGACAGTGTAACTGGGACATTAAGACCTGGCTTTTACAGCTGTTGGAGAGCATCCACTCGATGCAAAGACTTCCTTAAAGGGCTGTGCCCAGGGAGCCTGCCAGCGCACCAAAAATGTTACCTTCTAGAACAGCTTTTAAAAGCGTCTAGAACAGTAGTGTCTATAGATTGTATTTATTCAGAAAACACGCAAGTCACTGTTCAACCCATTTCACCTTCTTCCTTCTCCACCTCATTTGTTCCATCTTGTTGTTATTCAGGTTATTGCTTCTGTCACACACTGCTGGCTCTACTACTAAGTTGCTTTTATGAGCAACTCATGGGCCCCACAACCATACGCTTGAGAACAAACTTGTGAGAACTTGATGACCTCACTTATAATATTTTTCTACAGGAAAAAGCTTAACTTAGGGAAATTTAAAAAAATTGTTCTAACACACAGATTTTACAGAAACGTATAGCCATCCAGAATGAAATTCACTCACAACTAAAGATGACAGAAAGAGAACAATCCATGAAGGAATTAATTTATGCCCTGTCCACCGCCCCCTGCTAATCCCAAGTGCAACAACCCTGCCCTGTCCAGGGGATGAGCCCGTGACTCACTTTGTCTTCGGCCACCAAGTTGTCATGGTGCTCCTTGAACACATCCAGGTCTCCTCTAGCTTTCTGGATGGCTTCTGCAGTCTTGTTCTACAGGAACGGCAGGGACAGTTAGTTGGAACTGGAGAGTCCTCGGGTTAGACAAAGCTATAGGTGTTTTTAGCAAGACTAAGACGCCTCACAGGATGTGATAGAGCGAGAGCTGGTGCCAACATGCGTTATCCAGCCGCTCTGAAATGGTCTCCTCCTGTGTCAGAGGCATCTAATAGCCTCTGTTGTGATACACCAGATACAGTCTGCTATGTAGCCCAGCTTTCCCTTAACCTGTGCTCCTCCTGTGTTCGCCTCCCAAGGGCTGGATTATAGGAATGAGCCACCATGTCTGGTAAAAAGTTCTTGGCAACTATTATAAACAACCTTTTCTTTTCTTTTCTTTTGGTTTTGTCTTTGACACAGGGTCTCTCTAAGTAGTTCTGGCTGTTCTAGAACTTGTTATGTAGACCAGGCTAGCTTTGAACTCAGAGATCTGCCTGCCTCTGCCTCCTGAATGCTGAGGCATGTACCACCACTCCTGGCCAGATAAACAGACTGAAAAGTGAGTACACAATCCATTTATGATGCAGCACACGTGTGCATACTCGGCTTCATCAACAATATCCATGCAGGCTGACACCTGCTGAAACATTACATATTAATAATCAGCATTAATACCCATCTCCTTAATAAACTCTATCCATTCATGTTTCTACCTAGCGTTTCTGAATATGAAAGTTTTCATTCTATAAGCTAACCTATCACTTCAAGGTTCAGTGACATTTGGGACTACCACATGGTCCAGAGAGAACGATACTCCCTGGAGAATGGCCTGTGAACAACTTCAAGGACTGTGTGCTTTGATCAAGGTCCTACAGCCAGCCTGTGGTTAAAAGCTGTATTCTTGTTGTTGTTCTTGTTGTTTGAGACAGGGATTTCCTATGTAGCCCTGGCTGTCCCGGAATTCATTCTGTAGACCAGACTGACCTCAAATTCACAGAGATCTCCTGCCTCTGTCTCCCGAGTGCTGGGACTAAAGGTGTGCGCCACAACTGGCTGATACTAAAAGCTGTATTTTTTAACTTCAGTCCAAGAAGTCTTGTCTTCTATGTCATTTTGACACTGCAGTGTTCTGAATCTGAGCTGCGGAATCACATCAGCTAATAAAGAGACTGACATGGGTCCTTTATCTGGTCGTCTAGCAAAGTCCCAGACCTGGAACCCGCTCTGAGCATGGCTGAGTAGGAAGGGCAGAAGGAAGACTGTGGGGCAGAACAGCCAGACATCACCGTGCTGGGACTTGCTTGCCTCTTCAAGGCGTTCTTCTTGTCTCAGAAGATGGCTTGATTAGAGTCGACTCTGTGACTCTGATCAAATAAGGCTCTAGATGTGGAACCTGTGTCTGAGCGAGCGAGCGGCAGAGGACGCCCGAGAGGCCCGGACTTACTTTCTCCTCCTGCTTCTTCAGAAGGTAATTGTTCAGGAACTGCTCCCTGGAGCTCAGTTCTTCGTCCAGCAGCAAAGAAAACACGAGGTTGTTTATTTTCAGCTCCTCCTGTGGAAATATTAAGAGGAAGAATGTTGAAGGTCAACATTCCTAGCGAAGAAAGAACGTCCTATTGGTGGTCTTAGACTTGATGCTACTCAGACAAGCTTAGGAGGGGAGGAGTCCCTTAAGTGAATGCTTTGAAGAAAAGTCACGTGGGGACTCCTAACTAGTACTTGGCTCTGTTCCCTCATCCGTCATTTCCTGTAAGCAAAACACATACACAGAAAAATACTTAACACCAACAAATCATCCAACGCGTTATGATACAGGCCAGCACTCTTATTTTCATTACTTGATTAAAAACAGTCATCTTCTCCGGCCCAGAACCAGGCGTCATCAGAGGCTCAACCCCGTCAGTGAGTACTTTTCCACTTCAGCCATAACAAACTCGCGTGTTTCTGTCCCTCTGCCTTAGTGTGAACGCCTGGCACAGTGGCATAGCTCATCCATTAGCAATATTTTGTCACGTCTCCTAAATCTCTTAGAACCCCCGTGTCCTCTTATGTCTCCTTCTCGCCTTTTGTAGCAAATGGCAGTCTGTAGTTTCGTGTCTCCCCAGCTGAGTGCAGGTTATAAAACTCCCAACTCCCTTCTAGGCCTTGAAAACTGGCAGCTGGATCCAGAGGCCTGATCAGACCTTGGCTGAACCCTTTTGGCAAAACCGTGAGTTATTCTGTGTTCCCTGGGCTTACACAGTACTGTGCTCTGTTTTGGGGGTTTGTAGCTCTGGGTGCTCAAAGCACAAGCCCAGGATACCTATTGAGAGCAACAAAATGATTATTGCCTGTCTTCACTTTTTCCATTTACTAATTGAAATATGTTATTATTTATTTATATTTTATTATTATTATTATTTTCGAGACAGGATTTCTCTGCATAGCTCTGGCTGTCCTGGAACTCACTCTGTAGACCAGGCTGGCCTCTAACTCACAGAGATCCACCTGCCTCCCAAGTGCTGGGGTTAAAGGTGTGTGCTACCACCACCCAGCTTGAAATATTTTATAAAGAGATGCTCCTACTATCATTTTATTGCTTAGGGGCAGGAGAGTCAGTCCGGATATTGGGTACTTTACAGTTTGGGACACTGTCCTTGTCACTGTCTGAAGGTGACAGATGTTGGTTCTGACTATTAACTTGAAAGGCTCCAGGGTCAGCAGGGAGGGACCTCTGGGCATGACTGTGGGGAATCATCTGGATTACCTCTGGAGGGGAGACTCATCTTGATTGTGGTGGGGGTCACTTACTAGGTAATGGACCGCAGGCCACATAAAAGGAGGACGAGGCGTTGGCAGCACACATGCTTCCGTTGCTGCTCTGACTGGACGAAAGGGGATCATTGCTTCAGACTCCTGATGCTTGGACTACCCTGCCGTGGTGGACTGTCACTCAAAACTCTGAGCTAAAATAAACTCGCTCTCCCTTTTGTCAGAAGATTTTTATCAAAGCGACAGGATGGGAAACTGAGACAGTGACCAGTGGGCATTTTCTTCTTCAAATGTCGCAAATCCAGGAATTTGGAAAAGTTTGAGGAGTTTCAACAAATTGCAGTAACAATAAAAAAAATACATAACAACAACAACAACAATAATAATAAATAATTATTGTTGTTATCATTGTTGATGCTGGAGACTTACATATGCAAGGCAAGTGTTTTACCCCAGCCTTTTATTTTTGATTGTTAAATGGTACCCTTTAGAGCAGAAGTGACCGTAACTCCTGAGTCCTTTGGACATTTCTTGGTAGTCTGGTCCCCCTTCATCATGTGAACAAGGAGATATTCTAAGCATGTTTAAGAAAACTAACAGCATTATTGAAGCGTTTTTCATAAACCACATATTTCACCCCTTACCATGTACAATGATGCTTTGGCACATGCGCAGAGTCACTAGTCAAGTTTAGAGCATGCGTCCATTCCTAATTTATATCCATCTCCCCCAGAACCTCTCAGAAGCCCCTCCCCCGCCCCAAACAGCTACTCTCCCTAAGTGAGCTCCCTAAGTGAGCAGGAGAGAGAGGAAGTGGAGCAGAACCTGCCTGATTGGGGGCGGGGCAGGGAGGGGGCTGGAGAGGGACTGTGGAGAGGAGGATTGGGGCAGGGCCTCAGGAAGGACGGGGGGGGGGGGGGGGGGGGGGGGGGGCACCAGCATGCTGGGCCTCAGCACTAGGTCAGCATGCAAGTCAGAGCCTAAGAGCGATGGATGACCCACAGGCTACTTGAAAGGACAAGATCCAGAAACGGAAGCTTTCGTGTACCTGGTTGACAACCATCTCCGCCTTCACTCTTCTTTCGAAGAGTCTCTTCAAGTGCTCGTCAAAGTTCTGGGTGCTCTCTTGGATAGAGTTTTGAAGTTTCTTCAGTTCAGTTTCTAAAGACTAAACGGGAGACAACAGAATAATTAAATGTTTGTTGCAACTGGTGTTTGCATTTTACCTCCTGGAAGAAGCAGAGGGAAGGTGGAGGAGTACTACCTGAACTCATCTCAAATGCTGCGCGCTTGGAACTTTTACTTTCGTTTTCCATTTTATTTCCTTTTCTGTGTGTATTCGTGTGTGTTGTATATGCATGTGTGTGTGTGTGTGTGTATGTGTGTGTGCATGTGCCTGTATACACGGTGTGAAGGCCCGATGATGACGTCGGGTGTCCTGAGTTTTCACTCTGTTTTATTCCTTTGAGACCACTAACCCTGAAGTTCACCCTTTGGGGTGGGCTGGCTGGCCAATGAGCTTTCAGGATATGCCCATGTCCATGCCCACCCTCCACCCCCTCACTTCCCCAACCCGGTGCCACTGCACTGGGGTCACAGATATGCACAGCCAGGTCTAGTTTTCTTAAAGTGAGAACTAAGAATTTGAATTCAGGGTCTCATATTTGTGCAATAGGCTCTTTAACCAGGACATGGAGCTGTCTGCCCAGCCTGGATGTTTGAAGATTACATTGGAGGAAAGTAATGTTAAAGATGACTAATCAGGTAGGCCTAGTAAATCGAACTGCAGCAAATCTTTCCAGAAAACAATTTACACATACAACATTTCGCCCTAAAATTTTTTCTTCCTCTCCTGTTTTTGAATACTTTGATTTTTTAAGATTATACATTTTGTTTTGATATTTAAGTAAAAATATTTACGCGTGTGTGTTTGTGTGTGTGTGTGAGAGAGAGAGAGAGATAGAGAAAGAGAGAGAGAGAGAGGGAGAGAGAGAGAGGGAGAGAGAGAGAGAATGTATATTTGAGTGGGCAGGTGCACATGGAGGCCAGAAATTGGCACCAGATCTTATTACAGGTGGTTGTGAGCCACCACGTGGTTGCTGGGAATTGAACTCAGGACCTTTGGAAGAACAATCAGCGCTCTTAACCGCTGAGCCATCTCTCCAGCCCATGGCATTGTCTTTTGCAGCAACTTTGAATCTCTTGCCTGGCTATTATTTTTATTCACTGTAGTTCTCCCTTGCATTTTTAACTAAGTTTAAAATCCAAAAGCCAAAAGAACCCAAAGAGCTAATCACGAAAGAAGTCAAGGTTCGGAGAGGTAGGGATGTAGTTGCCTAAAGAGTGAAGGGTGGAGTTCTGTATAGCTCTGTCAACTTGTCATGAACTCAAGTGGGAAAAGATTTCCTGAATTAAGGAAATGTCTCCACTTGATTGGCCAGTGGGCGTGTATATAGGACATTTTCTTGATTGATGTGGGAGGGCTTAGCCCCACTGAGGTCAGTTCCACCCTTGGGCAGGTGATCCCAGGTGGTAGAAGGCTTCCTCCATGGTCCCTGCCTAGCCCCGGTTTCAGTTCCTGCCCTGACTCGCCTCCCTGATGGCTGCGACCAGGACATGTAAGCTGATGTTCTTCCCCAAGCTGCTTTGGTCGCGGTGTTTATCACAGCAACAGAAAGCAGAGGACAAGCAGTGACCCTTACACTGTGTCCACTCCATGTTTTAATGTCGTTTCCTGCCTTCACCCTCACTTCCCTGAGTGGCCATGATAGCTCTCTGGTGAAGCCCCAGCCTTGATAAAGCTGCTAAGTTGTACTATCCTGTCTTGAGTGATGGTGTAGTTTTACTGTCTTCATAAAAGAATAGTATTTGCTCTGTTATGTAACACCAACATTTTGGGGGGTTCTTACTATGTACCCAGGTTTCTTAGACTCTCCTTGATGAGCCTGCCCTACCTTCCAAGTGCTGGGATTGTAGGAATGGACTATCATGCCCGATTACCAACAACTTTTATGTTTCTTCTACGGTGTGAGACATTTTCATGTGGGGATGTTTCTTTGAACTGGGAGACCATACAAATGGAACTATATTGCAGAGCCCTCAAATAAGACCTGAACTATGTGTCATGCTGGTTGTAGTTTTCTCTTCTCAAATCCTTTCGATGAGATTGAGACTGAATCAGCCAGAGCACTACTGAGCTCTAATCGCTGTAGCCCAGACAGAGCGAGCCCTTGCAATGTCTTGCGTGTGCTAGGTGTGCCTTAAGCATATGGAAAGAGAACAGAGGATCAAACGAACAGTAACCTGTGGGAAGTCTTGACATCAACAAGAACTTTAAAAATATTATGTATTTCATTTTTTTTAATGTCTCCAGCCCTCAGGTTTTTTTTTGTTCCAACCTCTAAGTTCTCAAGGGACTTTAAGTCAAATCATTATCCCTAAGCTCTTAAAGGCATTAGGAAAATTTGACTTAGAGAATCGAGAGATGTTTTTATTAATTTTCTGTTCTTCTAACCTTTCTGTACTTATCTCTCTCTTCATTTAGCTCCTTGACTTTTTTCTCATACTCTTTGAATTGTTTCCTTTCTTCTTCATTCCACAAAGCATCAGGTTTTGTCATGAAAGCAGGTTGAGGGATCACCTGGAGGCACAAGGAAAGAGCATGTTCTCGCATATATAAGCATCAATGGAGCACTACCGTGAAAACCTCCCAGCGCAGGTGGCAGTTAAAAAGGGAAACATTAAGGGGGATAACCTGACGCTTAGACGGAAGGATGTGGGAAAGTCTTACAACCGGGTTCCTATGATTCTGAGAGGATGGTGGTCGTTTTAGGGTTGCCCAGACTCTTAAGTAACAAACTCAGATGGTGCTGGTATCTTTGTAGCTTGACCTGCAGGAAGACCTGGAATGACAGGTCCCTGGTATGTTTGAACAACTGTAGGTGAAGCAAGATCACTAAGCACTAAGCTTATTTGTTCCTTCTTCTTCTTCTTCTTCTTCTTCTTCTTCTTCTTCTTCTTCTTCTTCTTCTTCTTCTTCTTCTTCTTCTTCTTCTTCTTCCTCCTCCTCCTCCTCCTCCTCCTCCTCCTCCTCCTCCTTCTTCTTCTTCCTCCTCCTCCTCCTTATCCTCCTCCTCCTTCTTTTTCTTTCTTCCTTTCTCCTCCTCCTACTCCTTCTTTTCCTTTTCTTCCTCCTCCTTCTGGTGGTGGTGAGTGTATGTGAGAAAGGAAGGCAAATTTGTTGTTGGCATCTTTCTAGGTAACTGAATACTGGGGGTGGTAGAATTTCTAAAACTGAGTTTTACAGGAAGCAAAATGATGAACTTTAAGTAGCTCTTTCTACCTCATTTCATTTTCCCCAAAGATGGCCAAGTAGCTCACCATTCTCAAGATGTCTTCCTTCTTGACTTCCAGAACACCTCCCATCATATCCATCAGGCCTCTCTGTCTTGCATCGGAGGCCTGGGAGAGAACCAGGTAATTAAAATAGAATAGACAGTTAACGACAGTCAACAGAGTTAACATGTCAGGCAGCTGCCTGCCTGCCATTACAACGATTACATTTGGGACTTGGAAAGTGACAGAAACATGGGGAGAGAACAGAAGGACAGCAGCCGAGATCCAAATGACCTCTGGACTGTGACAATGCATGGGTGTTTCTAAGATGGAGAGAAGGTTTGGGGTACCACTGAGCAAAGCCACATACCAGCGCCTGCTGCTGTTGCTCCATTTCAAAGGGTGTGGTCATTTCTGTTTTCGATTTTTGCCATGGAGCAAGGTGTTTTTGAAATGAAATCTGAAAGAGAAAGTATAGGTTCTTTGTTTGTTTTGTGCTAGTTTCTATAAAAATATCAAGTCATATTTTCCTTCCACATTCTGGGAAAAGGTAAAAGATATTAAAGGAGGGGCTTTGAAAGAGCATTGCAGATTTTCAACCAGTTTCCTGCTGTAGGATGAAGGTCTAAAATGAGAGCACTGAAAAACGGGCCCTCGCTCACCTCTTACCTCTCGGGTGCTGACTCCTCTGAGGAAGAATTTTACTCAGATAAAGGCAGAATGGCGGGAATTAGAAGAGTCACATAACTCATACCCAAAAAGATAGAGGTCCTAAAGTTAAGAGCCTGGGGCGGTCAAGGAGCCCTGAGCCAGAATGTGCAGTCAGAATAGGAAACTCACTAGGCAAGGAGGAGGTGAGAGAAAAGCTCTGTGGGCTTTACTCTCACTACTGGTGTGAGCAGCCTGTGCCGGGCCCAGGCAGAGCAAGGGCATCGCAGATCTGGCAGACAACTGTTCCCCCGAGTGTAGAATGGCTTAGAGCTAACACAACAGAACTGGGGGTTCACTAACATTGCAAAAGTGATTGTCAGGACAGGGGCCTTAGAGGGTGGCAGGGTGAGGTCTCAGGATGTATAGCAATAGGCAAGGAAAATGACCACACAAGTGGAGGAGAAGCGACTGTCCTCTGAAGTATGACCACGGACAGTGTTCAGATCTCAGCTCTTACTCATCACCTGGGAGTCTATGCTCAAGCTACTTCTCTGTGCCTCGCTTTCTCCATCTGTGAAATGGGATCAAGCTTGTCTAATCACACACGCATCCCAGTCTTGCTGGGGCCCTTAGAATGGTACCTAGCATCTAACATAGATCACAAAAAGTGTCACTTCTACCCATTATTATCTTTCATCCCCCAAATAATTTCAGTTTACTTCAAATGAGCCTGAGATTTGTATTTCCTCTGTATTTTTAATTCTAAACAGATGGATATGTAGTCCTTTCTAAGCACTTTGGCTTTTTATTTTCAACTGCTTCTGTGGACATTGGAGACCATCCATCATCCATCCATCCATCCATCCATCATCCATCCATCCATCCATCCATCCATTCATCCATCATCCATCTATCCATCCATCCATCCATCCATTATCCATCCATCCATCATCCATCCATCCATCCATCCATCCATCATCCATCCATCTATCCATCATCCATCCATCATCCATCCATCTATCCACCCCTCTCCCTGGGCCTATATTGCTCCAAATGACCTTAATAATTACCCGCACTCCATCAGCTTCAATGGCCTGTTGGGGTTCTACTTCTAGTACCTGTACCCAAGGAGCTCCTTTTCAGGCATACCTGGCATTGGAACTAGAGTCTCACTGAGACAAACTGTCCTCTCTAGTAGAAGAGACGTAAAGTGGAATTGCCATAGGAGGTTAAGCTGCACAGAGACATGAGCTGAGGCTGAAGACAGTCCTCTGGACACCCCACAATGTCCCAGCCTTGGGCTTCTGCTCTCTCTAGGTTTGATGTTTAGATAGTCCCTGGATCCATGGGATTCCTCTCTACTGCTGCTGCTAGGCCACCTGCATCTGTCCTCTGTAACTAAGTGCTGTCTAGCACAGCTCGTTCTAAAACTAGTGCAGACAAGAGGATGGACAAACCAGAGCTAGTAAGATCTCCTAAGACACGGGAAGGGATAAGATGGCTGGGCCTGTACCTCATCATCTTCCACAACAAGGGCTCTTTCTGGCTTTTCACAGTCTTCAAACACTGGTTGCCAGACCTTTTCTTCCAGTTCCAGGTCTGTAATAATTTCTTCAATTCTAACATTCCTTTCTTTCACGCGTGCAATTTCAATCTCTTTCTGTTTATAGGCGGCATCAAATTCGCTGTTGAAAGCCTTTTTTACCTTGTAAATGATATCCTGAAATATCAATAGGTTACTGAAGACGCATCATGTCTTATGTCTTTTCTGGTAACACGATCCCATATACAACTCTAAGATCATTCCAGAAAATATCATTTAGGAAGGTCAAAATTGTCTTCCCAGACTGGTATTTACAGCAAGTCATTTCCAGGTTTAATAATATACAGGGGTAGCTAGCTGGGTTTGGATTAAGGCCACAGCAATATTTACACCCTAACCGCCTCCTTCCTAAGATGTGAGCTGTAATTCAACATGCAGGTCTGCTGGGAAGTACCGACGGGTGCTTGGAAGCTTATTGGACAGTTCTACTTTTTTTTTTGCATGTCCTTAAAAATCTACTATAAAAAAATTTAAAGCAATATACAGAACTCAGCACCTCTTCCTTGGAAATTTGATGGAGGAGATGTGGAGAAAAGCAGCAATGGTGTTTGGAGAGTCTCGCAGAGAAGGACCACTGTATGCTTCCTTTATAGAGTTAAGTCATTCTCAAATAGAAGGGGGAAGATGAATAAGCCAACTAGGTCAGCCAATAGCTATGGGGATCCAAGTGGATTGCCCCAACTCAACCCAAGTGCTTAAGGTTCAACTCAAAGTGGCAACTCTAATTCAAACTCAGGTTTATGTTAAGTCAAAGTCTGGTCCATCAGTTTCTCCCACTAAAGATGAAATCATGAAAGTAGGCTGGGCATGATTTTAACACCTAGGACTATAGGTATTTGGGGCTCAGATGACCTCCTTAAAGATAGACAGCAACTGGAAGAGGGGTGATTAAGCAGTTCCGTGTGTAAATAAACAGATGTGCCATGGGTAGGAGGAGGAGAAGAGAATGGGAAGCAAGGGTTGAAAGGGGGACAGAAACTGCAGACACAGCTGGAGAACTTTGGAGAATGGGAATAGCTAATGGAATTTCAAATGACTTACAACCTTAGTTATTGATTTAAACAGGATATTCACTAGAGACTTCTCGTTCCAGGTGTATTCTGAGACTGTCTCCTTTGGCAGAAGTCAAGGAGTGGGAGCTTGCAGCCAGAGGAACCTCATACTTATTTTAAGGTCATTGTATTTCTCTGTGTTAAGTAGACAGATCACATCCTGATTTTACAAGATCCAGAATGATGCATGGGTTACTGGGCACATGGAATTAAAGCGTTTCTTTGAGTCAACTAAAGTTCTAATAAGAACGTCTGTTGTGTCTGCTAAGGAAAGGCATTCCCTAGAAACCTTGGCATCGTCAAATCCAGTTTGAATGGGTGGGAGTATCTTTTGCATACAAGCTCTGTCTGTAAGACATGAAAGCTAGTCATCTGTGTATTTCTCAAAGGTTATAGGGGTATTACTTGACTACTGCTATGTTTCTATGTGAGCCCTTGAAAGGAACATTGTGGGGGAAATGTCAGAGTTTTTTTTTTAATTAAAAAAAAAAGAAAGCCACTCACTTTTAGTAATATAATTTGGTTGATTTTCTCCTCTCTGGAATGAAGTTCCAATTGACTTGTCAACAGAGACGTATCTGCCCCAAAATCAGTACTCAAACTACCAAGCATGTAGTTGGGCAGGCTGGTGTCTTTTTCTACAGTTTCTTCATCCTCTTCTTCTTCATCCTCCTCGTCATGATGCTTTTTAAGCATAGTGGCTGAAGACTGGACTTCTACAATTTCCTTCCGTAGCTAAGCATAGGGAAAAGATGACACGGAGTTCGTGCAATCAGAATTCCACCAAGGGCAAGTTTTAGGTGTTTTAATTATTTCAACAATCAGTGTAAGAGCTTAAATTGTCTTGCCAACAATTTGGCTCAATAGGATGAATGCTGAGATGGCTACAGAAGAGAATAAAGCTTCAGAAACTGACTCACTGTAAATCAAAAGAATAAAAGCCACCCTTGCTAGTCCATAGTATTTACGTTTCTGTGTCAGGATGATACCTGCTTGTAAATATTCTGAGTTTCTCTTGATACTTAAACTAGAAAAAAAAAACCCTTCTCATATTTTATCAAGGAACTTGTTCACATGGGATTAGAGAGTGTAAGCTGATTTAAGTATGCCTTCATTTTACGTTTCAGAAAAAGAAGGGGTACAAAGTTCTGGCCAAAACTAAGTTATGCCACAGGGACACTTTTTACTGCTTTGATGGAGACTGTTGTTTAGAAATTGTAGCTCGGATTGCTTTAGGGAAATCATAAATTTCATCAACATAGATTCAGTTTCATCTTCGGTCAATGACCATAAAGCATGGCCCCTAATGTGAGGGAGGACAAAGAAGGGATTGTAGATCCAGACGACCTCTGAGCAGGATATGAGAAGCGCCCAAGGTACAGCTTTAAAAATCAAATTCTCATATTCAAAGACTAATCAACATATAGGATATAGACTCCGTTTTTTATTATTTGGATATAGGATTATATATTTATGAGGATACAGCCTATAAATTAACAAGGAATATAAACGTACAATATATATATATAAACTTAATTTAATTTCAGCACAACTCCACATGATGGGGACTGTCCTAGCTAGGGCTTCTTTCTTTCTTTCTTTCTTTCTTTCTTTCTTTCTTTCTTTCTTTCTTCCTTCCTTCCTTCCTTCCTTCCCTCCCTCCCTCCCTCCTTTCCCTTCTCCCTCCCTCCCTCCTTTCTTTCTTTCTTTCTTTCTTTCTTTCTTTCTTTCTTTCTCTTGTTTTGGTTTTTCAAGACAGGGATTCTCTGTAGCTTTGGATCCTGTCCAAGGACCAGGCTGGCCTTGAACTCACAAAGATTCACCTGCCTCTGCTTCCTGAGTGCTGGGATTAAAGGTGTGCACCACCACCGCCCAGCTCTAAAACACCGTGACAAAAGCAACCTGAGGAGGAAAGGGTTGATTTGGCTTACACTTCCACATTACTGTTCATCACTGAAGGAAGGAAAGACAAGAACTCAAGCAGGGCAGGGACATGGAGGCAGGAGCGGATGCAGAGGCCACAGAGCGATGCTGCTTACTAGCGTGCTCAGCCTGCTTTCTTATAGAATCTCAGGCCACCAGCCGAGGAATAGCACCACCCTCTGTGGGCTGTGCTTTCCCACATCAATTGCTAATTAAGACAATGTTCTACAGTGGGTTCTTATGGAGGCAATTTCTCAGCTGAGGTTCCTTCAATTCCGAAGACCCTAGCCAGCGCGGGGACCCTTAATAAATTACATCATGTATGTAAACACACGCCCATGTTTAAAGTGGTACCTTAAGACACTCTGCCTCGGTCTTCTTTTGCTGCAGAACTCTGTTCAACTGCTGCAGCTCTTCTTCTGTACGCGCTTTCATGGGGAAGTTCTCAACCACATAGGGGATATGGAAGCACTCGGGGGGGAAACCAAGATGGATCAAGTTCATTTCTACTATACTTGTGGGCATCAGGGGAGCATAGGGGCTGTTTCCTTTCATTAAAATCAATCCAGAGGTTATTACACAGTGAGAGGAGCTGACCCTGGGACCTTTAGAATGAAGCGGTGTAGCGCTGTTCTTATGGGCATGACCTTTGCATAAAACAGTGTGCTTTTTGTGAAGGGATT
This sequence comes from Alexandromys fortis, assembly GCF_014885135.2. Lineage (NCBI taxonomy): Eukaryota > Metazoa > Chordata > Mammalia > Rodentia > Cricetidae > Alexandromys > Alexandromys fortis. The sequence goes on along the minus strand of NW_026067893.1, from coordinate 12,115,860 downwards.
TGTTCTAGAGCAATGATTCTCAAGACCAACTTTCCCCACATCCTCCTCTCCTGGATACACTGGGAGTGTCTCAAGACCTTTTCTATTGCTACTTTAGTAGTCTGAAGGTGTCCATGTTAGTAGATAGAGGCCAAGGAGGGTGTAAAACATCTGTCAGGACAAAGGGCAGCTCTGGCAAAAGAATTGTCTGCCTCCACCCATGCCGCTCACGCTACCCAATCCCATATGAGTGCGGTGGCTGTGAACTTTATCACCCACGTGGGGATAGGAAAGGAAAGGCATATTTGAAAGAGGGAAAAGGTGCTGTTAGTAGCTATTTAAGGACATGAGCATAGAGCGAGAGGTTTGATTACCCAATGTGATTAAGAGAACAGCCGTTTAGAACACGCCAGGGTAAGCAGAGGCATGAATGCAGACAGTGTCTTGTCTGCCTTTTAATCTGTGTAGAGCATGGCTAGATAGCCTTTTGGGGTTGTAGGCACTAAGAGAAGGGTGCGGGGCAACGCGGGACAGAGGAAAAGGTACTAAGGGCAACCTGGAAGTGCGCCTTCTTCAAAGCGCATGAGACTGAGCAGAGGGAGAATGAATCAAAGGAAGGTGTGAGAACGGGTGGAATCCGTCACGGGCGGTGCCAAGGCCACAGAATGCGCTGTTGTGTGGATTTCCTTTACTACGTGATGGGATGTTTTAACGAGAGTTCTCATCAGCTGGGATTCTGTGCTCGGGGTCGTGTGTGCATTACCTTCAGGGCTCGGCCCTTCACAGCCATGGCATTCCAGCACTCCTCCCGGATGAGCTCAGTTAAATAGCTCTTGGCCAAGTTATGCATCTCCACATCTTTTCTTATCTTGAAGTAAGGGAAAGATCAAAGTGAAAATATGGCTGCGTAGGAAAAAAATAAGTTATCACCAGCTCACTAGCTAGTCTGAGCTGCCCAGTTAGTGGGAGTGTTTTTACAGGATTTCCCACAGCTGCCCCACACTGTGGTGAACTTCTGGGCCACAAAGTCCTATTTTGAGAACACTTCCCAAGGCTTGGGTCAAGGCTTAGATTCCCTACCTCGAAGACTGCTGGGCAGAGAGAGGAATATAAAGGGTAAGAGATAGGAACTCACTGGAGTTGTGGAGTCTGAGGTTTGGTGGAGACACAGTGCAGCCTAGGCAGCCTGAGGATCGCCCCTTCGGTCTGAGCATTGGTAAAGATAAAAAGGTCTTTCTAGTGGCATACAGCTCTGCTTCTCTGACCTTCAGCTTTAGCCCCTGTATCTGATCCTGGGTTTTTATCATTCATGCTACACTGACTGGAGCCCTAGGGTCATTGAGACCCCTGGCTGGGGGGGGGGTGCCTCCTCTTCTCTCAAGGACTCATATTTTACACTCAGATGTGCTAACAGGTGGGTTTATGGTGCCAGGTGTTAGTGATTCTCTTCAGGAGTTAAATCTAGGGTTGGCATTTCTTCCGAAGACCGGAGTGTTGGGAGAGTTACATGGGAAGAGCCTTTCTCGGCATCGCTGTTTTACGTCTCTCACGTCCCCCTTGGGGACTTCAGGGAGGCCCTTTCATACCTTTGCCACCTCCTCCTCGCTCTCATCGTGAAGCCTCTCCAGCTCCTCAAGGTCCAGGCAGAATTCCTGTTCCTCTAACTTTGCAATTGGTTCCACTTTTTCGTTTTCTTCCATCATGCCCGTAATCTGAAGTTTGAAATACGAAGGCGTGTTGGCGGGTAAAGAGCGGCTGGAACATTAGAGCAGGTGGTGTGCTCTCTGGACATACTAAGAGATAGAGAATTCCAGTCTAGGCTTATTGCGGCTATCGAAGTTTTAGGTCTGCTATTTAGAAATCCATTCATCTAATGACAAACAGCAGCTTGTCACTGCGCTGGAGTGGATTCCCTGAGGAGACAGATCTCTGGGCAGGAAGGTCAGGAAGTTCGTTGCTTCTGGAGAGGCTTATAGAGAGTTATGTTGGTTAGGTTAATTAAGGTAGGAAGATTCTTGGAGAAAGTGGGTGGCTCCATTCTCAGGAATGCATATGTAAACATGTCATGAACCGGTCGGTAGAAGGAGGCCGTTTAGAAAGACGGAGGCACACAACAGAAAAGGTAGGAAAAGCACAAAAGCCATGGTGAAGGGAAGTAGGGCAGAGGCCGCTTTTAAAGGAAAAAAAAAGTCAGTGTATAACTTTGAAGAAAATAAGTATTAAAATACAACAACGTAAGATGGGGCACTTGGGGGAAGCAGAGGGAGAACACACTGCTTGTTTAACACTGAGCTGTGATATAGCTAGCTTTTGACCCTGTTAGAATACTCTGGAAACCTCCTCATACGGTGTGAAACAAAGTAAGATGAAAATGTAATTTTTGATGGAAGGCTGGTGCATCTCAGTGCATGCACCCATGCACTTACAGTTCGAGAAAGCTCCTTGATTCCTCTTTTGATCTCTTTTCTTTTCTGTGAAAACAGTCTGACCTCGTTTTTGATGGCCTGAAATGGAGCAAGCACCTCACTTAGGAAGGCGGGAGGGGATGATGGGAGAACGAGGAGTTACTCTGATAGATACATAGGCAGCACTTCTTTAAAACGGAAATAGAACATTTGCAGAGACTATAAAATATACAGGGGGTGGGGCATGGCTCATCCAGAAAAGATTTGCCGCACGATTGAGACCACCAAAGTTTGGATCCCCAGAAACACACATAAATGCCAGGTGTGTGCGGCAGCCCGCCTGTAATTCCAGGCTCAGAAGGTGAGTCCCTAGAGCAAGCTGGACAGCAACACTAAGCATATTGGTAAGCTCTGCGTTTGACTGAGTCCCTGCTTCAGTGAGTAAGGTGGAAGAGTGGTGGAGACTATCCTCCACATCCACCTTGAGCCGCCACATGGACAAACACAGGCACATGAGCCAGCACACATGCATGCACACAGGCACACGAGCCAACACGTGAATATGCGTTCAAGAAAGAAAAAAAGCAAACTATGAAATCACATCCCTGTGATACTTGCTTAAATCTAGTGGTTTGTAACGACCACCGAGACAACATCAAACTGATGTTAATCATACAAATTGGAAATAAGTAGTGAAAATCAATAGTGAACAACCAACAAAAGAACACTAGCCTAATGTGCCCCTTGGCCTGAACCTGAGTGAGACTGGCTCCGGACTTCGCCTTCAGCCTGGTGCTCACTTCATAATGTCCTCAGCCAGAGTAGCCTTTCTGTTTCCAGGCCACCCTTTTAAGACAACATTCCTCAGAACACAAACATGGAATCTCACAGGTCCTCCTTGGTTTTGGCTTTCCTGGATACTTTTGTTCGGTTTCCGGTTAAGTGTATATATA
>NW_026067893.1:12103052-12112516 GCF_014885135.2 Alexandromys fortis | reverse complement strand
TTTTTTCTTTTTCGAGACAGGGTTTCTCTGTGTAGCCCTGGCCAATGGAACTTACTCTCTGGCTTAGGTGTGTATTTGCTTTTAGGAAAGTCATTTGTACAATGCAATGTACTGCAAGCAGTGTCTCACATAATGTTCTAACTCTCCCCCAGGTTTCCATAGAAACAGAATGCAGTGGGCACATCACAGAGTATTACTTCAAACCTGTTTCATGTTTTGTAAATATCTTCTCGTGGCCTGAGTACGGTAATGCATACCTTTAGTCCCAGCACTCAGGAGGCAGAGGTAGGTGGATTTCTTGAGTTTGAGGCTTTCCTGGTCTATGGAGCAAGTCCCAGAACAATCAGATCTATACAGAGAAACCATGTCTCAAACAAACAAACAAACAAGCAAGCAAGCAAACAAACAAAGAAACAAATACCTCTTTACTTTTTTGTTGGATCCAAGAAATTTCTTTGTCAGAATGGATGGCTAATTCCTCTTGTGATGAGTCCAAGCTCAGCTTTTTCTAAGAGAAATTGGAAGGAGACAGAAAGGTCTCACAAAGCGTCAAGTTCTTTTCTCACCCCACTTCATTGAACCCCACTTCACTTGTCTCACTTAAAAAGAACCACAGACACATGCCTGCCTAGATGCTTTAATCCTCACACCTCTATCCCAAGAAAATAAGATGTTTTAAAGACTGATTGTTGTGGAAATCACTTTGACTATGTGAAGATATGTTTCATTTGTTCATGCTGCATTTGTTTAATGATGTAAGGATTGCATTTGTTTCACCTTGTCTGCCTAAGGCATCTGATTGGTCTAATAAAAAGCTGAACGGCCAATAGATAGGCAGGAGGAAGGATGGGTGGGGCTAGTGGGCAGAGAGAATAAATAGAAGGAGGAATCTAAGATGGAGAAGAAGAGAGACGAGAATGGGAAGAATGAGAGGGGTGTGCCTTGCTGTGGGATAATGCTCTTGTACCCTGTAAAGATTTGTCACTTGTATTGGTTTAATAAAACGCTGATAGGCCAGTAGCCAGGCAGGAAGTAATAGGCAGGGCAACCAGACTAGGAGAATTCTGGGAAAAGGAAAGGCTCTGTCTGCAGTCACCAGCCAGATGCAGAGGAAGCAAGATGAGAATGCTTCACTGAGTAAGGTATCAAGCCACGTGGCTAAACATAGATAAGAGTGATGGGCTAATTTAAGTTGTAAAAGCTAGTTAATAATAATCCTGAGCTAATAGGTCAACCAGTTTATAATCAATAAAAGCCTCTGTGTGTTTTGTTAGGACTGAATAGCTGCAGGACTGGGAGGCACAGAACTCTGTCAACAGCTACCAACCGGTCAGACAGAGATATCAGAAGAGATATACAGAAGGTCCTGAGGCAAAAGGTAGAGAAAGAGAAACAGGTTTATTTACGTTTAAAAAAGCTAGCCAGAAATGAGCCTGGGCTAGCCTGAGCATTCATAACTAATAATGTCTTTGTGTCATGATTTACTGGTCTCCACACATCATATACCAAGCAACTTGTCCCCCTGTCCTGAGTTCTCTTGCCCCTCCTCTTTCTTATGGAGAGGCTAGTCCAGCGAACATTGTTTCCCGACCCTTCTTATTCTACTTGTCCACTAATCATCTGCTTGTGTGCTATGTTTCCATCTCTCTGAGCTCCAGCAGCCCCATGGGAATATCAGGAAAAAAAAGTCTTCGCCATCACGGTGGTGTCCGTCCTAGGTCAACACTTTATAGGCACCCAATCATTATTTGTTGAACCCCTTTCTGCTCTGTTGTGATAGTTTTTCTTTTGTGGTGGGTTCATATATAAAAATGTAATAGGCAGAGGCAGGCAATCTCTGAGTTTGAGGCTAGCCTGCTATATAAGCGAGTTCCATGACAGTCAATGCTATACAATGAGACTTTGTCTTAGAAATAAAGACAAAAACAAGACAAACAAAAACCAACCAACCCATAACTGGCAATGAAAGTGTAAAAACCCCAAGCAATACCCATTGCTTCAGATTGCCCAATCAGACTGTGTGAAGGTCTAGCAAGGTGTGCAGAGTTTGAGAGCAGACAACTATTTCAGGGGCTTCCTTAAGCTATATGATATTTTTATGTGAGCTATATGATATTTTTATGTGAGCTCATCACAATAAAGTGAATTTTACTTAATTTGAAAAAGTATTTGTTGAAAAATAAAATAAATATTTCTAGACAGACCCTTCTTAAATTATGAATATGATATGAAGTAGAGAGAGACTGCTTTGACCAAACACCAATACTGGTTAAAAAAATTTTTTTTTGAGGAAGCCCAGATCTTATAGTTTAAGTGAAATTTGAGATATAATATTTGTGATCCTTTTAAGAAAAGATGAGTTTTCTAACAGATGTAGCTTATATTCTAGTTGAAAAAACACTGGGTAAGAAGAAATAGTAGGCCAGGTGGTAGTGGCACACACCTTTAATCCCAGCACTCGGGAGGCAGAGGCAGGCGGATCTCTGCGAGTTCGAGGCCGGCCTGGTCTACAGAGCGAGTTCCAGGACAGCTAGTCCTGTTACACAGAGAAACCTTGTCTTAAACAAACAAACAAGAAAAAAAAAAAAAAACCCTGACAACTTCCATCTTATCTATAAAGAGGGAGAAAGAGAGCTAGCTACACCGGATTCTGTTGGCTCCTCTTCTTGCTTCACATCTTGGGAAACTCCTGATGTGACTAAATATTCATTTTCTTTTTCCACCGTTTTGCTCAGACTGGCTATTAGTTGTTGGCAGTGTTCAAAGATCTCATTTGCTAAGTTTGCTCCAAGCCGCCTAACGAGAGAAAGAGAGAGAGAGGGAGAGAGAGAGAGAGAGAGAGAGAGAGAGAGAGAGAGAGAGAGAACACAGATTCATACAATCAGTTTAAGATCATCACACTTAGCAGTGTTCTTCCCAGACAACTACAGAGAAACCTGGGGAGTTCTCCAAGGTGACCTTCAGTCACTGGACCTCCATTTCTCAGAAGAGGATCCTTTCATGGACCTGACCCTTCTTGGGTGGTCTCCCCTTATGTTGTCCTGTACCTTCACTGCTCTAACTGGGCCCCCAGAATGCACCAGGATTCATCATATACATGATCTCATTATTTGATTTGGCCCTCAGAGCCCAACTCGAAAGGTTATTTCCAGGCCACACCCCATGGCATCTTGAACTTCACACTTCTACCACTGGGAGGGCTTGGGAAAAGGCCTTCCTGGGCTACTTACTCCTCTGGTTAGGTTCTCTTGTTACCTAGGAAAGTGGGCCACCAGTTGAATTGCCTCCATTAAACTGGCCTGCGAGCATGTCTCTGGGGCATTATCTTGTTGCTGAGGTAACAGGGCCCCGCATACAATGAGCAGCGCCATCCCTTGGTAGGGTGGTCTGTGCCATATACACAAGCTAGGGGAGGCAAGCCAACAAGCAGTGTTGTTTAAGCTCCCGCCTTGGCTTCCCTCAGTGATGGACTACAGCTATGCAAGCGGAAATAAATCGTGTCTTCCCCAAGTTTCATCTGGTCGTAGCGTTTATCAGGGCAACAGAAAAGCAAAGTAGAACAGGAGTTGACACTCTGAGGCCGTTAGAAGGGAGGGCACCCGGATAGGGATTCCTAATGGCTTCACAGAAGCGCGGACTACCAATCTTGAGTGTCACTGTTCTAGACAACTTAGAGCAGTGGTTCTCAGCCTTCTTAATGCTGCAAACCTTTCACAGAGTTCATGTTGTGGTGACCCCAACCATAAAATGATTTTGTTGCTGCTTCATAGCTGCAATTTTGCTATTGTTATGAATCATAGTGGAAATAATTGACATGCAGGGTACCTGGTATGTGACCCCCTGCCAAGGGGTCATGACCCATGGGTTGCAAACCACTGACTTAGAGGTTTCATTGAAGGCGTATGGGTCACAAGGCTCCTAAGTCCTGGACTAAGGTTCCAAACAACTTTGTTTAGTGTGGGAGTTCAGGTAGCCTTCTTTTCTAAATAGAGCACCTCCTCTTGCTGTGGCTGGAGACACTGTTTATTCACTGGCTGGAAAGACCAGACCATGACTTATTTGATTCAAATTTCTATTTTTTTTGTCAGGGTTTTCCTGTGTGAAATGATATGATGATGGCCATTTCCAAACAGGTCCTTGAGATAAGCCGCGTCCCAAATGTTATGATACAAAATCCCCATGGTATTCACGTTTCCACCATGTTACCAAGGAAAGCCAAGTTTGAAAGGTACGGTTGCTGAAGTAAGTGATGTCCCTCAGTGTCTCCCATGAGACAGCCTTTAAAGTCCAAGCTGTCTTTTGGGTGTCATATTGAAACACAGGTTGAATCAATTCCTGGAGATGGCCATAACTCCCCCTAGAGCACCCTTTCAAATGCAGCCAACCATCCAGAGGCCACACTCTGGACAGCTCCTGGGGAGAGGGGAGCTCTCACACTTAGGGCCATTGAGGCTACTAAGAGCCTTGGGGTCAAGTTCCTACACCAAGAAGTAGCTCCTATCCCTCAGAACTTGATCTCACCTATCCCAGTTCACACCTCTCCTTCTAGATCCTTCTTTCAGAGACGATGGTTCTGGCCATGTTTCTTCCTCATCACCCTTCTCCACCCTTGGGCTCTCCCACAAGACTCCTACAGCAAGAGGGGTGGTGGTGGTGTGTGTGTGCCCTCTCCTCCCGGATCTCTGCGTGTAACAGTCTATCTCTTGAGATACTGGTCTTCTGAGTTTAAAACACCACAGCACACCGCATTGCTGCCTGTGCGCCATACGTACTTCCACTTGAGGTAGACGAGGGTACCGTCATCTTTCCCGTTCACCAGGATGTGCTGGCCATCCATGGACATTTTTATGTACTGGATCCCGTGCCCCTGGTGAGAATGACTCCGACACCGGGCAAACGTTTCCTCCATGGTTTTAGGGATAAAATGAAGAAACTATAAATGCAATTCTCCAGCATTTTTTCCAACATCATACATACTTTTGCTAATGGGTAATTTTGTTGTGCTTCTGATGACATTTTAGTCAGTACAGAGGCAGTTCTTGACAGAACACAGTGCCTAAAACCTCTAGCTCACCCAACCTTGATTTATTTTCCCACTACTTTGTGTAACGTGGAAGGACAGCTATCAGAACCAGTAGCTTAAACCAGGCAATCAGCCACTCCGTCAGCAAACTTACTGAAGGCTATGGAGTTAGGGGAGGGACCTTAAGGGAACCCAATTAGGATGCCTTCAAGAGTCAGAGGTCCATGGGCAGACCCGTAGGCGGACTCAGACAAGGGTCTCGCTGCCTTCTTCTGCTCTTTCAGAAGGCATGAGGGCAGCAACAACAAGCCAAGGCCCTTCAGGCCAGAGTGGCATTGCTGCCAAACACATCATTTCCTCCCTTGAGTCCCTAGCAGGCAGGGAGCAGGTTCCCTAACTTCACCACAGAGCGCTGGACGTTCAGAGCCTCTCAGGAAGTTTCCAGGGAAAAGCTTAATAGTGGGAAACTGGGCAGGAGCCCTTCTGCAGTGCCTTGCCCATGCTCTGTGTGCGCCATCTGGGGCTTCCTCCTTTAGAGGGGCAGGCCGACTGGAAAGACTCTTAAAGATCATTAACGTGCTCAGTGAGTCAAGAAAAAAGAAAGAAATTGGGTCAATTTTCCTAGGAAAATTTCCACATGTTTTGTTTCTGCCTAAAATCCATGTGCATGCTCCATGCTGAGAAATGATTCCTATTTAATCACAGGTATGTGTGGGCATGAGCACAGGAGTATGTGTGTGCACAGGAGTGTGTGTGTGCATGTGCACAGGAGTATGTGTGGGCATGAGCACAGGAGTATGTGTGTGCACAGGAGTATGTGTGTGCACAGGAGTATGTGTGTGCACAGGAGTATGTGTGTGCACGGGAGTATGTGTGTGCACAGGAGTATGTGTGTGCATGAGCACGGGAGTATGTGTGTGCACAGGAGTATGTGTGGCCATGTGCACAGGTGTGTGTGTGTGCATGTGCACAGGTATGCAGTTGCTCGTGAGGGCCAGGGCATAGGATACCCTGAGACAGAGTTATAGGCCCTTGAGAACCATTCAGTTCAGCTGCGGAATCAAACTCAGGCCCTCTGGAAGAGAAAGTAGAACTTTTAAGCAGGGAGTCATTTATTTTTGTTTATGTGTACAAGTATTTTGTCTGCATGTATGTACGTATACCATATGTGTGTCTGGTGCCCACAGACGTCAGAAGAGGGCGCCAGATCCCTTAGAACTGGTTGTGAGCCACTGAGTGGGTGTTAGAAACTGAGCCCCAGTCCTCTGCGAGAGCAACAAATACCTTTAGCCACTGTTCAGGTTTCTAACACCGCCCCCCCCCATCAGATATTCTTTTTAAAATTTACCAGACTGAAAATATCTCGGACACAGAGAAATCCACATTTGGCTATTGTCAGGAGCCATAATCCATGGGAAGACATAGAGATCATCCCAGATCCGTACTGTTTGGTTTGGACTTTTTGGTGTGGCTTGAGTACGCAAACACCAACGTGATTCTGCCAATCAAAGCAAAGAACAACATATGGAAAAGGTCAGGCCAGTGGCAACTTTGGTTTTGTAGCGGTGTGTTACATGAGGGATCGGGCTCGAGTCTGAGAATGCTGTCCTTGGGAAAGCGCCCGTGTTTGTACCGTGTATTAATTACATCTCTACAGATAGAAGCTGATTTTGCCGGCCAAGGAGCATGTTTGTTTGTTTTGATCCTGGGATCAAACCCAGGCTCCTATGCATAATAAGCAAGTACTCTTAACCACAGAGCTACACCCCAGCTCAGCCAGCAATGGCTTCTTTATATGTAATTCTGCCACTGAGGATCCAAGCCTACACTGAGGGTCTTTGTTTTCAGCCATTACTTTTATATACCATCACGCACAAATCAAAATGCAAGTTGTCCATGTCCTCACTCTGTGTCCCATGCACCCCTGTCTCCCTCCTCAGAAACGACCTTCCTTTTGTCTCAGATGTCCTTCTCAACTCCATCCCATCACACCTCTTCCACATCCCCATCGCCCTCCTTCCTTAGGGTGAACATGTTATTTTTCCATATCCCAATCTGAATCATCCTTCAAAGTCCAGCATAATTATTGCTTCGTCTACAGTAGTTTTCGCGAATTTTCTGTTACCACAAGCCACCTCTTCTTTTTCTTAATTTCTGCACCTAATACTGGCTACACTGGGAGAAAAGAACTGAGAGAAGATAAAAAATTATTTAGAGAAGCATGGGATGGAGTCTCCTCCCAGCGACCTGAAGACGGGCATCAGTGGGATGCTGAGTGCCAAAAGCAGCATGCCAGACCCTGGGCTGCGAGGAGGGGATCCAGAATGGAGAAGTTTGGAGAGACGAAGGAACACGACAGAGACATAGATTAACTATTTTGTGTGATTTTAGTTAGGGCCCAGGTGGAAAGCTTCACTGGAAAGTTTGCACCGTATGGCCACTGGCATCTGTGACTTCAAGGCGCTAAACAAATACTCTGTCACCTGTATGTTTGTCTGACAAGATGCTGTCTGTGGCGTAAGGGTGAGGTCACTCAGCTGTATTCGTGATGGGTTAACCAGTAACTCCCGTGCGGCTAACTGAAGGCGATGCTGGTCGAATCGGTCTGCCGAGGCAGCCAAGAGGGCCTCGTCTAATAAACGTGGCCTCAGTCTTGATGGCGGGAGTCTGGCGTACCTTCTCGGGAATCAGATAGCTGCAGATGTACGGCACTTGGCTGCAGAAACCATACACCTTGTCGCCCTCAAAGCCAAGCACAGCGGAGGACAGAGGGTGCTCCACCTCATACAGGAACTTGTGGATGAAGCTGTCCATCAGCCTTCCTCTTTCATCAGAGATGGCGCTAGGAACTAAGACATGGAGAAGAGGAGGGCGCCTAAGGGCCTGAGATTGCACGCTGAAAATCCGTGGGGACAGTTATGAAATGCAAAATAAAAATTTGAACAGTTGAGTAATAGGAAAAAGGTTACTTGGTGATTTAAGAAAATGTTAAAACAAGTTGACCTCAACCAGAGCTACTTGACACTTATAGCCAATAAACGACATGTCATAGCCTTTCATTTCAGAAATTATAAATTATAGCCAGTAAATCATATGTCATAGCCTTCACTTCAGAATTATAAATTATAGTCAGTAAACGATATGTCATAGCCTTCATTTCAGAAACTAGCTTAAAAACTAACATTAAAATAGACTTAATACCAGAATTCTTTTTTTTTTCTTGTTTTTCTTTTGTAAAGGTGTTACTGGCCTCAAACATGCAACAATCCTCCTGCCTCAGCCTCCTGAGTTCTGATTCTTCCCTCCTTCCCTTCTCCTTCCTTCCCCCACTTCCTTTTTTACTTGAGACAAGATCTCACTATGTGCTCTGGTTGGTCTCAAGTTTGCATACAGATCAGGCTGCGTTGGAATTCACAGAGATCTGCCTTGCCCTGCCTTCAAAGAGCTTGAATTAAGGGCTTGAACCACCATACCCGGCATTAGTTTTTTTTTTTTTTCAGATTCTCAATGTTTTCATGAAAATATTTTGAGTTTTTTTTCTTATTTTCTGTAAGCCTATATTTGCAAAATTTCTAGTTAGATAAATTTGTCATCTGAGACAAAAAGAATATCTGTTAATCCAGAGAGCTGGTTTACCTACACTGTAAAGCATCTGAATTTAAATATGAATATTTTAAACTGCAAAACAAGAGCCATTGCAAAATGACAGATCAGCTTGGCTTGGCAGCTCATCTTGTTTCTTTTTTCTTACAGAAAGAAAGAAAGAAAGAAAGAAAGAAAGAAAGGAAGGAAGGAAGGAAGAAAGGAAAAAAAATCAAATAAACATTCCTGAATCCTGAGGCAAGAAGGAAAGTCCCCATCTCACACTGCTTAGACTGCCCCCGCCCCGCCCCACCCCCCAGTATTCATTTTTTAAGTTATTTAAACGAGGGCAGCCACCTCTTTGCCAGAACATTACCAAACCAAAAGAAACTAGAAAATCACCACAGCAACACCTCTGGGCCAGAAAGAGGGACTGGAGGGCTGGGGGCTGGGAGGCTGGGGGCTGGGGGGATGAAGACACCAGGGCCAAGTGATCCCATTCTTGATACAAAACGGGGCGAGGGGAGTGGCTGGGGGTGTTACACACGTGTGGGGAAGGGCGGGGGGGGGGGGGGGGGGGGGGGGGGGGGGGGGGGGGGGGCGGGGGGGGGGGGGGGGGGGGGGGGGTGGGTGGGGGGGGGAGGGGGGGGGGGGCTTGGGGGGGGGGGGGGGGAGGGAGGACTTCCATTTTTGGCTCTGAAGGAGGAGTGCAGAATAAGCCTCATACTAAGGAACCAAAGGCCAAACAAAACAAAACAAAACAAAAAGGATGAACTAGTAGCCCGAGTACATCAAAGAGCTATCAAAGATGCAGGACTGGAGGGACCAGGCTGGCATAGGAACAATGCATCTGAGTGAG
>NW_026067893.1:11914841-12102954 GCF_014885135.2 Alexandromys fortis | reverse complement strand
GACTGGGGGGATGGGGGGATGGGAGGCTGGGGGGCTGGGGAGCTGGGGGCTGGGGGGCTGGGGGGCTGGGGGGCTGGGCTGCTTGTTTGAGTCACCTTGTGATAGCCTGGTAGGCAGGACGAAGTACTCCAGCCTGCTTCTTAGTTCTGGAAGTGGGGACAGCACCAGCACTTCCACCACGTCCGACACGGGGAGGGACACCGTGGATATCTGCAGAATGTCTTTGTTCGTCTCTGGAAGAAATGGGGCTCTGGTTGACTTTTTTTTTAATTACTTATTTATTTTATGTATATATGTTCTTGTCTGCATGTACATCTGCCAGAAAGAGGGCATTAGATCTCATGACAGTTATGAGATGGCTGTGAGCCACCATGTGGGTGCTGGGAATTGAACTCAGGACCTTTGGAAGAGTAGAGAGTAGCCTGTTCTCTTAACCACTGAGCCATCTCTCCAGCCCCCATCTCTGGTTGACTTTAAAGGCTCTGGCGTCATTCTCATTAAGATATAATTCTACTTTTCCCTAATTCTCAGCATGGTCTTTTGTTAATATTTAATATTTTACACACACACACACACACCCCAAGTTGTATTTTCCTATGTCAAAACAGGGACACTGTTCTTCACCCCATGTCACGAGCCATTTCCCCCCTAAAAATTATTACAGGAACCATCACCCTGGGGAGTCTGCAGGGAACTTCACACCCATAATTATGTTCTATTGACAGAACCTGCCCCACACCCAATTAACTGTTATCTGTTAGCGGAACGCGCCTCACATTCCAGCTATCCAGGGAACCAGGTGTGGCAACTCGTGACTTCTTGGCCTACCTGTCCGAACGTCCTGGCCTACGTGACGAACCTGAACCACGTGACCTGGAACACGCGGCAAGAATCTCGTTTCCCTACCCTTCAGGAGCTATATAAGCAGCAACCATGATCCTAATAAAGGGGGCTTTGACAAATCTGCTTGACCTCCTTCTTCTGTCCTAGCTCATTCTTCCCTTCCAGGTAGCGCCCCTTCGAGACCCTGGAATAACTGATTGCAGGGTGGGTTACAAACCCCTAGACTGAGTAACCCACCCAATGCAATCGACAACCCCATCTCTAGTAGCATATTTTATTAACTGATTTTTACAGTGACATTTAAGCGAGAGCTATGGGACATTTCTAAAGAACTGCTAGGGCTTTTTTTCTGATTAGATGTCTGAATGGCATTTTCCAGACAGGAGGGTTTAGACCTTCTTGTGTCCAACAGTCTGCCATCTTTGCTCCTCTCATCTGCACCCTGTGTGCCCATGACCTGGCTCTTTCAACAGCTGTGCCAGCCAGTTCCAGGGCTCTTACAGTGGGCAGCCTCACACACTGGCACTCTTGGCGTCACTACCTGTGTAGTGGAATTGCACCTGGTTCTGAGTTTGGTGCTCGGGACACCCTGCTCACTGACTGGGCCATGCCTCATTTCCCTCTCACCTGACACTGGGCAGTGAGGCCAGTTTCCTCCTCTCTGCAAGGCATGCAACAGTGTGTCTTCTGTCTTCCAGAACAAGATTCAACTGAATGACCTTATCCTAGATCTTCTCTCTCCTCTCTCTCTCTCTCTCTCTCTCTCTCTCTCTCTCTCTCTCTCTCTCTTCTCTCTTCTCTCTTCCCTCTTCCCTCTTCCCTCTTCCCTCTTCCCTCTTCCCTCTTCTCTCTCTCTCCTCTCTCCTCTCTCTCTCTCTCTCCTCTCTCTCTTCTCTCTTCTCTCTCTCTCTCTCTCTCTCTCTCTCTCTCTCTCTCTCTCTCTCATTTATTTCCATCATCTCCCTTCATCTCCTGGCATCTCTGGGACGCCAGGGTCAGCCTCGGGTCCCCTCTGTGATTCTGAACTCAAGACAGCAGACACACCACCAACCACTGCTTTTCATCTCCTTGTATCGTTTTTGAAGCCTTCTCTCCTTCCTGCGAGCGGCCCCGCCTTCAGCCGGGGACTTTCCTTGCTCTGACAGTTTTCACATAATCTTTCAGTCTCTAAATTTACTGCGTCATCTTGCCATGCACCGACTCCCTCCGCTTTCTTGTCCATTCCCTCCCTGACCCATCTGTCTGTCTTTCAGGACCCCTGCTGACCGAGCAACACGCTGGGGACTCCTGAGCCTGCCTAACTCACACTCATTCGAATTTTCACCCCTTCTGTCTTCCTTGAGCTGTTTCTGGAAGGATGGTGCTGGCCCCTCACTGCTTGGAAAATCCTGGGTTTTCCTCTCTGCCTTCACATTCTGCTTGCGGTTTCAGTGAGAGGTGAGGAGGATTTCTGTTGGATTCCCAGCTTTTCTTCTCCTTATAATTTCAAAATGTTCAGACTAATTAATTCAGTACTAATTAATTCAGTAGCTGATATAAGACCATCAGTTGCATACCAGACAACTCTAATATTCCAAATTTCTCTAAATACAATATGGGGATTTAATTTCTATTTGAAGTATTCTTTTTCAGAAAAGTATGACATATGTAATTGTTTTGCTATAATTCAGAATTTTAGCTTTGAATTCTTTGACAAAAAGTGACCTAAAATTTAGACAAACAGGTGTGCTCTAGGGCATACCAGTGTATCCGAAAATCTTAAACGAGCTCGAGGGTCTGGCATCAATAACAAAGATGTTCCCTTCGACTGTACCGGCCAACAGGAAAACTCCTCGCTGGTCATAGCTAGGAGAGAAGAAATCCAATGTCAAGGCCACATTTGCTTCATCAGCTGGGGGGGGGGGGTGAGCTTGCAGGATGCTGGACCACAGAAGCACCAAAGCGGCCACTCTTACAATGCGTGGCTTTTACTTATGTATTCATTTATTCTATGATGCTGCGGTGGGACTGATGTAGTCTTTGAATCATTTCTGCTTCCTATAAGTGTTGTTCCTTTTGGAAACTACAGCTCCCAGACTCCTCCTGGATTACGGATACCTGTGCACGTGGGCGTGCACAGGTGCAGGTCATTTCTCCCAGATAACCTTGCGCTTCCTGTTAAAAAGCGAGCTTCCACGAGGTCTCGCTCTCTCTCTTGCCCTTTACCCTTGTGTATCTTGCACACCTGTCCCTTATCGTGTCCCCCTCCCCCCATTAAAGTGCACCCACGTGGGAGCCGCGTGTCTTGTCTCCTCCTTTTGCGCGTGTCTCGTCTATCCTGTGTTCGTCTACACACCCACCCACTTTTAAAAGAATAATATTTTGGTGGTAACCCTCATCCATAGTCCTGAAAGAAATGCTGCTGGTTGGGTTTTTGCTTGTTTGTTTGGTCAACTTGACACAAGCCAGGGCCATCTGGGAAGAGAGAACTCAACTGAGGAAATGACAATATCAGACTGGTCTGTGGGGGCATTTTCTCCATTAATGATTTGTGCGGGAGGGCCAAATCCACTGTGGGTGGCGTTATCACTGGGCAGATAATTCAAAGCTGTATAAGATAGCAGACAGAGCAAGCCAGTGAGTGGCATTTCTCCACTGTTTCACCTCCTGCTTCTATTTTCAGTAAAGAAAAAGTAGAAAGAAAAAAGAAGAAACAATAATTGTAACAAAACATGAGACTATGACATCTTTAAGAAAATGGGTGGAACTGGAAACCCTTCCGTTAAACCAAATAGGCCAGACTCAGAAAAACAAATACCACACGCTTCATCTCATAAACAGATTCTAGACTTTAGAGTGTGTGTGTGTGTGTGTGTGTGTGTGTGTGTGTGTGTGATGAGACTAGAAGAGTCCATAAGAGGGAAGAGGGATCCTAAGGAGGGGAGGAAAAGGAGGCAATAATGAAACATGAAAGCAGAAAACAGATCTTGAGGGGCAGCAAAAGGGGGACGGGAAAACGGGAGCAGAACACAGGTGGTGAATGACAATCAAGTATGAAAAAGTCAGCACAAATCTCATTACTCTCCATAATAATGTAAAAAACAGTAGAAATACCTTTGAGAATATTGCTTCAAAGGATTTGGAGTAATTTGAATGTCCATTGGGGTACTACTGTTAGAAAATGACGAGGCGTGCATGTATAATGGGGCTTCACACTACCAGACAGAAGAATGAGGCTGGCCTTTGATGTGGATGCTGAACATTTCCCAGTGGGGCTGGGGAGACAGCTCAGTTGATAAAGTGCTTGTCCCTCAAGCATGAAGACCAGAGTTCGAGCCCCAGAACCTGCCTGACAGAAAGCTGTAGTGGCCTCTGTATATGATCTCAGGACCAAGCCACCTAGCCTAGCCCAATCAGTGAGTTTCAGGCCCAGTGAGAGAACCCATCCCCCCACCCCAAACAAGGTGGATGGCATCTGAGGAAATACCTAAGGTTGGCCTCTGGCCAGCATGCTTGCTTGCACACCTTCGTGCGCCCTCACACAAGAGCACACACTCCAGCCTCTCTCATTATTTGGCGACCATGTAAGTGAACAGAAATACTGGTCTTCATGCTTATTTGCGGATAAAAATGTCTTTGTGAAGAGCGACATCGGAACGCGGTAATAGGCTGCTCCTGGGAGCAAGCTGCATGTGAGGCACTGTCTACTATACGTGCCTTTGTACTTTCCAAACGCTGAACCGAGTGAACGTTCAAAATAAGTGAAATGTGTGGAACTGAGAAAGCAAGGCTGCATCGCTGGAGCCCCGGTCCAGAACGCCTGGTGACAGCGTGGCCGCGAAGGAGATGCTTACGTCAAGATCTTCACTGGTGACTCGGAGAGGAAGAGCCTGTGAATCACCCGAGGGGCCTCCACGTTGTGGACGTCCAGGAAGTATAGATAGCCATCCACTGTCCCCACGACAGCCGACGCGGAGGAAGGGGAGCATGCTAGAGTTGTTGCCTGTTTAAGATAAACCCCAGAGAATGAGGCCTGCCCCACGTACAAGGCACGTACCAGGCGGGGATGTGACTCAGGTCTGCAGCGTCAGCTCTTAGCGTGGCTCCAGGCCCTCCGTTTCATCCTCCGCCCTGCCCTGCCCCACCCCACCTCAAATGCTTAGAATTTTTAAGACCTTGAAAGCTTGTAATGGTACTTATTTCTTTTCAGAAAGTCAGCATTCCTGAATCCGACTAACTGCGTAAGCAACCACGGGAATATCTCGGAGGTATTTTATGCTAAAACTAGAATGATGAAACCTAAAGAGAAAACTAAGCTGCGGGGTCACAGGGAAACACGGGGTCCCTAGTGTCTCGGAAACATGGTGTGCACTTAAAGACTCTAAGTCTCATCTACAGAAGGATGCAGAGTTGGACTCAGAAACCCAAGGACATTTGTATTGGGGTTTGAGAAAGAAAAAAAGAGGGCAAGCCAGACGGGGATTTGTTGGCTATTGTGAGGGCAAAGACAAATAAGATAGAGTTGGGGACAGGCTGGTGATAGTGTCCAGATGACTCTTGGAACAGAGCTGTCTTCTAACCTAGTGAGTTTTTTTTTTTTTTTTTGGCGTGAGTTTGTGGGTGCAATGTGTGAGCATGTGTGAGAGTTTCCATACATCTGCACTGTACATGTGTGCATGTGTAGACCAAACGTGGTTATTAGCTTTCTTCCTCGATTGCTCTCCACCTTATACACTGAGGTGGGGTCTCTTGCTTGAACCCAGAACTTGCTGACTCAGCTCGTCCAGCCTGACCGTTTGCTCCCCCGGGGCCCGTTTCTGCCTCCCACACACCGGGAGCACAAGTGCCCATCACACCTGCACAGCATTTACATAGGCACTGGAGGTCCTGGTTCTTGTGCCCGCACCGCAGGCATTTTAACTACCATGCCTTTGCCCCTCCTTCCCCCAGAATGTGCCTTTAGCGGCTCCCATCAGTGTGCTCTTATTATTACATATTAATTGAAACCTTAACACGTCTACAGACTGTGTGTTTGTGTGTGTGTGTGCGTGTGTGTGCACACACATGTGGGTATGTGATTCTCCTCAAATAAACAACTGAAACTCTCCTCCATTCTAGAGCTATAGTGACCGACTCTACATAGCAGTAGCCAAGGGAGTCTTAGGTCCTCTCACAGGGGACTGCAAGGGAAGTTCCTGCAGTATGGGCCTCTAGTGATGATGGCGCTGGGTTGGAGAACCCACGGAGAACCGCTGTCTAAAGTGTTCACATAGAAACAGCCATGGCAGAGGCAGAAACGTGACGTCAGCATCACTGGGGCTGTCTAACGATCACGTCTCTGTAGTGTGGTGGGATCTGCCATAAGAAAAGACCCATGTCTTCTGAGCAGAAGCTGGACCACAGCCATGTATCAGCCTGGCTTGGAGTTCAGTGAAGGTTGGCCAAGACCTTCTGACAGTGGCTGTATTTCGCCTTGTCTAAGAGGAGCAAGGTGAATCCTGGTTACACAGCCTCCTGGGGGTATTGTTAGACACTTGCTTCTTGTCTGCGAACAGAGACTGTTGTTAGCTCTAAAGGTTCTACCAGAAATTTATACATATAAGCCTTTGTCACACAGATTATGCAGATTATTTTGATTTCATGGCTTTTAGACAAGACTTTTAATTGTTACATTTCTGGGAGGGAAGGTATCATTTATTTATTTTTTTGCAACTTGTAACATTCTATGGCATGATACTAAATATCATATCTTATATAATTGATAGACATAAGTCTTTTATAATTGAGATTTTTAAATTTGTAGGAGCGAAGGGCTGGAATTTCCCTACCTTCTAAGGTACAATGGAAAAATATCCAGTACTTTTGTTATTTATTAGGTCTTCACAGCTTTTCACATTATTTTTATGCAAAATGCACTGTGGATTGTGCAGGAGTGATGCATAGTGCGCAATGTGCCATGGGTGTTTACCAGCTAGCATCTAGATGACTTCCTTCTATAAGAGCCTTGAATGTCCACCGAGAAGCCCCTTCCCATCCTTTCTAGGGCTCTGTGGGGGTGAATGGGACCCAGTTTCAGGGCTGAGCTTATGTTGAATAGCATTGCTCATCCTTTTGTTCACAGGGACTACTCCTTAGAAGACTCTTCGGGACCTTCAGAGAAAGGGAGCTTCTGCTGTCTCCATCCTCCTCCTGTGGGATGCGAGGTTGGCACTGTGCCAGGTGGGTATGACTAAATCGGGGCTTTGTCAACTCTGACTCTGTATGGGTGAAACAACGCAGTGGCGAGGGTTTCCACGGGCCACTAAGATGCGAGACAGGAAGGTGAGTGGTATCAGAATAAATATTTTAAAAACTCATTTATCGGGTACACTTACGGGAGTTCCCAGCAAAACCTTGCTTGCACAAGTGCAATCCTCTATCCACAAAATAGCAACTTCCCCTGAATTTGTGAGCGTCTGCGGGAGAAAGAAAGGTAACAGAACTGTTAGACTCTGCGACGGAAGCACGTGCTAATCGACTAGTAGTTAGCCTGGGGAGGGGTCAGTTAAAAGCTTTGCTGCCCGTGCAGGTTATTAATAATTCATAAATTCAACTCAATTCTTATTTTCGGAAGAAATGTTAACTGTTACCTTTTAAAAAATCATCCTGTTTTCTTCTCTCTCTCCCCCTCTCTCTGGCTCCCTGAAACATATATAACCCAGGCTAGGCTTGAACTCCCAGTCCCCCTGTGAAATATTCCTCTCCACTATGTGAATATACGTCACTGTGGTTTAATAAAGGAGCTGACAGGCTTATAGCTAGACAGGATAGGTGGGGGAACCGAACTAAGAGAACTCTGGGGAGAAGAGAGGCAGAGTCTCGGGAGTCAGGAAGATATCATGAGATGCTGAGCGAGCAGGATGGGAAGTAGGTAATGAGGTAAACAAACAAGCCTTGGGGCAGCGCATTGATTAACAGAAATGGGTTAAGTTATAAGAGCTGGCTGAAAATAAGCCTAAGCTATTGACCAAGCATTTATAATTAATATTAAGTTTCTGTGTAGTTATGTGGGAGTGAGCTGACTGGATGGAAATCTCTGCCTACAACCCTCTGCCTCCCTTCCCATATGCTAGGATTACAGGCACAAACTATCATACGTGGGGTCCTTTTGTGTTTTTAAAACGATTATCTTCAGCAGTTGAGGGGCAAAGGGAGGTGGATCTCTGTGAATTTGAGGCCAGCCTGGTCTGCACTACATAGTTCCCCACCAGCCAGGGCTACAAAGTAAAGATACATTCAGTGGGCACTTGCTACCAAGGCTGATGAGATAAATTTGATCCAGGGACCCACATGGTGGATGGAGATGACCAACTTCCACAAACTGTCCTCTGATGCCCTCATGGGAGGGCATGCATGTGCATACACACACATATACTCTCACACATGCAAGCACACAGATAATGTAATAAATAATTAAAATGTAAGAAATAAAATAAGTTATTTTTAACATAATTTTTATTGATTCTTTAGGAATTTCCCGTTATGTACCCCAATCCTGCTAATTTCTTAGTCCTTCCATATCCACCCTTACCCTAGCTTATCCCAAAGAAAAATTTAAAAAGTATTAACTGAAAATAAATCAAACCCAATGAACAAAAAAAACCCCACTTTGCTCCTCCATCTTTCCCACCTCTCCAACACGTCTTTGTTCATCTTAGTGGCCCTGGGAGCCATTTCATGCAGCGTGGACCCTCTTGTCCATTCAGCTTTACTTGCGAATGTTCACTGCAATGAGTTGTTGGTCTGGCCAAGGCCTCTGTCTTCCGGCACACCATCAGTAATGGACCCTTGCTTAAACTCCTCTCAAAGATCCTGCTGTTGCTCCTAGTCATGGAGATCCTGCGGCTACGGTCCTACAGAACCTGTCCCTTCATGCACTCACGCAGGTCATGGATGGGGTAGATGCTGGGGTGGGCCAACCCCAAGTCCTGGATGTGGATCTGGGTGGTAGCTGATCTGGCCAGTCCGGGTCCCTGGGACCACGCCCCTCAGGCGAGGGGCAGAGTCAGCTCTTCAGTGTCCATGCCACCGGGGCCAGCTCTCCCATGCCCATAGTGAGGGGTGGGGCCCTCTCCAGTGTGGGGCCAGTTCTGCCCTGAGAGGCAGGACCACCTCTTGCAGGGCCAGCGAAGGGAGGTGCCCGTTCAGCACAGCCCTTAGATTTCAACAGGCATAGTTCCTTTGGCTTCCTGCAGTAATAGGAGCCACAGACAGCAACACAGACCCTGGCTGCCATCGGGCTATGGACACAGGCATGGCCCTCAGCTGCAGCCTGGGCCTAGATGTCACCATGGCCCAGACGGAAGCAGGCACCCACATCAGCCTGTTCCTCACCACCTTTGTTTCTTCAGCTCTACTGAATGAGCCCATCTGCTTCTCTTTCCCAGTTCTTCACCATGCGTTCGCTCGTCATAATCACGTCTCCCTGCTCAGCACCTTGCGGGGCCAGACGGGCCTGGGGAAGTCTTCAGCCCACACAGCGCTGTGAGAACCCAGGCAGGCCAAAACAAATTATCTTTAATAGGATTTAAATAACACAACTAGGTAAAGAAAAAGTAAAATAAGGAACTAGAAAAATATGGCTTAGTGGTTAAGAGCACTGGCTGCTCTTCCTGAGGACTCAGGTTTGATTCCCAACATCCACATGGCAGTTTACGACCCTCTGTAACTCCAGTCCCAAGGGATCTGATGTCCTCTTTTGCCTTTGCAGGCACCAGGCACATATGTGTGCACAATCACATGTGCAGGTAAAACACTCACACACATAAAAATAAAAGTAAAGTAAAATATTTTCACGATGATCATATCTCAAATAAAAATCCCCCGGAAACTCAATGGGATCATTGCCTAATGATAATGATTAAGCCTATCAACAGGAAATTATATGTTGTTCTTTTAAAATTCTTTGACTTTTAGAGCACTCTTAGGACTATAGACGTTTTGAGCCGCGGATCCCCCGCCCACAGACACACCGAGTTCTCTGTGGTTCACAGCTTTTGTCAGAGTGGAACATGGGCTACAGCAAATATGTCCAGACTGATAGTTACCGGGTATTGTCCATAGCTTACATCAGGGCGCCTTCCGTCTCTGTGCTGCTCATTCTGAGAGTTTTGACAAGTTTGTAATGGCAGGCATTACAGCACTGTACAACAGAAGACGGCGTCTGTCTTAAAAATAGTCTCCTCCTGTCTATTCCTGGCCTCCCTCCCCACACTCCCGACAACCGCTGATCATTTTTACTGCTTTGCTTTTTCCAGAATATCCTGTTAGAGTCATAGAACATGTAGGGTTTCCCACACTGGCTTCTTTCGCTTAGCACTATACATTTATGGCCCCTCCAAGTCTTTTGGCGGCTTGACAGCCTTATTTCTCTTATTGCCGAGCAACAGCATATTGTGTGACTGCTCCACGGTCTCTCCATCCACTGGGGGAACGGCACCTCAGTTGTTTCCCGAGTCTGGGCCATGGTGAACAACGCTGCTATAAACACTCGCATGCAGCTTATTTTTGGATGGCATTATGTTTTCAGCCCGTTTGGATAAATACGAAGAGGTATAACCACCAGGGCATATGGTGTCTGACTACTGTTGAAAGAAACTGACAAAACAGCTTCCAAATTGGCCATACCTACGTGCAGTGAATGAGCGCTTCAGCTGCTCTGCAGCTCCCTGTCATTGCCAACATTTTAGATTTTAGACATTCTAATAGTCTTACTGAAACTTCTTATGCCATGTTTTGCTGATATCCATGGGAGGCCTGCTCTTTTCTGAAATAGAGAGTAGGGGAATGTGGTGGGGGAGAAAGAAGGGTTGGATGAGGGGCTTGGGGCTGGGAGGGGATACTGCCATCTGATTGAGATGTAAAATAAATAAATAAAAGTGAACAATTTTGCTCATAAATGGCAAAAAATAAGCATGAATAGACTCCACACTAAAGAAGACATATGGACAGAAATAAGTATATGAGAAGAAGCCGGGAACATCATCCGTAGGAAATTGTATGTTGGAGCAATGAGCTGTCACTGCCTGTTAGGATGTCTAAAATCTAAAATGACACGTGGTTTGCTCTTCTTCGTGTGGTGTTTTCTCTGGCTTAGGTGTCAAAGGAAAGCCTTGAAGGATGAGTTAGGAAGGATTTCTTCTGCTTAGAACTTCTAAATGACATTGTGGAGAAGTGGAATTGTTTTTTCCCTTATCCATCTGGTTCCAGAACTTCCATTTTTGGAATGTTACTATTAATCCAATGTCTTTGACATCGGGCTTTAGAATATCTCTTTCTTTGAGTGTGGGTTCTGAAAAACTCTGCCTATCAAAGACTCAGTCTAAAGATACTCAGTTCCTGTGGATAGAAATTTAAGCCGTGAAACACAACAACTTTGATCCTTTAGTTCCCCAGGAGACCATTTCTTACCAGGAAATGTTTGGTTCCAGGTGTGATGAAGTCCATTGCCTGGACTTTCCCATCACAGGCTTCTAGGACTTTATCTAGCGCTGGCTCTGCACCAAATGTGTAGGTATAAACAGTTCCCTGAAAAAGCCACACCAAGAAAAGAAAACATATAATAAATGTATATGTCATTAATTCAGTGGCCACTGTGAGCAACAAACACACTGTTTGGGACTAGATGATGGGAAATCATGACCTAAACAAGGTCACTGAGGAGCTTAAAATATAGAGATCTTACTTATTAATTTAAATGAGCAAATGACTGAATCAATAATACAACAAGAATCAAACGTGGGAGATAAGGTCAGGGATGGGATACGGAGTCTATGTTGTGAAGGGTCATTTAAAACATGGTGTTTTGGGTATTTACCCAGAATGAGAAACCACCATGGGCTATGAGTGACTAAGAGAAATGCTCTGTCTGTATCAACTGCTGTGCCAAAAACACATTGTTCATCCCACCACACACGGAGGATACATTGTTCATCCCATCACACACGGAGGATACATTGTCCATCCCATCACACATAGAGAACATGTTGTTCATTCCATCACACATAGAGAACACGTTGTTCATCCCACCACACACAGAGGATACATTGTTCATCCCATCACACACGGAGGATACATTGTCCATCCCATCACACATAGAGAACATGTTGTTCATTCCATCACACATAGAGAACACGTTGTTCATTCCATCACACATAGAGAACATGTTGTTCATTCCATCACACATAGAGAACACGTTGTTCATCCCATCACACATGGAGAACACACTGTTCATCCCATCACACACAGAGGATACATTGTTCATCCCATCACACACAGAGGATACATTGTTCATCCCATCATGCATGTAGAGAAGCCTCTTAAAACCCTCCTGCTTGTTTTTTCCTAGTAGTTCCATCATGTATTTTATGGGCGGGGGACTCAAGACAGGGTTTCTCTGTGTAGCCCTGGCTGTTCTGGGGTTCATTCTGTAAATTAGGCTGATCTCAAACTCAGAGAGATCCTCCTGCCTCTGCCTCTTTAGTGCTGGGACTGAAGGCGTGCACCACCACTGACTGCTCGGCCAAACGTGGTTTTTATCCTGGTCTTTGTTCATCGAGTATTTCCCATCTGCACTTGAGTTCCGATGCGAGGAGACTCATTACACAATGTGCCCCATCCTCTATTCCCCTCACACATTGTCAGCGTCGAGAGTAACTGTCTAATGATGTACCTTGTCCGTTTGAATCAGCAACATCTTGTAACTAGGGGAAAACACCAAATTTGCCACTGGCGCATCAACCTCAACAAAATTCTTCACCTGGTACTTGGAATCTTTGACGATGAACGAGTATATCATGCCGTCCTATAGACCAGACACAGGAGACAGGCACAAGTCAGTCCTTGCCAACGTATTTCTGCCATCAGACAAACCAAGGCTCAGGGACGATTTTGCCGTTCCCTGTTTGAGAGACCATTTGTGTTTCCATCTAGAATGTATTGTCACCTTCAGTTTGGACTACTGTTAACCGTGTCCTTCACTATGCAGATAGCAAGAGACAGAGTTTATATGGCTTGCGTGTTAATTCTCCGCATTTCAAAGGGCATTCGTCCTAAGTGAGTTTTGAGTCGTTACTATGTACATTTTTTTAAGTACCTCTGTGACCCAAAGGTAGGAGTGTGTCTTTTATTTACTTTAGGTCTTCTCCTGTCCCCCCATATGGTGCTAGAACATGGCAGGCATTCACCGAGGATGGCTGGTCAGCCAGTTGCTGACGATAGACTTAATGGAATGATTTCAATAGGCATGCGAGCTCCTTCTACAATATAGTTAAGAGGCTTGGGGAGAAGGCAGCCAGCGCTTTCTGGATTGAACCTCATTGTAACTAACACAGACTGCGGCTTGGGTGGTGGGGGAGATGAGCAAGCTGCTTTCCCCAGGCTCATTTTCATTCCTCAGCCCTTTCAGAGCAAGACAGTGGCCTTAAAGAAGATGAGAATCTCAAAGGCCGCAAATGCAGACTAAACACGCACAAAACGGGAGGCAGTTGTCTTTGACAACTCCAGGAAGGAAGGCGTAAGTGGAGTGTAAGCATAGAAGACGCTCATGGCGGCTTCTGCTTGGCGTAACCAAGTCGTTCACCCTCACTGGTCTCAAGGTGACCGTGGCCGAGAAAAAGACAAAGCTAACAATGTCAACTAGACCTCCTGAGATTCTAAGGTAATGCTGTCCCCAACCTCGACATTGCTGACACTGATGACAGCTACATGGACACACATGATCTGCCCACATTTAAAACTTCCTGGGACTGTGTGTCCTAGTAGATAAAAGCAGAGGCCTTGGGCTCATGCCCCAGGTTTACTTCCTGGTAACCGCTAAAAGACATGATACTTGTACTTGCACAAGGAGCATGTCAAATTCCTACCAGATGAAGTTTTGAGGATTAATAGTACACTTTGTATGGTGCCTGGCACAAACTGTGGCACAAACTCCATCTGCTCAGGCAAATGGAGATTAGTATTCTGAATCTCATTAGCATCTCTAACAGGCAAGAGACCTAAGCTCATATCTGACAACCCAATTCATTATTGCAGAATCAGGCACCATCTGGGCTGAAGAGAATTGGGTGTTTCTTTCCCCTGGGTTGGAGGAAGAGCAGCAGATTTTTAAAGCCCTCTTTGATTTATTTGCAGCAGCAGAGATATGATCGTTCATTACCTGTCTTCTCTTTTTTGCATGTGATGGAAAGTTTTGCTGGTAATGTTTTTATCATAAAATTCAACAAGGAAACAATTGTAATTGCTAATCTGGAAGAACCCAACATGCCAAAATGTGACTTAGAAACATAAGCGGCAGCGAGGGGAGCTCTGCGTTTTCATCGAGGAAGTCTGAGAAATAGAATACATTACAATTCCAGAAGTGAGCACGCCGTCCCTCTGGTACACCAGTGTGAGCGGACTGATAAGTGGGCCGTCATCTTTGGGGAAAAGACAAAAAAGAAATTAGACATCATAATTAAGAGAGCAGTAACAATGAACAGTAAGAGCTGTATGGGAATAATTAACTGTAGAAGTCAAACAAATTGTGTTGGAGGTCTAGACTACCAACCTGTGGACTTGCATTAAAGAACTACATAGTAAATAGATTTCTGCTTTCAGAAAAGCGTTGCCAGAGATTGGCAAAGTCCCATGAAATCAAAACCGTATTATTATTGGACTGTGTGCTTAAGATCTGTGCATTTTATGGCATGTACATTTATATCAATAAATAAAACACATTAGGGAGAAAAGTTCCGTAAGAACTTTTATTAATAAAATATTAATAAATTAATTAATAAAATATTGTCTTTGCAGAGGAAATAACAAAACCATGTTGCAATTTATATAGTGGTATATTATTTGTGTTTTAATAAATAAAGCCTGCCTGAAGATCAGTGCGAAGCAGCTGAACCAGTCAGCCCTACAATCCAGGCAATGCTTGCACACACCTTTAGTCCCAGCAGCCACACGAGTTAGCCATAGAGGCTGGGTGGTGATGGTGCACGCCTTTAATCCTAGTACTAGAGAGGAATATAAGATGAGAGGAGACACAACTCACTCCCAGTCTCAGTCTGAGGATTTGTGGAGGCAGGATGGTCCATTTTTGGTCTGGGGTAGAGGTAAGAGCCAATGGATGCGGCTCTTAACCCATAATTGTCTCTGGGTTTTTCTTATTCATGCTACATTTGGTGCCCGACATTTGGGGTACAAATTTACGAGAAAGTTGTTTGCCTATGGCTTTACAGACACTGGTATAGGCCGGAGCTACAAGTGCCTAGAGTCACTACCCTACTGGCTAGGTTTTTCTTGTTTCTCTCCTGGTGAACTCTCTCTGAACCCCCTTCTCGGGCTGTTGCCAAACTAGGTAGCTGCCTTGAAATTCAGTGAGGCCTATACTGTTCTATGCAGCAGCAATAAGCCTCATATCTTCACCAACATCATCTGCAGATTTGGTAAGATCATCGGAATTCTTAAAGAGAGAGTTCTTTTCCACATTAAAAAATGGAAAACATCATTAACATTGGCAGGACTTGTGTCTCTGTATGATCATATGCTGGACAGTTGGAAAATAGAACTATTAAATGAGACGATATCTAATTTAGATGGGATTTATGCAACGTCAATTATAAACATTATCGGCTTTATCATTTTTGTTTTATCACTAAAAAAAAGGTGGTTAATCTGAGTGCTAAGATACAGGCCTTAGAAAAACTTAATAAAAACAGATCACAAAAATATTCAAATCCAGACAGAGGAATTTAATGGAGAACCAATTTCAGCATTTCATTATAAGAGCTGAGAGGATGGGGACTGGAGAGACGGCTCAGTGGTAAAGAACACTGGCTACTCATCCAGAGGATCCGGGTTCAATTCCCAGCGCCCACATGGCAGCTTGCAACTGTCTGTAACTCTAAGATCTGATACCTTCACATATGCATGCAGGCAAAACACCAATTCACATAAATTTAAAAACAAAGAAAAAAGATTTATTTTGCCTGGTGATGGTAGCGCACACCTTTAATCCCACCACTCGGGAGGCAGAGGCAGGTGAATCCCTATGAGTTTGAGGCCAGCCTGGTCTACAAGAGCTAGTTCCAGGACAGCTAGGACTGTTACACAGGGAAACCCTGTCTCGAAAAACCAAAACCAAACCAAACCAAAACAAAACAAAACAAAAAACCCAACTAACCAAACAAACAAAAAACCTGAGAGGAACAGCTTAAGATTTTCAAACAACCAACCTTAATATATCCAGTAACCACACAAGAATTGCCAAATGGCAGAGTAAGAGCTGAACGGACCCCTGTGCCAATGTCAGATTTAAGGAGATTCAGTGAAGCAATAGTCTCATACGGCATGCATTCACCTTTCATGGATGCTAAACTCCTGATAAGTTTGAGAGAGAATTATCCCTAACAAGCCAATGGAGCTGGGTAAAGCTGTTCTAGAGCCTGGTCCACAATTACAATGGAGTACCCGGTTCAGGGAAGAACCTAAGATTACTGGACAACAGAGTAAAGCCAGAGTTATGAAAATCTCTCACGATCAGATTCTTGGAGAATGAAATTACGCTACTGTAGAAAGGTCACCTCTGTATGAGGGTCACATCTGGGCTGGTTTCAAACTCGTAATCCACCTGCCTCAGCCTCCTGAATGCAGGGATTACAGTCTCTTTAGACACCACATCCAGTGGATAAGCACATATTTGAAAGCATTTATAACACACAGGAAAAAGAGTACACAGAAAAGGAGTTGTGAACAATGTTTAAGACAACGGGATTAAGCCTGAGTGTATAAAACACATTAAAAATGTGACAGGTATTCAGAGTGAGGAGCGTTGCTTTATAATTCATTCTACAAACTGAGGAGGCCTCAGGATGTTTCTAAGAAGGGAAAATGAGGGATCAAAACTGTTGTGGGATATTTGTACCTTGTGTGCAGGTAATATTGCTGTGACTGGTTTAGTAAAGATCTGCATGGCCAATAGTTAGGCAGGAAGTATAGGCAGGACTTCCAGGGAGAGAGAGGAAGTAGGAAGAGGAATCTAAGCATACAGGAAAAGCTTGGAGACATGGAGAAGAAACAGGAGGTCCAAGATGGAAAAGAGGAGATGCCACATGATAGGATGTAGATTAATATAAATGGGTTAATTTAAGTTATAAGAGCTAGTTAGGAACAAGCCTAAGCTATAGGCCGAGTTTTCATAATTAATGAGCAGTCTCTGTGTCATTATTTGGGAGCTGCTGGCAGGACAGAGAAAGACTCCACACATAGTATGCGAGGCCGACTCTACAGCTGTGCTTCAGTACTGTGGGCAGAGCTGTTTCTTACCCAGCAGTGATATCTCCTCCACCTTCTGGAGCACAGTCACCTTCAGAGTCTCTGTGTTAATTGTCAGAAAATGACCCTCTTCACACCCAACGTACAGGTCACTCGACGGAGTCCAGCAATGCATGGTCGGGTGGAGCAGAGGGTAGATATCATCTTTCGGCTGTGAGAGGGAAGAGCATTCACGTGTTAAGACAGCAGCCGTGGCCAAGGTCCACAGAGACACCCAGCACCGCAACTGTCGCCAGACACCAGAGTGGCCAGAGGGAACGTGTTGGCCTTTCATCCTCAACACCGGAGTCAGTTCTCCTTTCTCCAGTTTTCTCTGCATATGTGACTTCACCACCAACACCTAAGGCCATCCTGCTACACTCAGAGCTCTCTCTTCGCAGACTCTGATGAAGTTTTGGTTAACACCCCATTGACTGTTTCTTAGTGGCCACTTTTGGCTCCAGTCCTTGGTTGGCTATGAACACTCCCTTTTCAGGAAGGACTGTCATAGCGCCCTGTCTTCTGGTCTTGCAAGGGTCACTAATGTCAGAGGTCATCTTGGGGCCTCTGCTTGACTGGCTTTCAAAGGCAATGAGATGACCTTTCGCCTGACTCCGTGTGTGATCATTCCATGTACCTTGATTCCGCAGGAAAGGAAATGCACAGTCAGCAGATGTAAGCAGGAGTTGGACCAAGTTGAAAGCAAGTTGGGTTGTTTTCCCCTATAAAAGACTCGGGAGTGGGTATCTCAGGGTTAGTGGACCCCACAGATTGAGTCATGTGTCCTTGCTTTCTTTTTCATAACCCTCAAAGGTGTAAAATCTATTCTTAGATTTGGGTCACAAAGAGAGGCCATAATATGTTCAGGCGTGCCTTAGATGGTGATATTAACTGTCCCCCCCTCCCCAGCGTTCAGCACTCTGCACAGCAAGGAGAGGCTGTCCCTGTCAGCAGCGCCAGACTTCAAGGCCTCCTCTTAGTAAGACTTGAACAGCACCAGATTTTAAATAGAGGATATTAGAATATGGCCTCCATCTTTCCTTCTCCCCTTGCTCCCTCTTCCCCCTTTCCTTTTTCTATCTCCATTTCTCCTCTTCTTCCCCTCTCTTCATCTCTCTCCCTTTCTTTTCTCTCCCTCTCTCCATCGTTCCCTCTCTTTCTCTCCCTCTTTTCCCATGTTTCCCCTCCCTCCCTCTCTTTCTTTTTCCCTTTCTTTCTTTTTTCTCCTTTTTCTTTCTCTTTCTTTGTTTCTTTCTTTCTATCATCCTCTCTTTCTCTTTCTTTTTTGGCAGTGCTGGGGCCTCTTCCATGCTAAGCGAGCATTATTCTACCACTGAACCACATCCCTACCCAACTCCTTTCTATTTAACTATTGAAATGTACTAGTGTGTGTGTGTGTGTGTGTGTGTGTGTGCGCGCACACACACACATGCACTTATGTGCACACTTGCAAATGCATATGTGTGTGTGTGTTGAGCTTCCTGTAGCTCTACACAACTAAGAATTGTACCTTATTTTTCTTCTGGCATCCTTGTACCCACTGACATAAACTTTGTTAACAAGGTAGAGGCCAAATTCCTAACATGCTTAGATTCTTTAAGAGTTCTCTTTTTACACAGTGGTGTCTGCCAGCAAAGCAGAGGCAGGCAGATCTCTGAGTTTGACTGAGGCCAGCCTGGTCTACAGAGTAAGTTCCAGGGCAGCCAGGACTGCACAGAGAAGGCCTGTCTTGGAAAACCAAAGCAAACCAAGCCAAGATCAAGAAAGAGCTCCGTGTTT
Source organism: Alexandromys fortis (assembly GCF_014885135.2). Lineage (NCBI taxonomy): Eukaryota > Metazoa > Chordata > Mammalia > Rodentia > Cricetidae > Alexandromys > Alexandromys fortis. Next base: position 12,084,018 of record NW_026067893.1, on the reverse strand, counting down.
TATGCCCTACTTATGCAGGCGTTCATTCATCTAACCAGCTTCCATGGAGTGTTTGGCCCTTTCCAGACAGCGCTCCAAGCGTCCGTGGGCGGTAGTGAGTGACAGAGAAAACTCCCTTCCCTTACAGAAGTTACTGACCAGTGAGGGGAAGCACGTGGAGAACATGCTGAGACACACGATGGAGCCAGGCGGGGGCAGGAGCTAGAGTTGGGAAGTACTGGCACCATATGCTCCGCAGGCATCCATTACGAGCTCCTTACTGTGCTAGTTACCTTCCTAATAAATACCCAATTGTTTGATAATAGACAACACATTGCTCTTTTAATTGATGAAATATTTGTAGATTCAAGGCAGTACAGCAGCAGTCCCACCAGATTTGCAACTGACTTAGATTGTTGATATTCCAACATATGCACGCTAGCCGTTGGTCATGGGCAGTCAGTGCATCCAGTCTAGTTTCTTCTCAACGGGACCGGCTTGTAGAGACGAATCAGCGAGCAGCCGAATCAGAGAGTGATTGAGGCTGAGCCAGGCACGTGGGTTACAGGAGCAGTGTTGACACAGCTCCCCTGGCCCAGTGAGGAGTGGACAGAGAGGACCTGGAAATACCACCAGGGCGGTGGTCAGACGGAAGATGCATCGCGAGGATGTTTTACAGGGGGAGGTGGCTTTAATTGCATGAGTGATCTAGTTCACGTCTTCATAGACTTGGGTAGTTAGGAAATAAAAGCCCGAATAATTATCACCTGCCCACCTCCCAGCCCTGCTTTTAAAAAAAGCACCACTTGCCAACCAAAGGGATTAGACTGTCGCCAATAAATGGCTTTTCTGTGGTATCTGACTGAGTGACATTCACTGAAGTAGGGCACTTCAACCCTCTCGGGTGGCTCTGGTGACTTCTGACAGACTAATCACAGGAAAGACTAGTTTGGCACAGCTAAGTGTTTAACGGTTAATGTTTTATTTATTTATTTATTGATTGATAGGCTCTCACTCTGTAACCCAGGCTAGCCTGGAACTTTTGATTTATCTGCTTCTGTCTTCCCAGTGGTGACAAAGTACACCAGTGTCCAGCTTGTAAAATCTTAAAAAAAAAAATAATCCCCAAACTCTCCAAAATAAATGCCACCAGTCTGGCTCCCCAATACCAGGGGATCTGTGTATGAAATGGAGGTGAGGATTAAGGCCTGGGAATTTTCCAGCTGCAGAAAGTTAATCTACAATTAGACATGGTTTTTTTTTTCCTTTTTCCTTTTTTGTAGGTTTGATTGTGTATTATTTTCTTTAATAATGTAGTTGTTTACTTAAGAACAAAGGTGGGGCACATGGAATGTATGACCAGATGTCATGATTCTTGGTCCTGCATCTCCAAAGAAACAGTTATGTGGTAATTATGTCTAAAAACATCGACCAAGCAGCCTCCTTTTCCAGTCCTCTGGGTCCACACTCCTGACATTCTGACCATTTTAGGACCAAAATGGAAAACCAGAGTCCAACTTTGTACTGCATCACAAGTTGGGGGGGAAAAAAACCCCACAAATATGTTGAAGAACATTTACGTTTTTTTTTCCTCTCCCGAGACAGGGTTTTGCTGTAGTTATGAAGCCTGTCCTGGAACTAGTTCTTGTCGACCAGGCTGGCCTTGAACTCACAGGGATCCCCCTGTCTCTGCCTCCCCTCCCGAGTGCTGAGTTTAAAAGCATGTGCCACCACTGCCCAGCTTCAAAGAGATTCTTATTTACTGAATTCTGTCTTCCCCAAAAAAGGGGGGGGGGCTAGATGGAACAAGGAAAGCGAACCCTTGAGCTTTAATTCATTATGCTGAATCTGCTTCTGCCCAGATAACGTCTGCTTTTGATTTTCCCCACACACAAATGGATAAGTTTCTAATGCCCAGAATAACTTGCACAGTGTGTATCAGACCTATTTAAAGGCCTATGATGTGCCATCCCAGAGATCGCTACAAAAAAGAAAATGGGATTATTTAATGTTGTAACCTTGTAAAAATCCCCGGCTTGCCAATTTTTGAGACACTTACATAGATCAGGTCACCATTGACTTCTTTGCTGTTAGTACCCAGGTCACAAGAAATGACAACTTTGGAGCTGGAGAGATGGCTCAGCAGTTAAGAGCACTGGCTTCTCTTCCAGAGGACCTGGGTTTAGTTTCCAGCACACATGTGGCAGCTCACAACTGTCTGTAACTCCAGTTCCAGGGGATCTGGTGCCCTCTTTTGGCCTCCTTGAGCACTAGGCATGCACATGGTACAGACATATATGCAGACAAAACACTCATACACATGACAGAAGTCAAAAGATGATAAGTCATAAGTCAAAAGATACGTTACTTTAGGGAAGAGGTTTTGCTTTTGTTCCCACAAGAAGTGAGAGTCTGTGTATTCATTCTTGGTTAAGAAAAGCAAGGTTTGATTGAGGAAGACCCCCTGAAAAATCTCCAATGGGAACAGATGATCCAATGTTTCAGAGCACCTCTATTGCAGTTTCCTCTGAGTTCTACATTCAGAACAGCCTTAAGATGCTGGCTGAGATAATCAGGCCTCACAGAATACTCCAGTAAGGACTTGACCATAATCCTAAATTTTCTTTGGATCCCCATAAGATTATCTGCACCCAATCAGCAGGAAATAGTCTAGAAAACCATGCCCACATTCACAAAAAATGGATTATGGATGATTGTCTTTGTTTAGTGTGTTGGTTATAAGTTGTTATGGATAATGGTCAGGAAAAAAGCTAAACAAAGGAAATTAGATTCAAGGTTCTTATTTTGAAAAGAAAAAAGGGGGATATAGATATGACAGAATAAAAAGGTAGATAATTGAGTCTACTCTGAAAATAAAACAAAGGAGGATATAGATATGATCCTGTTTTGAAAAGAAAAAAAAGGCCAGGCAGTGGTGGTGCACACCTCCCAGCACTTGGGAGGCGGTGGCGGGTGGATCTCTGTGAGTTCGAGGCCATCCTGGTCTATAGAGTGAGTTCCAGGACTGTCTCCATAGCTATTGAGAAACCCTGTCTTGAGAAAATAAAAAAGAAACAAGAAAAAAGGGGGATATAGAAATGATAGAATAAAAGGTAGATTATTGAATCTACTTTTAAAAGGCAACTACTAGTTTTAAATATTTTACATTGGATTTGACTTTTGCATATTGTACAGATTTTGTATATTGATACAAATTTGAGATTAATTTAGTTGAAACACACTGTACATACATTTCTACTCTTGTTCAAGGTGTTATACCTATATAACTCATTTAACAATGTAAAGCAATTTCTAGTCCTTGAAAATTATTATCACCAACTGTTTAGGATAATAAAGAAATGCAGGTTAGTAGTTACTCACCTAGTACAATTGAACTTGTAGTCACATTAGGTATGTTTTCAAGGTCAAACAAAGATATATTTTAGATAGACAGGTCATCTTCAAATACTTCAGAGATCTACAGAATACTGCATTTAAGATGTTTTAATAACATAGCTTTCTTTTTTTTTTATGACAATAAGACATGTCTGCTCCTGGCAACACCAATCTACTTCAAAGAAGAAAATGCGCATTGAAGAAACTCCACATGGTGTTTACTTTCTTTGTAGCAAAAGTAAGCCTCTGTGCAAGAGAAAGCCCCTGCCTTGACTGCTGCCAAGGCTGTCCTAATTAGACAAACAGGACACAAAATATCCTGCTTCACAGAAAAGCCTGTTGGATATGCCAGGCCAAAGATGGATGCCCCATCGTTGCAGATGAACTTTGGGTCGCTGTCCAGGCAACCAGCTGTTTCTGTCATTACTCACGGTTTTTTAGAAGCTGCTTGCTTGCCCTTCCTGCTCACTCAGTTAATATTATTCCCTTCTCGGGTCTCTGAGGAAGTTAAAGACTACATTGTTATTATTATCATCTCCTTTGTTTATGAGACCCAGAAAAGAAGTTCACTAAAGAATTGTAAAGTATATAAGGTTGAGAGAAGTCAAAAGATGGTTTTGGATGGTAATGCAAGTTCTGATAGAAAGTAAATTAGGTCCAAGACTTTGGACTCACCAAGATAGAATAGATATGGAATATTTTCTCTGAATTTGTCAAATGCAAATGGATGAGACATTGTTGATGTATTTATTGCTTGTATATATTGTACATAGTTATATATATTGTACTTGTGTATATAGTTTTTCTTATATTAGTTATAGCCTATTAATTTTAGACAAAGGGGGAAATAGAGTGGCATTTCAATTGTATTTTAATAAATAAAGTTTGCCTGGGGATCAGGAGAGTAAAACAAGCCACGCTGTGAGCCTTACAGCGAGGCAGTGGTGACACACACCTTCAATCCCAGTAGTCACTCTAGTTGCCATAGAAATAGGGTGGTGCAAGCCTTTAATTCCAGGACTAGAGGGGATTAGAAAATGGGAGAAAACAGCTCTGAGACAGTCTCATTCTGAGATTCCTGGAGGTGGGATTGCCATTTCACACTGAGGTAGAGTAAGAGTCAGTGTCTAGCTGCTTTGATTTTCCTGGTCTTCAGGTTGAACCCCAGTTTCTCTCCCGGAGTTTTTATTAATTGTGCTTCAATTAAAAATTCAAAATATTTAAGAAAACAAAGAAATGACATTCAAAGGAAGGAAGGGAATTGAAGCATTTCCTGTGCTTCCACTCACTGGACAGCCACTAATCAATGCTGCATCTATTTTCCTCACCGTATGTATGTATAGAAGAGAAAAGGCGAACTACTGGGAGGTTAGACTCTGAATTTAACTCTGTGGAGTGTGCCGTCTGTATATGTAGAGTTTTAACACCGCGGCACTACATGTCTACTTTCCGAAAATGGTGAGAACGCATGGGGCGGAAGCCCCCAGGAAATGAAGCTGCTTACTTTGTTTATTAACCTTGTTTAACACAGCAGCTCCATGTCAGCCACTCAGTTTTTTCCTTCTCTCTCTGTGTGTGTGTGCATGTGTCCATCTGCACGTGTGTGAAGGTGCAGGTGTGTACTGTCAGAGGCTAGAGGGCAACAGAGGGTGTCTTATTTTCCTTCACCTTCCTGGATTTTCCCTGAAGCCAGAGCAACTGATGAGGCCCCCTATGATGCACTGACAGGTGCACATGCTTGCACCCCGATGCTTGTCTGACACAGGTGTACACGGCTGCACCCCTACCCTGAATTGACAGGTACACACGGCTGCACCCCTACCCTGGATTGACAGGTGCACACAGCTGCCCCCACCCCGGGACTCACATTTGAGCTTTACCCACTGTGCCATGTCCATGGGCACTAGGCATTTAAAGAGGTGTTTCATAGCTTCTTCCAAAGGCAAAGGACAGTTGCCTGTACTTTAAATGTTTTATGTTGGACTCATAATTTAGTGCCAAGTGTGAAATATTAGGACTGTACACATTTACTGAAAGTGGGAGAGGGGGAGGGGAGAGAGGGAGAAAAGGAGAGAGGGGGGTTCTAGGCACCAAAAGTCTGACTGAATGTCTTGTTTTTTTATTTTGCTGCCCTCTTGTGGCTGAGAGGGGTGGCGCATTTTCCAAGGCTTGAAACAGGACCGAACTAGAATTAGCCATGCTTCCTTATTTACAAAAGTGAGCCTGGTGGTGGTGGTGGTGGTGCACGCTTTTAATCCCAGCACTCGGGAGGCAGAGGCAGGCGGATCTCTGAGTTTGAGGCCAGCCTGAGCTAGTTCCAGGACAGACTCTAAAGCTACAGAAAAACTCTGGAACCTCCCTGTCCCCCCAAAAAGGGGGGACGGACGGACATATTATGAACTTGTCTCTTGTCTGCCTGTCACAGACATTTTATGACAATCTCGTTTTTCCCTGTGAGTTACTTCTAACGCCCACCTTCATTCGCAGCAGGGCTGTTTCACTTGGGCGGCCGTTTTCCTCTGCTTGGCCGCACGGGCCATCAGTGGCCCACAGCAGTGGTGCCTCTCGTCTTCATCCCAAATGCCTTGCCCGTGACTTTCTCGCTCTGTGTCCCTCCTGACAATCGCTCTGAACCGCATTTAGCATGTTTGCTCTCATCCACCCCACACAGTCTCTCAGATATGCCTCCCCGCAGGGCCTCTGGACACGCTGTCCCCTGCTCTAGAAATAGCCCTTCTGCTTGTAACAGGATGGATCCCGTGCTTCAAGTCTCGAGAAAGAAGCTGGACTGTGTGGCGACCCCTTCCGGGCCACCGCACCCCGCGGTGCCAATTATCACCCTGTAGGTGTACACACCTCTCTTTGCTTTCGTTGTTAATCTGTTCCTCAGACAGGATCATTCCTGCTTGGTCACCAGGGGGTCCCACAGCCTGGAAGAGAGTCTACTAACCAACAAGAAGGAGCTTGAAGTAAATGTGTGGAAAGCAAGCAAGGGGGAGGGGATGGGTGTGAATCTGTTGACAAATTCTGTTTTAAAATTTCCCCACCATGTTCCTCTCCCTGGCATTTGCTTGTGCTCAGAGATCTGACTTCTAACATGTTGGCGGTGCACTTCTCCATCCCTGTTCTCATCCCTCAGGCTTCTGCAGCCCCTCCCCTTTGCTCCCAGGTGCTACCTGTGAGAGCTACATTTCAACATTTGCATCTTCATCCCTGCCTCTTCATCCCTGTCAGGAAGCCTACTTGCCAACTCCCACCCTGGGTGGCTACTTGGCTGCTTCCCAGTCCCTCAACCAAACTGAATCCTGATTATCCAGGCATGTGGAATCTCTGCTTCTTAGGAAATGCAGTAACAATCAGCATGGTCCTCACAATCAAATGAGACCTCCCTTCCAGGACTGCCACCTTGGAGCCAGCAAGAAAATTACCCTGAACGTCTCGGCCTCTTCGCCCACCAGCCCGGCAATGGCCGACAGCGGCAGCACGGGCCCGTGAATGAGATTCTTGGTCAGTGAGGTGGGGAACAGGAGGTCTGTTTCACTGGCCAGCGACCCGTCTTCCAGAGGTAGCTTGACCAACCTGGAGATAAAGGAGACATCGAAACAAATGGAGCAACGGAAACCGATTTCGGGTGGAGGCTGCGTTATCAGCGTGAGGTGGGGAAGGTGTTCTGCCACAGAGACATGCAAGAAGGTAAGGGCCAAGAAACAGGTTTCAAAATACCTGCCGTAAAGTGACGGGTTATGTGTAGTTAAAAATGAAGTGCATGGGGATTATTGAGATGACCCCAAGTTACTGTGTGAGGCAGGAACTGTAAACTTCAATGTTTGGGGGCTGGGCGCACATCTGGGAGCTGAAATAAACATACATATATAGTCGGAATCCAGCTGCTACCTCGCAATGTCTGATGATAAAAATCCATCTTGTAGTTGATCCTATGTCTGTTTTCAGCCCATGATGTATTATCAAAGAGGGTTTAGAGAATTTATGGGATTAAACCAGAGGCTTCTTGGTAGTGGTCTATGAGCGGTGACCTCCTTTGGAGAACGGTCACATAAACAGAGAACACTGCCTGGGTGTGGGACTGAGAGCATCTGGGCCCTGCCGGTCCTCTTAGGTGTCCCCTACTTCATTGGTATATGAAGAAGTCACAGCAGTCAATGCTCAGAAACACAGCGGAACGTTCGAGGGACTCGCAGGAAGAAAGGGTGTAAGAAGTCAGGTGCCTATCCTGATGCAGCTCTGGTGGACGTCACCTGCTCTATTAGGAGACAGAGTGTGACCAATGGCTGGAGACTGGTCTATTCTCTAGGCCCTTGTGAAAACAACTTTGAGGGAGAAAATGCGCTAATCACAACTCTTAGATGCCTCCAGTGTGAACAATTGGCTTTTTTTCTTTTCCAGTTCTTTTCTGACTCCACATGTTACCGAGGGTTGTTTTTCAAAAATTGCAGTTTCAAGAGTATATCTCTATATACCTCCCCAGCATCCCTTGATCTTCACTGAAAACGGTCAACCCCGTGGTGGTGTGGGACTCTGAACTCTATGCACCAAACATCCGTCATCAGCTGTCACTATTTGGTCCAGGACATCCTGAGACACATTTCTTTTTAAATGAGTAACTCCCATGACTCTACGCTGTGGGCGCTGGCTCGAATAACATGGCTGACCGTATACTGCACTCTGCATGCTTCCTACAGCCAACAAATGCTGATTTTAGAGTCTTTAGTAGAGTACCAAATCAATGGGAACAAAAGTCACTGGGGTCCTTTCTTAGATAATAGTAACATTTAAAAACATTCACTTGAAGGCCACAGAACAGGTGAATGACTCTTCTGCAGCTAAACTGTCCCACTCCCTAGATTCTGTTCCACTGATCAGCCCTCCAACCTCATCACCAGCCCCAAGGCCAGGCCCTGTTTCCAACCATGAGGTACTTCCCAACAGGCCACACCAGTCAGAAGAACAGAGACTCCCTGCTGTAACAAAGGCCAAGCTAACCCCAGAAAGTCAGCTCCTAACTTGATCAGAAGTCACACCAACTACCAGAAATCCATGTCACAAAGACTAGAAAACCAAAGAGGAAACAGAAACCAAGGAACAATACACATATCAACAAAGAAAAACGCAGAAAGCAGTACCTGGATCTATAACACCCAAACCCAGATGCCTAAGTGCCAGTATAAGAATGCAATCAACAACAGCCAGAGTAATATGGCACCAACAGACTCCAGCTATCCTGGATATTCCAGCTCAGCTGAACCACAAGAAAAAGACCTTAAAAACAACATTATGATAGTGACAGAGGTCCTTAAAGAGGGAAAATAAAAACTCTGTTAAAGAAATTGAGGAAAAGACAACCAAAAATTTGGAGGGAATCAATAAATCCCTTAAAGAACACCAAGAAAAAAGCAAATGGGTGATAGAAAACTATTCAACCTAAAAACCGAAATAAAAGCAGGGAAAAAATAACCCACAAATTGAGGAACTTCTGGAACTGGGAAATCTGGGTAAGTGAACAGGAGCTACAGACACAAGCATTGCCAACAGAATACAACTCCTTCATCATGAAAGTCTTGGAGGGATCAGGGACACAAAGAACATACCTAAACATAATAAAGACAACTTTCAGAAGACAACAGGCAACATCAAATTAAATGAGAGAAGCCCAAAGCAATTCCATTAAAATCAGGAACAAGATAGGGCTGTCCATTCTCTCCATAGCTATTCAATAGAGCATTCAAAGTTCTAGCTGGAGCAATAAGTCAACTGAAGGAGATCAAGAGGATACAAATTGAAAAGGAAGAAGTCAAAGTATTGCTACTTGCAGATGATATGATAGTATACACAAGTGACCCCCAAAATTCTACCAGAGCACTCCTCCAGCTGAGGAACACCTTCAGTAAAGTGGCTGGATACAAGATTAACTTAAAAAAAAAAAAGTATGGGGGCTGGAGAGATGGCTTAGTGGTTAAGAGCTTTGCCTGCTCTTCCAAAGGTCCTGAGTTCAATTCCCAGCAACCACATGGTGACTCACAACCATCTGTAATAAGGTCTGGTGCCCTCTTTTGGTCTGCACGAATACATGTAGACAAAATATTATATACATAATAAATAAATAAATAAATATTTTTCAAAAAGAAACTGTGCTCAGTTATCAGAGCACCATTAAAAAAAGTAGCCCTCCTATATACAAATGACAAATGAGCTGAGAAAGAAATCAGGGAAACACCACCCTTTATTATAGCCATGAAAAATCTGAAATATCTTGGGGCAACTCTAGCTACACTCAAGCAAGTGAAAGAACTGTGTTATAAAAACTTCAAGTCTTTGAAGAAGGAAATTGAAGAAGATATGAGAAAATGGAAAGATCTCCTATGCTCATGGATCAGTAGGCTTCACATAATAAAAATGGTATCCTATCAAAAACAATCTACAGATTTAATGCAATTCCCATCAAAATTTCAACAAAATTCTGATGTGGGATGTCCCTCTGTATGCTGTGAATATGTTTTATTACCAGTGGTTAATAAAGAAGCTGCTTTGGCCTATAGCAGGTCAGAATACAGCTAGGCAGGAAAGCCAAACTAAATATAGGGAGAAAGAAGGCAGAGTCAGGGAGATGCCATCAGTCTCCAGAGAAGCAAGATAAGAGGTAACAAGCCACAATCCTTGTGGTTAAATATAGAATAATAGAAATAGGTTAATTTAAGTTATAAGAGCTAGTTAATGATAAGCCTGAGCTAATAAGCCAAACAGTTTGTAATTAATATTAAGCCTCAGAGTGATCATTTTAAAAGTGGCTATGGGACTGGGCAGGAGAAGAAACCTCCAGTTATACAATTCTTTACAGATCTTGAAAGAACAGTACTCAACTTCAAAAGGAAAGACCAAACAAGCAAGCAAAAAAACAAACAAGCCAGAATAGTTAAAACAATCCTATACAACAAAAGAACTGGAGGTATCACTATTCTTGATTTTAAGCTGTACTTCAGAGATATAGTAGTAAAAGCCACATGGTATTGGCATAAAAACAGACACACTGATCAATAGAGTTGAATTGGAGATCCAGATGTCAATCCACACACCTATGGACACTTGATTTTTGATAAAGAATCCAGAAATGTACAATGGAAAAAAGAAAGCATCTTCTACAAATGGTGCTAGTCTAACTGGATAATGGTGTGTAGAAGAATGTAAATAGATCCATAACTACCATCCTGTACAAAACTCAAGTCCAAGGATCAAAGACCTCAATATAGAAACCAGAAACACTGAGCCGGATAGAAGAGAAAGTGGGGAACAGTGTAGTAGTGTCTGTTATTTGTATTTTAATAAATAAATCTTTCCTGAAGATCAGAGGCAAGTTCAGGTAATGGTGACACACACCTTTAATCCCAGGATTTGGGGAAACAGAGGCAGAACTCTGTGAGTTCAAAGCTACCCTGGGCTACACAAGATCAATGTAGAAACAAATCCAGGTGGTGGTGGCCTATAGCTTTAATTTTAGTACTAGGGTGTCATGCCTTTAATCCCAGCACTAGAGGGAAGATAAAATGGGAGGAGAGAGAGTCTTAAATGACTTAGTCTGCAATCAGCCAACATTGGTAGAGGTAAGACTTCTCTAGTGGCTTGGCTGCTTAGCTTTTCTGGTTTTCAGGTTGAACCCCAATTCTGTCTTTAGTTTTTATTATTCATGCTACAAAACAGCTTTGAACACACTGACACAGGAGACAACTTACTGAACAGAATATCAATAGCACAGGTACTAAGATAAACAATTAATAAATGGGATCTCATGAAATTGAAAAGCTTCTGTAAGGCAAAGGACACTGTCTAATAGGACAAAATGGCAGATCACAGAATGGGAAAGATTTTCAACTCCACATTTGACAGATGTGGATGGCTGATATCCAAAATATATAAAGAATTCAGGAAACTAGACATGAACAAACTAAATAATACAACTAAAAATGGGGTACATATCTAAACAGAAAATTCTCAACAGAAGAAACTCAAATGGCCAAGAAACACTTAAAGAAATATTTAACGTCCTTAACCATCAGGGAAATACAAATCAAAATGACTTTGAGATTACATCTTACACCTGTCAGAATGGATAAAGTCAAAAACACAGGTGACAGCTTATGCTTGAGAGGATATGGAACAGTATGGGGGGGGGTCACTGACTCTTTTGCCTACTCATGGGACCCTTTTACTCCCTCTGTGTTGCCTCTTGAAGACTTGGTTTGATAGCATGTAGTTGGCATTATAGTGACGTGACATGCCGTGTTTGGATGATGTCCCTGGGGGGCCTGCTGTTTTCTGAGGGGAGACAGAGGAGTGGTGAAGGAAGGCTGGAGGAAGGGAGGGGGTAGAGAAGGGAGGGGGAACTGTCATAGGGGTGTAATATATGAGAGATAAATTTAAAAATATATTAATTTGAGTAAATCAAATTTTGCAAAATTAATCATGCTGGAAAAAACTCTTAGAGGACTTAGGAAGTCAAAGAGAATCTGAAGTGTGAGCAGGCACTCCAAGCTTATTACAGATGCCGAGTACTGTTGTAATTTATAATAAGCTGTGTGTGTGTGTGTGTGTGTGTGTGTGTGTGTGGCCATGCTTGTGAGTATTGTTTGAAGCCACTTAATTCATCAAAGAGGCCCAGGGATGGCTGTGAACGCAAATGAAGACCACGTGGTTGTGGAACAGCATGGGCCCCTACCTCATCTTGAAGTGATGGTCCTGGTTACTTCTCTCAATGGTCCACACGCTCACTATGCTTGAACTTGACAAACACATTTGACGCCAGTTCATGGGGTTGAAGGACATCTGGCTCACGTCCACTCCAGGATGTGACTTCTTGCACAAGATGACACTGGATTCCCAGTTCCTTAGAGGGAAGCAGCATTCGAGGAAAAATTAGTTTGTTTTAATTTTATGTCTGGGAAAAATCTTATTATAAGACAACTTACATCAACTGAAGCATAATTTGTGGTATAATTTATATAGCCTATGACGCAAACCAAAAATTTTTAAATGACTATATTTAAATGAATCCTCTAAGAAATGAAATACTATGTATGTCTAATATTGCACGATTGTACCAGGTCCTCACTGATGACAGCAGATCATTTACTGGAGTTTTAAAAAATCTTTCTAAAATCAAGCACTTGATTTGCACATTTGAGAAAATAGCCTCAAATCCTGCCAGCTAGGTCCTTTGCTAGAGGGGTGGAAAACAGAAACACACCAACGTGTGGAGGTTGCTTCAGCCTCGGGGCAAGCAGAGCAGGGATTAGAAAACAGACCTGGTGTTTCCTGAACTTGCCTTGCTCCCTTGTGCCCCTGCCTTCAAGGCTTCCCATCCCAGCCCAACCCCTTGCCCATCACAGCTAGAATCTTGCTGGAATCCCTGGCTCCCTCAATCCTTAGTCTTCTTTCCTCAGGCAGCTGGCAAACTTGTCAAGCCTGGGTGGATACAACCAGAAGCCCGAGTAATCAAATCAGATGCAGTTGTTAGGGTTGGTCCCTAATTTAAAAATCACTGAGGTCTTTCTAAAAGTGGGGGCATTGTGAGACAGACACATGGGGAGAATGCCCTGTGTGCTGAGTGTGAATGAAGGCAGAGAGTGGGGTGGTGTGTCTGCAGGCCAAGGAACATCAGAATTGCCATTAAGGCAGCAGTGGGAACTGCCCAGGCACAGATGCCCAGGCACAGATGCCCAGGGACAGATGCCCAGGCACAGAGCAGATTCACTTACTGCCCTCAGAAGGCACCAAGCCACCCCGCAGCCAGAGCTTGGGATTCTGGTCTCCAGAACTTGAGACAATGAATTTCTGTGGCTTAAGTCATCTGCTTTGTGGTGTTTGTTACAGCGATCTCCGAAGACAAATATGAAGGTCTATTTAAATACCCTTTCCCTTCCCAAGAGTCCTTCGCTGATGCCCCCTCCACTCTTGGGTTAGATGCTCCTGTGTACCTAAGATTACTGGAGGCTGTGAAATATTTCAGCCTCTCCGGGCTTAAACTCTACCCCGCCACTTAACAAGTAGCTTGCATCAAGGCTTGCATCAGCCCAAATATAAACTGTATAATTTATATGTGAACAGTTCAGTATACACCACTAGTTACACCTCAGTAAGTCCGGGAGTGGGAAGGAGAGAAGGGGGGGGGGCGAGAGAGAGAGAGAGAGAGAGAGAGAGAGAGAGAGAGAGAGAGGCACTAAGAATCAAACTCAGGGCCTGAATCATGATTGAAAATATTCTACCAATGAATTACATCACCAGTCTTCAATAGTGTGCACCCTCCCTTCCTTTCCTCCTGTTCCCCCATCTCTTTCTTTCTCATCCCTCTCAAAGGTTTTATACTCTAGAGCAGGAGCCCAGTTGGCCCAAAACTGTGTAGCCAAGGCTAGCCTCCTGTCTCACCCTCTCAGGTGCTGGAATGACAGATGCCAACTGACACAGGAGGCTCAGCTTTTGGTGGCTCAGTCATTCAGAGCACTGGATGCTCCTTCAGGGGATCTAGGTTCGATTCTCAGAACCCAGGTACACATAAAAGGCCCACTAAAATAAACTAGTAGAGGAAAATAAAACGGCACGTGAATTCAATTTGGCTCTCTGAAGAGGGAATCTTAGATGCTTCAGGTAGAAATGCTGGTGTCCAACACTGGCCTTAATCATCCCAGGAACACTTTGCCCTTCTCATTAAACAAAACAAAACAAACAAAAACCAAATCCCAACTCCCTGGAGAGGTTTCTGTCATAGATGGAAGAGAATGAATCTACAAAGTCGGCTACGTGAAAAGGCCCAGCACAACACAGCTGAGTCTAACCTACAGGTGTCTCTGCCCAGCTGGTCAACGTGGTAGAATGTTCCACCCTGGGCATACCTTGCTAGTAACACCATGAACTGCTAACTTTAAGATGAACTCGAGTACACAGACTATCCTAATTTCAACACAGGCAGAAAACATGCTAATAACTCAGAAAAACCACTTGCTTTAGGGAAAGATGAAACTTATATACCTTGAGTCATTGCTTCATCTGGATAAGGAAATAATACATGAGGAGGTTTGAAAGAAAATGGCTCCCAAAGGGAGTGGCGTTATTAGGGGGTGTGGCTTTGTTGGAGTAGGTGTGGTCTTGTTGGAGGAAGTGTGTCTCTGTGGGGGTGGACTTTGATGTCTCTTTTCTCAAGCTTCCCTCAGCATGACAGTCGACTTCCTGTGGCCTTCTGATCAAGATGTAGCCAGCACCATGTTTGCCTGCATGCCACTGTGCTCCCTGTCATGATGATAAAGGACTGAACCTCTGAAACTATAAGCCATCACCTCAATTAAATATTTTCTTTGCAAGAGTTGCCATGGCCATGGTGTCTCTTTGTAGCTATAAAAAGCCCCGAGACACTGCGCATGTCACTAAAAAGGGAAAGATGTAATTCAGGTCTAAGACACTGCGCATGTCAGTGCATAGGGAAGGATGGTAATTCAGGTTTAAGACACTGCACGTGTCAGTGCAATTTTTATCCTGACAAATTTCATACCTGAGTATAAAGATGATATTAAATCATGTGACTAGGATGTTCATTCTTCCCAGCTTCCCTTGTCTGGGATTTTCGTGAGTGTTCCCTTTGGCTCCAGTGAAGCCGGGGGAAGATGGCTGTGTGGGGTACTGACTTACCAGAGGGCCAGCTCAAACTCGGGAAGAGACGAGTAACTGGCCAGGTAGGTGCCACAGTAGCTGAAGCAAAGCAAAGTGTAGTCCAGGAGGATGTTCCCTAAAATACAAAACCCAGGACAAGAACTTGACTGTGGCATCCAGATGAACTCACAGCCTCACACAAAGTGTCCCTTTCCTAGTGATTTGCATGTTTGTCCTTTGTCACGAAGTGTGTGGCCTCCTGGCCACCTCAAATTGCAAACAGAAAGCTCAGGGCGAAGTTAAGAACCATTTTCCATGCTTTTGTTGGAGATAGCTTTGTCTTGTTTTCTTTCAAACAGGGTCTTCTATGTCTTTGAAATTAGCTTCAAATTCATAATGCCTCTGCCTCTGTCTCCCAAGTGCGAGGATTATATAGACTTTTTCTACCACATCCAGTAAAATCCATTTTTATTAAGACCATTAGGTCACTCACTGTCTTTAGACTTTGGTGTAGTACTGAGTGGGAAACTACACCACAGTGTCCCAGCCTGATGTGAAATGAATGACCCTTAACGTCTCATAAATGTGAGACCTTGGGATTAGAACCCCAGAAGGGTTCTATCAGTTTATGCTCCCGCTGCCAGCAAGCAAGAGGCTACCGATTTCTCCACACTCTGACTGGCTCCAAAAACACTGGACTCCACTGACACAAACACAGCCCTGGATTTACACCACACTACAACTCTCCCCAGGGCTGCCGCCGCCTATGTCGTGTGCTCGCGCTTGTGTATGTGGCTGAGCACGCCTGTCTGAGGCCACCTGGCTGAGTCGCTTTCTCTCTTCCCTCTTCTACACGGGTGCTGCAGTTGAATCTGCTCAGTAAGGCTTATCAAGCAAGATCTTTTAATCTGCTGAGTCATTTTGCTGGCCCTAGGCCACACTTTAAAAAAAAAAAAAAACAAATTTGAGCCAGATCAGTTTAATTTCTGATTTGTGATCTGTCTGAGAAAGTGCCTTGTCATTCGTCCAGTCTTTCTCTGCTTCCTAAACGGTGTGAGGATATCCGGTTATTTTCCCACCTATTTTCCTCATTCTGTTACTTGCATGCTAATTTTTGTGATCTCTCTGATGTCTTACTTTTGTTAGTAAATATGTCAATCATTTTAAAATCCTTGACCTGAAATAGAGTATTCTACCATATTTTCTACTGCTTCTCAAATGAGCTTGCTTCTGCTGAATCCTGTTTCCACGGGATATGTTATAAGGAGCAGGAAGTCTGTCTTGACATGTTAGTTCAAACAGTCAGTTCTTCTGACGTCACTGCTGAACAATCCACACCCCTGGGAGTGTGGGTTTCTTCACTATTGACGTCACTTTTCCGGATCTAGCCCTCTCCCCAGCTCCATTGACCTGGGGTCCCGCAGGAACTGCACTGATCTGGGGTCCCGCAGGTATACCACTCTCCTAATTCCCTAAGCTTTTCAATGTCACAAAGACCTTCTGCCTTGCTACCTCCTTCTTTTATGTGTTTCAGAAACACTTTGGTATTATTTAAGGACTCCCTACTCTCTAAAATAATGAGCCTATGAGTGCCTTTCTGTGACAAATATTAGAAAATATTTATTTATAATAATAATGATTTCTATCCTGGAATATGTCCCCACGGAGTCATATACTTAAATATATATTGCATAACTACTTAATACATATTTAAGTCTGGGTCCCTGACATGTCTTTGAATTATTTCTAAGTATTGGTTAGATCTTCTGGTTGATACTGAATTACCCTGATGATAATGGGTATCTTTGATGATTTGTTTTTATTGTGAATTCTTCTAGGGATATGCAATATGAATGTTGTCTACTGGTTTGAATGAATGCCTGATTGCTTGCCCAGGGCTGGAGACATACAGTTAAATGGAGGTAAACGGAGGGCATCTTTTCATTTGTTTTTGAGACAGTTTCTCTGTATAACAACCCTGGCTGTTCTGGAGCTCACTTTGTAGACCTGGCTGGCCTCAAGCTCACAGAGATCCACCTGCCTCTGCCTCCTGAGTGCTGACATGAAAAGCATGCGCTGCCTTGCCTGGCAAGCTGGGAGCATTTAAACACGAAGTGTGGCTACAGTCCACATAAACAGTTCCTAATTTATGATTGGATTATGTCTTCCAGAGGCTGTGGGGATATACAGCAGGTGACAACTAGGACTCAGCAGGTCAACCCACCAGACAAGTGACTCTCTGTGGGGGAGCCCCAGTAGGCAAAGTCTGTGGGGTCATGCAAACCAGTTGCTCCTGTCTGTAATTTCTCTCATGTGGTACTTCATTTCTTCCTAAGAACTTCATTCCTTCCCTAATAACAGCTATGGGTATTTTCCCATTGCTTGTGTGTTTAATCTCATGTATGTATTCCATCTATTTGGGCACACACATAGCTGTGGATGGTCAGGAAGATGATTTCTGCTTAAATGTAATTTTGATGAATAGAAATATTACTAGGATATTTTTCATTACTCTGACATAGGAAAGTGATAATATTCTCAATCACAAAGACAGTTACTTAAGATTTCAGAAAAAAATTCAAAGCAAACTGCTTGCCCCTAGAGAGAAATACATAGAATTTTACAAGTTTCCAACACAAGAAAATGATAGGTGACCTAGGATTTTAATATATCAGTTTCCTTAATTTAATCATTGTACATTACTTCCATATAAGGAGAAGTTGCATATGAGTCTACGCCCACATATATTTATTATCTATATTTAAAATAAGCATATTCACAAAGTTAAGGTATACCTTATCAATTAAAAACTTTTAGACCATCATAAATTTAAGAAGTTGGATGATAGGGCATCTCTTAGGTATATCCCCAAAAGTGGTATTGCTGAGTCCAGGGGTAGGTTGATCCTGAATTTCCTGAAAAACCGCCACACTGCTTTCCAAAGTGGTTGCATAAGTTTGCATTTCCACCAGCAATGGATGACTGTACCCCTTATTCCACAACCTCTCCAGCAAAGGCTATCAGAGGTCAATTTCCCAGGTGTTTGTTGCTGATTCAAGGTCAGGCTTGAGGCAACTTTGGTAGACATACACACCTCATGCAGGAATGGACTTTCTGCCCATACTCCCTATCACTGAAGGTCCAGCCAACTAACTGTTATCATTAAGTCTTGAATTTCAATGTCATTTTCTGTCTGGTAACCTTCACCAACTTAGAACTATGTGCATGACCAAGTGTAGCTCACTGGACGGTCAGTGTGACCTCCCTAGCCTGAGAAAAACTGTGTGACTTATCTTGTGTTATGAGAGTGGGTTGGGTCCTGAAAATATAACATGTAATTGTCCAGAGTCTGGCTGTGAGGAGAGGAAGCTGTGTTGAGCTATGCACGGAGATGCTGGAACAAGACAAGAGCAGTGCAGGGTGTGAATGAGGGGTGTGTGCTGAAAGGGAGATGGGAGAAGATGTGCGAAGGTATGTAGTTACGTGGAGAAAGCGTGGAGAATGCATGTAGAATGTAACTGTGTGGAGACAAGGAAGATGAAGCTGTAGATGTCACTGTGTAGAGATGTGTGGCCATGCAGGAGAGATGTATGTATATAAAGAGAGATATGTAACTGAATATGTAAAGAATGTAGCTGTGTGGAGACAGAGATTCTCAGAAGGGATTATTCAAGATGAAGTCAAAGAGAAAGCTACTGTCAGAAAGTGCCGGAGTTTCCTTATTGTACTCTCAGATAGAAAAGTCTAGCCCTCACCGCATTCGTGCATTTTTCTGCATCCCTTGGAGCTGACTGGCACCCCAGTTAATAGCAGCCTTCATTAAAGTGTCTTAATCTGTGAAGAACACAGACTGATTTCTCTAGAAATAACACACAAACTACAGCGACCGTGCCTGACTTGACCCAAACACCTGTGTGACCCACGTGGTTCTGAAACCAAGGCTCCGCCAAAGATAAGCTTTCTGATTGTTCTGCATGTGGACTTTTCATTGTTAGTTTGGGGCAAGGTCTCGTTTTTAGCTCAGGGTGGTTTTAGGCTCTGGATCCTTCTTCCTCAGTCTCCAAAAGTCTGGGTTACATGTGCGTGTAATCACAACACTCAGACTCAGGTTGTGTTAAATGGGGGCAGGTATCAGATAGAGATTCCTGGAGATGCACAGCAAGCTCAGTCCATGGAGGCCAGCTGTATCTGTGAATGATTTAACAGTAATACAAAAATAATAGGTAACCAATGGACAAGTGCTTGGTGTGTGTGTGTGCACGCGAGCGTGTGTGCACACACACATTCCCTTAGAATCACCATAAACTTAACAGCAAACACCACATTTAGCCCTATTTTGTGGTTAAGAACACTGGGGTTTAGACGCATCTTTATTAGTTATACAAGTGCCAGTTCATGTTAGAACTCTAGTAAATCACCAGGAAAGAAGAAGAAACGCTGTCCTGGAAAAGTCAGTTCTCTAACCCAGTGTTTCTCACAGTTTAAAACGCACACAAAACACCTGAGAAGGATTGTTAAAGCTAAGCTGTTGGTTTGGTAGGTCTGGGGTGGGAGCCGATCTGTGTGTTTTTGAGGGAGTGGCTGTTTCTTTTTAACTTGCCCAGGCTGCCTCCTGCTCATGGGCTCCAAGAAGCCTTCCTTCTCAGCCTTTAAGTTTCTGGGTGCACAGGTGTGTGTCAACATAGCAAGCTGTTTCTGCCCTTTGGAGTAGTTTCTGAGGCTGCAACGGTGTTAGCAGGAAGCACAGCACACTGTGAATCAGAAGGCGATTGCCGACTCCATGAAACCTGCGGTAATCAGCTTGACTGCTTCTATTTAAAACAGCCCGTTCACAATATAAATAAACTACCTTCATTCATAAAAACTAGATTTGCTCACAGAAAAACATTCTTCAGTTGCCAGGTGTGTCAGGTGTGTGCTACACCCTTCAATCCCAGCTCTCAGCGAGTGGAGGCAGGTGGCTTTCTGAGCTTGAGGCCAGCCTGGTCTACAGAACAAGTCCCAGGACAGCTAGGGCTACACACAGAGAAACCCTGTCTCCAATGAAAACATAAACAAAACTCCTTCAGTTCCAGGGGTGGGAGGGCGTTGCGGGGAGGGTCTCCCAGATACCTTTTAACTTGTTTTTTCTGGACAGTGCAGGAAAGCTGTAGATGTAGATAATGGGTTTTAATCTGCGGTCTGAGAAAGCGACGACTTCACCAGGAACGTTAGTTGCCACGATGCCCACAATTCCGTTGATACACTGGAGCACAGTCTTCTTCTTGGTTTCAAGGTTAATGAATATTACGTAGTTCCCAGAAGGGTAGCAGATGGTGTGGTCGTTGACGAAATGGACGTTCTGACTCGGGAATCCTTGCACCCATCTTTGAGAAAAGAGAACTCGCCATCAGTGTAATACTTTTGTGTTTCCTTTTTAAACACAACAACTAGAAACACATCGGTTCCGTTTTTAACCCCTTTCTGTTCCCATTGCTCAGATAGCCACACATGTTCGCTATGAAACCAATGAGTCAATGAATAATAGAAATTTAAAGATCAGTAGGTCTTGGGCCGGTGAGATGCTCTGTAGGTGAAGGAGCTT
The DNA here is from genome assembly GCF_014885135.2 of Alexandromys fortis. NCBI lineage: Eukaryota > Metazoa > Chordata > Mammalia > Rodentia > Cricetidae > Alexandromys > Alexandromys fortis. The sequence goes on along the minus strand of NW_026067893.1, from coordinate 12,063,413 downwards.
GGAGAAAACAACGTAGCTGGGCTCTTTTCTGTTAATTTAGTTAAAAGAGTGAAACAACAACAACAAACAATCAAAACTCAACTAAGCAGGGACTGGAGAGGAAGATGGCTCAGTGGTTAAGACCATTGGCTGCTCTTCCAGAGGACCTGGGTTCAATTCCCAGCACCTACATAGCAACTCACAACTGACATCCTCACAAGGAAATACATACAGGCAAAACACCAATGTTCATAAAAAAAAAGTTTTAAAAAGTCAACTAGACAAATTAAAAAACAAAACAAAACCCTTTGAGTGGAACAGCACACTATATGGTTGGAAACCACATCAACTGCTTCGCAGTTTACACGTATGAAGAGTATATGTTGCCCTGTTTCAGACTTTAGATACAGATAAACACGGGAAACAAAAGGATATGAAATCTATGCCAACGAAAGGCTTAGAACCTACATGAAAGGCACATGTTAGGTGAAGTTTGTGTGGTAAGTACATAGTGAAAGGAATGCCTAAGATAAGGAAAATTTCATTTTATTTAGATATTATGGTGGCAAGGGAGTGAAGCGCACAGGTTTCCTGAGACCCTCAGGAAAGGGAAGCGCACAGCAGTGAAGGAGTGAATCGCGAGCAGCACCCAGAACGTGGAAGAAAAGTCTTGTCATATGACTCTTTCAGATTTCCAATGCACATAAATCCGGAGTGGGGGGGCGAGGGAGGAGTAGGGATCGATCCGCCCTCAGCTGATGAAAATCGCCTAAGACGATGCAGGAGCCATGGGTCTCAAAGTGCAGAAAATACCGAGGCGGGAAGAGGGCGCAGAAACAAAGGGAGGAGGAAAAGAAATCCTGGGCAAACAAGGGAGGGACCCTGTAGCGGGAAACCAAGGGGCGATCATCCAGTGGGGGTTCCAAGGGGGTCGCACAAAGGAAGCTGCCAGAGGTTGGGGAGGGGAGAAGCAGAGCGAGTCTGCAGGGGGTCCGAGGGGTGGGGGGTCGCGACAGATTTCCCTGCACCCCGCCCCGCGCGGCCGCGATGTCGCACCTCACCGACAGGGAGGCGTTGGTGAAGTGCGTGGAGGCATCTTCGCGCTCCCGGCCTTGCGCCATGGCCACTCTCGGGTCACTCCGGGCCGCGGCCGGCCGTTACTCCGGGGTCCTGCCAGGTCGGGCTTCGGCGCCCGCCCAGACGCCACTGTTTACACCGGTATCCCGGAGACCGGGAGCCCCGCGCCCATTGGCTGGCGGGCCACGCCTATAGGGGGAAGCGAGCAGCGGGGACCCTTGGACTTGCAGGCTGCAGAAGCTGTGCCCCGCCACAGTTTCTTGTAAAAAACGGCTCTTGGTTTTGCATGCTGACCTGGCCACATTGCTTCTAGCGACACGCCTGGAAATATTTATTTACTTATTTCCCTCACTGACTGAGCCCACTTTCCACCCAGAGGAAAGTGAGAAACAGGAACTTGCCTAAGTGCCTAAGTGCCAAGGTCTCAATGGTCCTGTAACATTTCACGTGTCCCCTCGGATAGCACAAGTCGTCAAAAGTAATCAGGCCAATGACAGGCCAGGCTCTTCTCCCCTCATCCCCTTCTCTGTCCTCCTCCCTCCCTTCCTGGGGCTTCGCCCTCATTTCTTCAGGCTCTTTCTTTCTCACCAGGCCACTGTCAACCGAAAGCAAACAAAACAAAGCCCAAACAGAGGTTCTCCAAAGAAAATACTATGTATTCGGGAACAGCAGAGCATGGTCCCGGGAGCAGTCACAACACAATTAAGTGTTCCAGCTCTGAAGGAAAGGGCTTCCCCAATGGAAGCGTTACAACTCTGAGGGAGAGGGCTTCTTCAGTGGAAGTGCTATAGGTCGGCTAGAAATGGTAGCTTGGCAACCAGGAACCATGGAAAGTCATACCGCACTACAAACCTCATCAAAGAGCTTTATTGGGAGGGGAAAGCCCAGGAGGGTGGCTGACTCTGCTAGAGCGAGAAGCAGACCCCACTGAGTAGAAGGCAGGATTTGTGTAGAGTTTCTTAGGGTTTGGGGTTTTCCAGGGTGGCCTGGAATTGGTGGGAATTTTGGGGCCGGATCTTGGGGCAAGCTCAGGAATTGTTGGGATTCTTTTTCTTGGCCCTGGTCTTGGGCTTGAGATCAAATTGGGTTCCCGGGCAAGTCAGCATGTTCTTTCCTACCCTCTTGCCCTTACCGTAATAAACTACTGGTGTATTCAGGTAGGTGAAGCAAGGGGAAGTTTTAAAGAAGAAAAACCAGGAAGACTATATTAAATATTTGAAACAGTAAGCGACAGCAATGACATTTACCAACGGGAATGACGAGGTAGGACAGAAAGATGGGGAACCATGCAGACGTGGGAAAGGAAATGGCCCTCTAGCTGGAGTCTAGCAACTGAGAATCAAACATTGTAACCCACTAGCACTTGCCTGGGGCCTTATTCCCAGCCAGCTGGAGACCTGAAATTTTCTAGGACTCTCGTCAGATTTTGCCTTCACAGTACAGGGATTTGTCTAAATCAAACCCCCTTGTGCAATCCTTGTGGCTCCTGGTCAGACTTCATCATTTTAATCCCATTCAAGGAACCTCCTATAATCCCATATATCAAAAAAAGAAAAGAGGAGCTGTGGTTTTTAGCAGCTCTCTGAGATAAAACTTGAGAGCTGGAAAATTCTATCTAAGGCCAGTACTAAGACATGCAATTGGAACGCTCCTGAGAACCTCACACCAACACTGGGGCGTTTTGTTCCTGCTGTGGGAGTCTTTCCTCGTAAGCTCTGTAGTTAAAAATCTATGTTAAACCTGTGCTAATAAACTCTCTTTGAGAAGCCCGCACCCAGGCTCGTTCCTTGAGTTCTTTCCTTCTTTCTGTTTTGAGACAGGGTCTCATTATAAATTCCTGGCATGCCTCCAATTTATAGAGATCTGCCTGCTTCTGCCTTCTGAGCACTGGAATTAAAGGCATCAGCCACCAAACTAGGCTTTTTTTTTTCCTTAGCCAACTCCAAATCTGCTCCCTACTGGCTTGTCCTGTAATTCCTGTGCGTGTGGGTGTGTGGGCGTGTGCGTGCAATCCGTGAGTCAGTCTCTCTCTCTCTCTCTCTCTCTCTCTCTCTCTCTCTCTCTCTCTCTCTCTGTGTGTGTGTGTGTGTGTGTGTGTGTGTGTGTGTATGTAAGCCTTGAATCCTGGTCTTTACCTGAATTAGGACACTCCTCCAATCCCAATTATGTGAATTTCTCAGGCTAATTTCAGTGACAGGATGGAGGTGTGGAGCCATTGCTTCTCTCCCTCTCCTCACAGACAACGCCAGTAAATGAGTTACTTCAGAAGCATAAATGATCACTTTTGTGTCTTTCCATATGCTAGCATTTATTTTAGAACAATAAGCTCACAGGTTCCATCAGTCCACTGGCTTTAGTTAATCAAGTACTCCTAGTTTACAGCAGTAACTGTGGCCATTGGCAATCCCAGTTCCATTCTAATTGCTAATATGAGCTCTCAAATTACACACCATTTTACACACNAATTTGTTATATATATATATATATATATATATATATATATATGTTATAGAATGTGTGTGCTATGGAAGACTAAGAAAGAGTTAAAGAGGCTGAAGGTTCCAGAGGGGCCTCAGCGAAGGCAAGAGTGGAATCCATAGAGATGCAAAGAGAAACAGCACCGAGGTATAAAGAGAGTGCCACCAGGGACCCCAGGCCCCCAAGAGTTCTGACAGGAGACTGACACACAGAGCTCCAAGCAAGGCTCACTGGGCTCCTGCAAATGGCAATGGGTGGACCAGGGTACTTGATGCTGAGCTGAAACCCCACGGTTGTTATAATTTGGGGTTATTCAGGGGAGAGAGCACAGCCTGAAAGCTGCTGACCTATGCAATTGCTGCAGTCTGAGGCTGAACACACATTAGAAGGACACATGTCTGGCGGGAATGCTGTTGTGTGAGGGTCTCAGTGGCCCCATGCAGGTTGTGTGTGTGTGTGTGTGTGTGTGTGTGTGTGTGTGTGGTAGCTATTATCATGTGTACAAGACCCTCTCTTTGTAAACTCCTGGCTGGACTTGTTTTCTTTGCTTAAACTTCTACTAGTCGACCCAAGGCACTCTGATTGTCACAAATTACAGTTTTTCACTGCAAGAGGAGGTACCCCACCCTTCTAGAGGGCATTATTTAAAGGCAAAACCAGAAAAGTTACATTAGTACGGTGTGGAATGACAGGGTCAGTCCTGATTGGCTCGTATCTAGGGACTTTTCAGAAATTTTATATTTGAACCTCGCCTATTGCTTGTCAAGTTTTTTTTTTTTTATCGGCTGACCTTCAGGTGGGGACATTCTGTGGTTCTCTGTACTTTCCAGAGGGCTACTCTGTTACTTTTGCCCCTAGCCATTCCTGAGGACTGGAATGTTTTACGGGAAATAGCTTATACAAGACTCAGTTGGAGGTGGAGGACAAAATGGAGGAACTTTGGTTCTTCACTCTGAATCTTGTAGTAAGTCTGAGGGACTAAAGATGCTGAGAAGCCCCAGGCTGGAGGAGGAAAAAGTACAAATTTCTCTAGCAGTTCACTTGGTACTGTAGTCTTGATCGACAGTCAATAGGCAGAGCTAAGTAGTAGGTTTTCTGTAGCCCAATAATAGGTTTCTCTGCCGAGGCAATAAGCTCTGAAGCTCCTGAGGAAGGAGCTGCAGCAATGGCCAAGAAGGAGTTGGGCTTTTGGGTGCCTTTTCTTTGTTGGAGATTCTCTGAGAGGGTGGGGTTTGGAAAGAGAGAGAGACCATGCAGGAAAGAGCTGGAGGTTCCACCCCAAAGGTAAGTAGTGTCTATGCAGTGGTTTTAAGTGAAACAGACATAATGTGAGGACATCAGGTCATTTACCCCATTCTACTGCTTATCAGGTAGCTGTGTAGGCTCTGGGAAAGAGTCAGTGGTTTTAGCAAAAGTCTCAAGTTTCTGCAAAGTAGGGCAACTATTGCCGTACACAGCAAAGGTGTTATTTTAGAGAAAACCTCTAAAACTGGGGATCCAGTAAAGCATGGCTTAGTGGCATGACCTTGAGAGAGAAGGGAGCGATTCTGCTCTGAGGAAACCATCTGCTCTTGGACTTGGCTCTGAACACTGACTAAGGGCTTGAGGGGGAACAGGTTCCTTGCTAACACTTTCTCCTCTTTGTTTGCCATTTGTGTAACATCTGAAGCCATCTGGTTTTAGTCCTAAGGAACTCATAGAGTATAAACAGTCTGGCCTTGGGACCTAGTCTGTTATTTTGTGTCTGCTGCTGACAGCATGCTTGCTTCTAGTGCATAAAACTAGCTAAAGCCTCGGAGGTTTGTCTTGGCGTTTTTTTTTTTTGTTTGTTTGTTTGTTTGTTTTTGTTCTTTCTCTGGGTTTCCTACCTGTCTCCGTTCATCTTAACACGCCACAAAAGCTCAGCACATTCTACTTTTGCTCATGTGATCTGACTTTCTACCGATTGCTTTGTCCTCTGGGGTCTTTCATGTTTCTCTGTTCCTTTGGACTAGAGAACAGGGCTCTCCCACACATGAGCATGCTCTGTGGCTTCTCTGCACCGTGAGTTGAGAGTACTTGCTGTGTTGACAAAAGCTTGAGCCAACAGGAAGTCAGTGCTGAGGGAGTAGTGATTGTGCTTGGCTTCGGATCAAACATTGCGAAAAGAACCTTTGACTTTTGGGAGCTGGAGGCAGGAGGACTGTGAAATCAGGACTTGTCAGGGTGACACAGCAAAAGTCTGTCTCAAGCACAGCAAAGTGGATGTTTACATAACACCTGCACTACAGATGTGTGGTCCCGTTTCACAGCTGGTGCAAATGGAGAGCGTAGGTATGGTTGCTGGAGCGTGAGCTTGTTCTTAGTTTTCAACTAAAACCCAGTTCTCCTGAAAGATACAAAGCTAGAAGGAGGGCTGTGAGGGAAGCTGGCTGAATTAAATATAAGGTCAAGTGGGAAGGGGAAATATCTGTCAGTTAAATTATAGCAGCATTGGAGGACTTTTACTTTGCGTTTATTAAAATCACTCTTTTGAACCCAGGCAAACTGTTTTCATAACACAGCTCCTTTAGAATAGATTCTTTTTTCCTGCTTTAATCTGTTGAGTCTAAGAAAAGGAAATTGCATATGGCATAAATTGAAATATTGCTTCAGCCTACTCATTTTGAACCCAGATCGCCTGAACTGCATTTCAGATCATGCCTGAGCTGTTCCCTTCCAGCACTAACTACCCTCTGTGCCTAGAATAGCTTTTCATTTAAGGAAACAGCAAACGTGCTCTCTGCTCTCTGGGGATTTTATTCTAAGCCTTGGGCATCCATCCTGCAGGTTCAAACAGCAGTACTGTTGCCTCCCAGCGTACGGGATTTGAAGACAAATCCCTGCTTTCGGAGGGTTAAGCCGGGAGGAAATGTGTCTCTCAGAAAGGACAGGATATGGTAGCAGTTTCCGGAGAGTCTGGGACTAGACTGCAGTTGGGAAAACAGCTCTGTCCTTTTAAAGTGTATTGATTCTGAGCTAACATCTGAACTGTCTTACTTAGGTCTTCATTGCAGTGAAGAGACATCATGACCACAGAAGCTCTTACAAAGGAAACATTTAATTGTGGTGGCTCATTACAGTTCAGAGGTTCAGTCCATCATGGTGAGGAGTGTGGAGACATGCAGGCAGGCGTGGTGCTGGAGAAGGAGCCCAGTGTAAAGACCACACTTCCTCCAACAGGGCCACACCTCGTAATAGTGCCACTCCCTATGAGTTTGGGGGGGGGGGCAAATACGTTGAAACGACCACAGACTCTAAGTTTCTCATCCATGAGATGATGCTATCGACAGCACATTTATTCTCTCTCTCTCTCTCTCTCTCTCTCTCTCTCTCTCTCTCTCTCTCCCTCTCTTTCTCTCAAGCAGGTGAACAGTGAACTAGATTATCTTTTAACATCCTGCAGCATTTTAATTTAATACTATATTTTGAATTTATTTATACTTGCATAAATAGCTCTACTTCATCTTTTAAACAGTTTCCTTTTAATAATGCAAGTTTTTATATTCTCCCCCCCATGAACCAAAATGTTTTTTATTCATTTTTTGGGTTTAAATTATTCTTTGGTGACACCCTTGACCTGAGATTCTTTATCATAACTCCTAACCCTTGCACAGATGCAGCCAGCCACTTTCCTTGGCTGCCCCTCTGTACCCATGTATCGGAGGCCCACCCATTCTCCTGGTTCCTTGTCTTCAGCCTTCATTGTGCTGCTTTGGTGCTCAGCACGAAGTTCCCCCACCAACTTGACATACACAGGCCCATCCCTATTGGATGCAAGCACACAAAGATGGGCTTGGCGCTTGTCTAAGACAGCGTCACATATGACACATGCTCGGCTCCGTGGATGAGGGCCATCTTCAGCACCTCTTGAAAAACAGCGTTAACATCCCTTACACCTCCAGCAGCAAAGCCTTCCTTGGCCATCGTGGTAGATGATGAGCCTTGGCGGCGACCGGGAAAAGATGCTTTTCTATTGTAAAGAATCAGTGTCTTAGCCATGCATGGCGGCACATGCCTTAATCCTAGCACTTTGGGGCGCAGAGACAAGTGGGTTCAAAGACTGGTCTACATAGTGAGTTCTAGGATAGACAGGACTATGAAGAGAGACACTTTCTCAAAAAGGGAAAACATCACTTTCTTAAAATGTTTTTTAGAATAACATATAGTAAAATATTGTCGCTGTGAGGACCAACCTCTAGGAGCTCTGGGTTTGAGGGGGGTCTACAGAGTTGGCAGACCATCAACCAACTTGACTTTTCTATCTGAGAGAGTAAAACTTAATTCTCTGGGGCTGTCAAGGAGGGTTAAACTTAACTCTCTGGGGCCAGTGGAAAGGGGAGCTCGCTCTCTCTCTCTCTCTGGACATTTCTTTGTTTTTTTTCTCTCTCTCTCTCTCTTGTCTTTATTTTTCCTTTTCAGCTTATATATCCCAGCAAAATCTTTCAAGCAATATAAAAGGTATAATGTGGGTGCATTCTATTTTTCAAGTGAATGAATATTGAATACAGATAAAAAGGCGTCTTTCCCATTCCCCTCACATGATTAAACACCCCATATACTATAGATTATAACAAATTATTCCATCAAGCACAAATGTTCCTATCCAAGCAACTGATAGTGTAAGCGAGCAAGGTATTTTTCTCAGCCAGTTCTTTTACTGGCAGCCTGCATTTTGCAGTTACAAAGAAATGACTTTATTGCTTATCTCAAAAGGTAATCTTATAAAGAACCTTAAAAGAATCACAAACCTAAACTTTTATTTGTGAAAAAGAGCCATCTCTATTTAAATCCTCAGGGAGCATATTTTTTTCATCAACAGGTTTTTAAATCTATATCTGTATCTATCTATCTCTCAACATTAAGATTAAAAGATGTTGAGCTAGTTGGGCTTCTGTGACTCAGCTGTTTCTCTTAATCCCTAACCTAAGCTACAATCTATAAGGCTCCTTAAGGGAAACTCCTGTACTCTAGGTATGTGACACTTGTTTTACTTTTTGTCCTCTGCAGCCTCTGCTTTATCAGGGGGCAGGGCAACACATATCTTTTTTTTACTTATATTAGGTTTCTCATTAAGCTAACCTCTATCATAATCCCTTCCTAGATTTATTAAAGGCCATGAATCATCAAAAATCTTATTTAAAAAAAACTATTATTGTATAAAATCATTGCTTCAGTTAAACAGTACAACTTAGGAGGAAATCATTTTCATAATAATCCACAGGTAAAATGCCCAGTTGAACAGGACATTTTCAAGAGATAATCACACTACATGAAGAGCAATGGGGATCTCCCCATGCCCATTCACACCGGGTCAGATACCAGAGAAAAATGGCACTGGCCAACATGTAAGGCATATGAGCAGCAAGAGACATTCTGGGGCCGAGGCTCTCAGGGCCCTACTGTCCAGGATTCACCCACCAGAGCTTTCCTTCCAGTGGGCCGACCCCCTGAGGTCAATTGCCATTTGGTGCTCTCCTCTGACATGGCCACTGGTAATAAAAAATATACAAGGTTCTCAAATGACTGCAGAGTCTGCTTGATCATGTCCCTGCCCCCACTTCATCCATGTCACGGCAGTGTCACTGTCTAGAAGATGTCTTCCAGCCGAACAAAAGTGGCCAAAATTCTTGAATCATCCCCTTACACAACATGAACTGGTCCTCCCTCTTTCGCTGTTGACCAAGGTTACTGTCCTACCTGGTCCTGCAGTCATTTAGTCCCAAAGAAATACACAGAGGTCTACATTAATCATAAACTAGTTGGCCTATTAGCTCAGGCTTCTTATTAGTTCTTACATCTTAACTTATAATTCTTGTCTGTGTTAGCCACATGGCTTGGTACCTTTCATCAGTGAGGCATTCGTATCTGCATCCTCTGCATCTGGGTGACAACTGAAGACTGAGCTTTCCACGTCCCAGAATTCTCCTGTTCTCCTCGCCCTGCCTTTACTTCCTGACTGGTCATCCTACCTATACTTCCTGCCTGGCTACTGGCCAATCAGCATTTTATTAAAATAATACAAGAAGGGCTGGAGAGATGGCTCAGAGGTTAAGAGCATTGCCTGCTCTTCCAAAGGTCCTGAGTTCAATTCCCAGCAACCACATGGTGGCTCACAGCCATCTGTAATGGGGTCTGGTGCCCTCTTCTGGCCTGCAGGCATACACACAGACAGAATATTGTATACATGATAAATAAATAAATATTTAAAAAAATAAAATAATACAAGATAAAAGACCATCGACTCTCAGCAATTCCCTTTTGGTAATGCATTACCAATTGGAGGGAAATATTACCCTGAAGTCTGTAGATAGTTTTTCTTGCTTTTTAATTCTACCACATATACGGGTGCTGCAATAACCAATGTGTGTTTCATTTTTGCATGTCTTAAAGTTAATACATAGTCATAATGTATCTCTTTCTGTGCCTTGCTTTTAGGACTCAGTCATGTTTCTGGGATGCACTTGAGTTGGAAGCTAGGTCTGCAGTTTATTGGTTTCCATAAACCACAGTTAATTCCTTTTAACTAAAGCTCCTTTCTTTCTATACCATTTGTTCCTGTTTAACTTCTTATTTTGAGGATATTTTTTATCTTCATTGACCAGAGTCTGGCCTTCCTACCTTATTCACTCAACCAAAGTTTAGCCAGTATCTTTCCATAGAATTCTTTGATGAAGTCCATCTTCCCTGCTAGGGACTGTCATAGAATTAATTAAACCAAACAGAAAATTTATTAACTGGAGCCTTAGGCTAGATGCCCAACTCTAGGCTGAAGAAAACAGATGAAGGCAAATGTAAAAATGTTTAAAAATGTTTAACCAAAACGGTCATTTGGGTATTTCATCCCTCTTTCCCGATGCTGATGTGAGCTTTAGATTTAATCAGAGCAAGAGTTTGGGGAGTGGGTAAGAGGCACGCATGATGAATAGTGCTGGTCAGGCTATGATTTGGTTGACCCACAGCTCAGTCTGTTTCTACAGGATAACCTTGAAGGACTCTTTATTGCTTGTATGGACAATCTGGTTTCCAAAGATGATGGCTCCTGTGTTGGGGTGTTTGTCACATGAGATGATCTGTCTGCAAGGCTCTCTTATTCTTCAATCAAGGTGTCTTCAGGTTTACAGGAATGACTGGCACCGATCTGGAGCCTTTTCTCATATTTGGAATAGGGTGTTACAAAAGCTAATAGTCACCTACTTCAGTTATTCTTAACTTAAAAAAAACAAATGTTTTTATTTAAATATCAACTGTAAGGCAGTTAAGGTGACCTCTTAACAATCTGAACTTAATCCTGTCAACATAGATTATATATTTAAAAGTATGAAATTAGCCATCATTTTTTGAAAAGTCACAGAAGGATGCTGTATTAAGTGTCCACATCTGAACTGTGAATTTGAGCATTATTTAGAAGTTGAAAATGTCTTGTCTTGAGGGTTTTTAATTTTTCATCTTTTACAGTACATTTAATTCAGTTAATCTCTCCAGGCTAATTATTGATCTTCACAGCTACAAAATATATAGTCCTGTGCCATTTTACCTGTGGTCAGCAGCAATAGATGCCCAGATGCCCCAGTGTGTTCTCAGCTGCCAGGACTTACACACCATCTCTACTACAATGCAGTCCAATAGTCTTGTTCAATGGTTTGCTCTAACAATATTTTTTTCGTTGTTTCTTTGAAGAGTTCATGTTTGCTCTCTGCTTATTAGACTGGCCAGATGGGAAGCCTCACCCGCTAGGGTACTGCCGTCCCTTGAGTGGAATCTTTAGCTCTATCTGCTGGTCAACCCACTTTGATATTTTCTTCCATAGTTTTAGTGAACACAAGACAAACCAAGACCAAAAGTGGTGCAAGCTCCAAGGACATTCTCTGCTTCTCCAGTAATAGAGCTGGAAACAAACTCCAGACATTTTATTCCCTAAATAGCACCAGAGTTACTGGCTTTCATCCATTGGCGGTGGGAATCCTGGTGCTCAGACTCTGCCCTACTTCCTGACTCTTAAGTGAAACGCTCACCCACCCTCTGATCTGCTCTTTTTTCTTTTTTTCCTATGGACCCAAGAAGCTAAATTTCCTCAGTCCACTGTGCTTAAGTCAGCTTGTACTCTTTCTAGGACTTCCAAACAAATGCTTTAACGGATGGAATTCTGAAAGCGCAACCAGCATTCTGAGACTACTGATATCCAGATGTGTGGTCCTCTGGGTGGGCTAAAATGTGCTTCTGTGGGTGAGTAGGGATGGTGGCTCCTATGTAAGCTAGTCCTGACAGAAAGAGGGAAAGTCTGTCCAGGATGCTAAACCACCTCCAGGGAGTCGTAGGTAACAGCAGGAGCCTTTGAGGTGACCCAGGCCACAGGACCCAAGTCTTGGAAATCTTGGGGCAGAGCAAGAGTTGAGAGTAGAGCCCGACAGTTCCTAGAATCAAGGGTCCCAGCAGCCCAGAGGCCGGTACTATTTGGACTACCGGGGCATTGGTGGCCAAGGAACGGGTATGGAAAGTAGGGAGGTCGGGGCCTTAGTCCTGTGTGAAGGCAGATAGGCGACCACTTTCTGCCTGGAGGAATGAGGTGTCTCTCAACGTCTCAGCTCTGGCGAATCTCCAGGCGGCCAGGGCGTGACGCAAGGGACCATAGATCCTCTTTTTTAAGTGCTGAGCTGTGTGTGGGCGGGGCCAGGTCCGGGTTAGTGGGCGCGGTCTGGGCGGGGCTGAGCGCTGGCACTTAAGGCAAGCCAAGGCTAGGCCATGTGCTTCCGGAGTCGTCTGCAAACAAGAGAGGGTTCTTTGTGGCTTTTGGCCTGCACAGCATAACGATGTCCGAGGCATCCGCCAGAAGCTTGGGGAAAGGTGAGGCTGTCCGCGGCGGTCAGGCTCCGGGGACCCGGGATGTTCGGGATGTCCCGGATCTCCGTGCCATTTGGGCGGTGACCATCTCTTCTCTCCTGCAGGAAGCGCGCCTCCCGGTCCGGTCCCGGAGGGTCAGATCCGCGTCTACAGCATGAGGTTTTGCCCCTACGCTGAGAGGACGCGGTTGGTCCTGAAGGCCAAGGGAATCCGGTGAGAAGGAGGGCGACGACTCCCTAGCCGCCTCGCCCCAGACCCTCAGAATGGTGGTTTGTGTTCAGCCTTTTGTAGGAGACTTAAGTTTCGCCCCAGCTCCACCCTCTTTTATTTTTCAAGGGGAGGATAGCCGCGGACTCCAGGGCTCTAGGTCAGCCAGACTGTTTAAGCATTCCACGGCTTGGAAAAGCAGTTTCTTCAGTGATATTAGTGGTTTGCACATGATCGCTAAACACTGTGGAGGGTGTCTCAGCTCTGGTCCCTGGATTCTTGATCTACTGAGCTTCGCCTTCACCTAGAGGCAAAGGTCACAACTTGACCTGGCAAGCAGAGTTCTGAGTCAACCTTCTTGTAAGCTCTAAAAGCCTCTTTGCAAAGCCTTATTATTGAAAGTAACAGTAATTGACCTACAGGTCAACTATAATTTCATTCCCAAAGTGTCAGCCTCAGAGATGAGCACTGCTCCGTGGCAGAGGGTTTTGGTTTTCCCTTAGCAGCTGGTATGTATGTATGTATGTATGTTCATTATTCTGTCGGTACATGTACCTTTTAACACAAACACACACACACACGCATGATTTAGCCTGGCTCCAGTAGACTCTTTTATTGTTTTGTATAAATTTTAAAAATTATTTTATTTGTGTGTGTGTGAGTGTGTGTGTGTGAGTGTGCATATGAGTTTATGAGTGTGCATATGACTTTATGTGCACCATGTGCTTGCGGGAACCCACAGAGCAGAAGAGGGCATTGGATCTCCAGGAACTGGGGTTCAGACAGTTGTAAACATTGTTGTGGAAACCCAAATCCTTAACCACTGGGCCGTCTCTCCAGCCCTCATACTCTTCATGATTTTTAACCCCCCCTTTTTTTGAAAACATATCAACACAATTGGATTTTATCTGATACATTTTATAAGATGTTTAGGATTTTTTAAAAAAATATTGTAAGGATTTCAAATTTTATATTAATAAAATGAATTGTTGAATCAATTCAACTCATTTTGAACCGAATCAAAATGAAATGAGTTTTTATCAGGTGATTCTAATATTCTGAGTGGGTATGAGCACAATCCAGTTAGTTGCCTCCTATCAAGTGACCCAATGGCCTTGGACAGGTGAGCAGATAAAGATGCTTTGTAAGTAAGTAGTATCACACCCTGAGATAGAGTTTCTCTGTGTGGCTTTGGAGCCTGTCCTGGAACTCACTCTATAGACCAGGCAGCTCCTAATCTCAGCGATCTGCCTGCCTCTGCCTCACGAGTGTTGGGATTAAAGGCGTGCACCACCCGAGGTCCCACCTTTGAAGGAAAGTCTACAGCGTGTGACGAAGATGGACCCTGGGGACCTTAAGTGAAACAAGTCAGATAAAAACAAAGGTGACCTCTGTGTGGTTCACTTGCAGGAGGGCGTGGGAACCAAGTTCTCAATCTGAAAATGTGGCGTGGTGACGACAAACGAGAACTGGCTTCCTAAATCCCGGTCTCGTCCACTAAGTAGACGGGAGAACCAATCAATGCTAATTTCAGGAAAACAGAAAATGCCTTGCTCTCTTCAATCCTCTTGCGTCTTCCAGGCACGAAATCGTCAACATCAACCTGAAAAACAAGCCTGAGTGGTTCTTCAAGAAGAATCCGTCTGGGCTGGTGCCGGTTCTGGAGGACAGTCGTGGTCGCTTGATCTGCGAGTCCCTCATCACTTGTGAGTACCTAGATGAGGCGTACCCGGAGAAGAAGCTGTTCCCAGACGACCCTTACGAGAGAGCTTGCCAGAGGATGACTGTAGAGTTATTCTCTAAGGTACGTGTATGAAATCCCTGCTGGTGTTTTGTCTTAAGCTAAATCAGTGCTGCCCCTTCGTGATGGTTCAGGGGCTGTGGACATTAACAGAGGACTATACTCCACTGCCGTGCCCACCCAGGCTCTCGAGCTCCGCTCCTTGCTTGCCTTTCACAGTCGGCCCTCTTGGCTCTTTCTCCTGACTCTACTCCTGACGAGTCCCCCCATCCCGATCCGTCTTGCCACATGACCCCTCATCTCTCTCAGCTTTTGCTGGGAGTCTTCTCCCCTTCTTTTACTTAGTTTAGGAGGCCTTGTTGTATATGCTTGAACCTGCTGCCCTCCAGAAACGTGTCCAGGCAGCTCAGGACTCCAGCTCTGTTCCGATAAGCTTTTCCTCGCTGAGGCTCTAGGCCCTCTGCCCGGGTAACTGCCTGCCTGCCTTCTTCGCCTTGCGAATGTGAGCTCCATGAAGGGTGTGCGCCCATCACTGATCGCTTACTGCTTGGAAACGTTCAGATTATTGGGTGCTCTGGGGCAGATTTCTTGTTTCACCTCTAGCCTCTTAGGTCATGTGTAAACAGATCTAACACAGTGCCCAGAGCAGACTTAAGTGCCATGGCCAGTCTGTAGCAGTGAGAAGCCACTGTGGTTTCTGGGGGAAAATGTGATTTTACATCTTATTTATCGTCAGGCTGGATTAATTCAAATTAGTATTAGCAGAGAGATGATGAGCAAAAGCCATGAGTTTAGACACCAGGAATAGCGATTCTCTCTTACATCCAATCAGATGAATCACTTTGGTAGTACGGTCAGGATATAAAGGAGCACTTTGCCTATAAAGAAAAATTGCTTTTAAAAAAATATTTAGAAGGGGGCTGGAGCGATAGCTCAGTGGTTAAGAGCCCTGGCTGCTCTTCCAGAGGTCCTGAGTTCAATTGGCTCACAATCATCTGTAATGAGATCTAGCGCCCTCTTCTGGCATTCAGGCATACATGGAGGCAGAATGTTGTATACATAATAAATAAAATCTTTAAAAAATACTTAGAAGAAGGGAGATGGACAATGAGACATTCTGGTTTGGAGGCACTGCAAAAATGGCAGGAAGTCATTTGGCTTAGTAGAATAAAGGCAAAAGAGTAGAGGAAGTGGCTGGAAATTTACATGGAATGCTAGGGGGTGTAGAAACGAGTGCCAAGGTGGCTGGGGGAACGCTCTGTATGCAAGAGAGCTTCTCTGCAAGTACAAGGTCTCTGGTGCAAATCCTCAGTGCCCCGTAAAAAGCTGGGGTGTCTGTGTGCCTGAAGTCCCCGCATTGCTGGTGTGTGTGTGTGTGTGTGTGTGTGTATGTGTGTGTGGCGCATGTAGTGGCAGGGGAGGGTAGTTTCACCCTGTTCTGGAGAGCTCCCTGCCCAGCCAGCCCAGGTAGTCCAGCTTAAACACAAATTTGTGAGCAGCAAAAGACTCTGTCCTATGGCAGTAAGGTGATGAGTGACAGAGAAGTCACCATGTTCTGCTTTGCTTCTACATACACATGCATGGGTGTACTGCACCCACACACTCCAGTGCATGTGACCCCTCCCCAACACACACACACACACACACACACACACACACACAGCAGATACAGACACACACGCGTGCGTGCACACACACACACGTTTTATGATTTATTTACTGACTGTGTAGAAAGCAACACTCGGGTTGCCCACCATTCTTCCCGTTTATCCGGGGAAAGGGCAGCCTTTGCACCACATGCTCCTGTGCTGGAAGCCATGACTCATCACAACAGAGATGCCCTCTGGCCTGCTGGAGGGGCTAGTCATCTTCACCACTGGGCACTTGCGAAAGAGACCCAAGCTAAGACAGTACTATGTAAAGATTGTATATCACTGGAGACTTGAGATACCCAAGTCACACAAAAGCATTGCAAAAGGGAACTGACAAAATAATATTGAGCAGCTACTAAGGGACAGTATGGGTCAAAGATGGCAGTGTGGATGGAAGGGCTGTGTGCAGGTCATCAGCCCCCACAAGGTCAGCTGTACTAAGAAGACACAGATGGGAGTTCCTGAGCCTGAGTGGGCGGGCTTTCTTCTTTCACAATGAGGTCATCCTGAAGAGCTGAGTATCAAAACTCACAACTCCAACACACTCATTAAAGCTTCGGTCACCACACCTGTCACGTCTTCAGGGACTCAAGTCCACTTCGAGTAGTCGTTTGTGGGTCTAAGAAGAACTCAGAAAACTGCTCTTCCCAGCTCCCTTTGCAGCTGGGGCCATGGCCTGTGGTCTAGGCCCTTCCTGTTAGATACCCACGGGAGCTGTTAACTGAGATCAGGGCAGGTGAAGAAACAGGCCTGGTGTGGACGGCTGGTAGAGCTCCTAGTTAGAGGGGTGGTGGTGGTTGCAAGATTAAATTCTAGGGAGCAGTGGAGTTTCTAGTCGTCCCAGTGCGAGAACCCCAGTGCCCATTAGAGCTCACTAGTGCTGGCAGCAGCTGACACCTCTTGGTTGGTCTATCTCAGTGTGATTCTAGAAAGTTCCAATGGTTCCAGGGCTATTTGGTCAGTTCTAGGCTGCTTGGTGTCTATGAAATTTCTGGCTCAAATTTGCCAAAGTGGTTTCCATTTCCTGCAAATTATGAAATCCATGCAACTTACATCCTAGTGTACAGCAAGGTTTGTGAGCACAGACTGCGGTCTCTTTAAACACTGGGACTTGGTCCACACTTGTCTCTACGGCATTCTGGAGGGGTGTGAGGACTATGAGGGCCCTATTATGTTTGAATGTGTGTGTGTTGGGGGCATGACTATGAGGGTCCTATTATGTCTGTAGGGGGCAGGACTATAAGGGTTTTAGTGTGTGTGTGTGTTGGAGGGCGTTAGCCTCACACTGATAAACTAAACAAAAAAAATTGTTCTGCCCAGGTGCCCTCCTTGGTTTCAAGCTTTATTAGGACGAAGAAGAAGGAAGACCATCCTGGCATAAAAGAAGAATTGAGGAAGGAAATGAGCAAGCTAGAGGAGGTACCCATTCTCTTGGCTTTCCCCATAACAAATGATAATCTCTATCTACAGTCTGCCTTCCCCTCCTCCTTCAGATGCTCACTCTCACCGACTTCTGTAAACTGTTCTATTGATATAAATCAAAACACCTGAAACACCTGAAAGTACCATCACTGACTTGTTTTTATCTTTATTTAGTTTTTTGAGACAAGGGTTATTGTATCCCAGGCTAGCCTCAAACCCACTATGTAGTCCGTACTGGCCTTAAACTCATGATCCTCCTGCCTCAGCCACCTGAGTGCTACTGTTGCAGGCATGCATGACCACACATGGCTTATGGGCTTGTGTATTTAGTATTTAGTACATCAGCATTAAAGTAACAATGAAAGCAATGTTACCTCATTTCCACAATGTGCCACGTGTTTCCCCTTTTCCACTTGTTTCCAGTCTATGTTCTTGTATTTCCAAAGAGAGTTTAACCTGGTTGTAATCACACAGCAGATGTCACGCTATTGCTTTTCCCTGCTGATGATGCAGTAAACATTTCCCACTCCGAAGTCTGCCAGGAATGCAGACACCTGAGGAGGCCCAGATTTCTGTTCCTTGGGGAGAGCTGTCCTTTGGACCTTGAGATAGAACTTTCTGCTTGATCTTGAGCTGCTTGTTCACACTTAGCCACAGGGTTTGCCGAGGGAAGCACAGATGCTGCCTTCAGTGGGGATGCAGCCAAGCATTTTATCATTGAGCATGGACTTTGTTCTGGTTTCTTTTTCTTTCTGAAGTTTATTTCACTATAGCTTGTTACTAATTTTCTATTTTTAGGACTTTATTTTTTATTACTTTTAATTATGTGTATGTGAGGGGAAGGGGCAGGTGGGTGCGGTCATACCTGCCTCCTTGGACTGGGAGTTAAAGGCAGTTGTGAGCCCTGGGTGCCGGGAACTAAACTCCAGTTCTCTAGAAGAGCAGCACACGCCCTTAACCTCTGAGCTGCCTCTCCAGCTCTAATCTGCTAATGCTGACACCGTGAGTGTTGAATGTTTCTGGTATCTGCTATGTCTATGGAAATGTTCACGAACCCATTCCCTTTAACCCAAGGGTGCTTGCTTACTGGGCCAAGATCACCTGATGTAGCCCAGAGGAACTAAACCAGGCCGTGGGGGTCCACAGCAAAACTTAAACTGTCGCAGTTTTTATGGAGCAATCAGATTTTTTATACCTTTGTCAGAAACAGAATCTAATGGCAGTTGCCAGGATCAATACAGTTGTAGTTGCTAGGATACACTGATGTTTGCAAGCTCTACAGGCCAGGTGCACAAGATTAATGTCTTAAGGGCAGTTGGCCTGTGACGTGACCACACTTGCTTCCTTGACTGCGAAGGGAACATCCAGAGGAAGGCAGCGCAGCATGAACACGTCCCTGCCTGAGGGAGTGCTCGGTTTCTCAGGAACAGAAAGACACACAGTTCTCCAGGAACCAGGAACTCTATCCAACCCAAAAATCCTTTGACTTGTGCCTCCCGAGACGGCTGGGCCAGGCCAGGCCGTGGTTCTCCACAGTGGACTTACAGGGCATGGCATCTTGCTCAGTGGACTTTCACATGTATTATAGACTCAGTTAATAAAGAATTTCTCCCCACGTGCACATGGGTTTGACCTACAATTCACTATTCAGATACCTTGATTTGGGTCTGGTATCATGAATATCCTAATCTCCTAAAATGAGTTGGGTAACTTCCCTTATTTTTCTAACCCCTAAAACAATTTAACAGTGCAGCTTAATCTGTGCCTCTGTACTGGGCAGTTCAGTTTCTTTAATTCTTTGTGGGGTTTTGTATTTGTTCTTAACCCTGGTTTTCTGTGGGACAGCACGGAGGCTGGAAAGATGCTGTCCACATTCTTCAGGTTCATATTTTAGTGTGAAAAGACAACTGATCCGACGTAAACAGTCTGCCCACACTGTATAAGATCACACAGCCCCCCCCGGGAAGACTGCAGAGGTCATTCTTTGACTGTGTCACATATGAAGATAATGAGTTTCAGTCAAATGCACCCTACCTTCCTACATCAGGTACAGGTTTAATCAACCAAATAGTATTCTCAATTTCCCTCTTCGGTGAAACCCTAGTATCAACTCATCTGCTTAAATGTCAGAAACATCCCATTTGAATTAAGTGCTACTCAAATAATTGCCACCTATTAATACTTAATTCTGTCTATTACTGGAATATTTTAACTATATTTTTAACGAAAAATTTACATTCAGAGAACCACCCAATACATAAAAGAACAACTTGACAACTTTTTAAAAAGTAAAAACATAGTACCAGTATCCATATTAAGAACCAGATACGAAGTTTGGGTTATTTCATACTTTGCACAAATGCAGCTATACAATGTGCATGCCGTCATAGCTTCTCATACTCTAGTGTTTTAAGATTCATCTATGCTGTGTCCTTTCCACTTGCTGTCCAGTGTTCTAAGGTTTGATAGAACAAAAATTCTTTACTATACATTGAAGAGGCAGCAAAGCTCACAGTTGAGCTATTCCTAACAGTGCTACAGTGAACATCAGTGTGGGGGTCTCTGTGACCACCGGGGTAGGCAGAGTAACAATTCGCATGAGGCAAGAAGGAAGTTTGGCTCAACACGCCTCGGGAGCTGGTGTTCGTTTAAACTTCTAGGACTGACACCAGGCAGTTAATTTTAGGCCTATTTAAGCACAGTACAGCCCTTTATACACAGAGGCACAATGTCATCAAAACGCTTCTCAAAGCGCACATCCGTAAGACGGGCTGTAGAGAAAGGTGCCGTGTGTTACCTTACTGGCCTAGGGGAGATCTGGTCGGATAATGTAGAGGTCAACTGGGCTATCAGCCACCTCTGGTCCTGGATTTGGGAGCTTGAGGTAGCCCTTGGCCATATGATAACACAAAGGTCACCTAGACTATTAGCCACCTCCAGTTATGGCTGTGGGAGTTTTTGGGGAGCCATATCTAGCAGGGGGGTTACCTAGGGTATTAGCTCCACTCCTGGCCTTCTGACCAGAGCAGGTTTTACATCTCTTCCTTTGAAAAGACAACCCTGCCTGTTTAACATTCCTGGTTTCCCTAGTGCTCATCTGTGAGTGCTAGGACCTTTGTGTTCCCAACATATGTATACTACAGTGGTTCTCAACCTGTGGGTCCGGATCCCTTTGTTGGTCGAGCAAACCTTTCACAGGGGTCACCGAAGACCACCAGAAAACACAGATATTCACATTAAGATTCATAACGGTAGAAAATTACAGTTACGAAGGAGCAATGAAAATAATTTTATGGTTGGGGGTCTCCTCCTATTAAGGGGTCACAGCAATAGGAAGGTTGAAGCCATTGGCACACTATCTATTTAGATTTCCAATTAGAATGTCTGGGTTACGGAGGAGTTTTAGCCATATAAAAACCCAACTTGACTCTATCAGGATAAAAGGGACTTAGACATGCTCTACCTAATTTGCCTCTGTTGTTTCTGATGACGGATTTTCTGGTCACACAAATAAACTTTTTTTATCTTCTTTAACATTCAGGCAATGACTAATCGGAAGACAGCCTTCTTTGGTGGGGATTCTCTCTCTATGGTTGATTATCTTATGTGGCCTTGGTTTGAACGGCTGGAAGTACTGGAACTCGATGAGTAAGACATTTGAATATTTTGTGCATAATTTGGGATGAGAGTTGTAATACTATATATGCAATTTTCTGAGCTAAGGTAAATATTTAATGTCACTGGCATGATGAGAACCAGCAGAGAGGAAAGTCCTGGGTGTACAGAATCTGTCAGGCTACCTGTTCATCGTCATCCTCACATCCCAGGAAGCAGGAGGCATTTATCTGTGGCATGAGTAGAACATTTAAAACTTACCCTCTGCTGCGTAAAAATCCACAGGGGTAGAATTTTTTTTTTTTTTTTTTTTAAGAGTTGACCACATCTTACTTCTCACCTGCTCTAAAGATTTCCATACTGCTTTTCTAAACTCCTGGCCACACTGGCTTACTTCTGCATCTCAGAAGTGACAGCTGTCGGGGCAGCCTCTACTCACATTTCATAGAGACAATTGGTATTTACCACGTAGCTGTCAATCTCAGTCTGGAGTTCTATAACTGGACAAGTCTCTCACTCTTGTTCTTGGCTTCCTCTTCTGTGAAACAAAGACCCCGACGACAGCCCTCAAATCTAAAGTTCCGGCTGGCAGTTTAGGTGTTCTCAAATATACATTTTAAATAAAATATACATTTATTTAGGGGGATAAGCTGTGGTGGTAATTTGGGACTCTGGGATGCCCACCTGCTTCATCTAGCTCATATCTCTTCTCTTGTCTTCCCACAGGTGTATAGCCCACACTCCAAACCTTAAGCTCTGGATGGCAGCCATGCAGAAAGACCCCACAGTATCATCTGACTTACTTGATGCCAAGACCTTTCGTGGTTTCTTAAGTCTCTACCTACAGGACAGCCACGAGGCCTGTGACTATGGGCTCTAAGGGCATGAGTCCTTGCTGAATGATATGAATGGCAAGCTTTCACTTAGCCCAGTATTCTCCCTGGCTCATTTCTCACTGATTTCACCTTATGGCCTAATTGGGTTTCCTCCAGGCCCCTCTACTGCTGTATTTCTATTTCAGAATAATCAATTCTAGTGGTCCTAACACTTCACCGAAAACCCCCAAACCATCACCTCTAGTTTGAACTCCTGATTTCAAAAAAATGTCAAATTTTTTATTCCTTATTTTTAAATTAAAACTGTGATTTTCCACTATTTCCATCATTAATTCTCTTATTCTTATTGTGACCCTTGAATGCTAAATCCACACAGCGTCAAATCAGCGTGACTGGGTAGCCACCTCGAGTTCCCAGCTTCTAATTTCATTTCAAAGAAAAGAAAGAAAAAAAACAAAGGGGGATGCAAAGAAAGAAAGAAAGAAAGAAGGAAAGAAAGAAAGAAAGAAAGAAAGAAAGAAAGAAAGAAAGAAAAAAGATGGGGGGGGGGCAGAAGAGAGTTAAGGAGCCCTGGAGCAGATGTTACTGGCAGACAGGCCATGGGTGATGGAAACGGAATCTTCCTCTGGAAGGGCAGCAAACACTCCGAACCACCCCTGAATCACCTCTCTAGCTCCTACTTCTAACCCCTTTCAAATCCTTCCTTCCAAATTCCATTATTAGACAGAAATTGGTGTCTCATATGCAATACCATTAAGAGCACATCAGCCAATTCAGTATATAAGACTGGATAAGTAAAGGGTGAAATTTCCCCATTGAGAAAGGTTAATCAGATAACCTCCACACGAGAAGGTAGACAGAGCCTCATTTCATTCTAGGAATGATATGGCTGGTTCGGAGGTTAAGCCAGGCTCTAAGGTGATGGCAGAAGGATCTGGAAAACATCCCGGAGGACCTTAAGCAATGACATCCACCCCGATCGGCTGGCTGGTTTTCTGATGTGTTTTCGGGTTTGCCAGCGAGAATCATGGGGTGATTCGTTCTTCAGAGCGCATAACAATCACCCAGGGCTGGGCGCAGCCTCTGCGACTTAGCCTCCCAGTGATGCGGGGCCGCACCCTAGGGAAGCGGTTGACTTCACAAACGGGACAACCAGCGTCCTCGCTCCGGGCGGAGCCACCTGTGCCCCAGGCCCCTGGCCAGGTCCCGACAGCTCCTCGCGGGTTTCCAGTAGGATGTGAGTCCAGATGTTGGGGCGCACCGCCTCCTACCCGACCTCCTCTTTCTGCAGCCATAGACTTCTGGCCGGACCGTCCTTTCTCCTGTCAGCTGCGGTAACGCGGCCGTCTATTGGCTCGCTCTTCCAAACTCGTCGGGTATTGGCTGGAGCTCAGGAATCGGTGACCAATTGCGGAGCAGGGCCGTGCGAAGGGGCGGGTCCGCCTTTACGTCTGTCGCCCCGCCACCCAACTCCTGGTGGGAGAGGTAACCATTGGAAGGTTCCTCGGGGGCGTCTCTTCTGCCACCGCCACTTGTATTGGAAGAGAAGCGGAAATTGAGGTCAATTCTGAACTTTGGGAACTTCTCAAATTTTTGTTCTCAGAAAAGGATTGCTAACTTTAAAATGTTAACTTTCTATTTAAAAGAAAGCCCAAGTATTTAACCATAGCTGGTGTTGTATTTTCTTAAATTGCCACACCAAAAAGAAAAAAAAAGTGCTAAGGTAACCTGGCACTAGGATAAAGAAGAAAGAAAGCTGGGCGGTGGTGGCGCACACCTTTAATCCCAGCACTCGGGAGGCAGAAACTAGTGGATCTCTGTAAATCGAGGCCAGTTTGGTCTACAAAGCGAGTTCCAGGACAGCCAGGGCTACGCAGAGAAACCCTGTGTAGAAACAGCAAGTTCCAATCTCTAAAAACAAAAACAAAGAAACAAAACAACAACAAAAGTCAATAATCTAAGAAAAAGAAGGGGTCTTTAAGCCAGGTACCTGTAATCAAAATTAAATTGTTTTCATTTTCTGGTTTGGATGAAGACTGGCAAGTAGCATCCCACAGTCAAGAGTTCCCAACTTCAGCTTGGCATTAGTGGATTTGTGTTTTCTGATGAGGTCACAAGCAGGCAGGGGACTTTCATTTCAGGGACAGCCTGTGTTCTGAAGGCTATGAAAGTCAAATAATAGTAAACAGAACAGTTAATACCAAAACAAAACCCAAAAAACTTGCCAGATGAAAGGCACATGGCAAGTAGTGGATGCTTATTACACTTATGCAAATAAAACTTCTAAACCACATGGTATTCTTACCACTAGACCAACACGGCATTAGAATATCAGGCTATAAGAAGTTTTTGTTATTTGGCCAAGGCAATGCAGCTATTAAATGCTGAAGTGATTCAAATGTAGCTTGTGGTGTAAAGTCAGATCTATAAAGATCTTACTCAACAGCTCCTGCATTTAGAGATTAAACCAAGACAGAATAATATGATCTGTTCTCATCAGTAATTCCATATTCTCCAATTTAACGGCTTTGGAACAAAAGAAAACTTGCATAGGTATTGGCTACAGTCAGACAGCAGTGCCTAAGCAACACAGTGTAACAACTTTATATAAAGTTTCCCTGTGATGAGCTTTGGAAGAACTCTAGAAGTGGTCTGATGTATTTGGGAGGATGAGCTTAGATTATTTGAAAACACGATATCACGTCATATAAAATTTTTGAGCATTCAGGAAATTTGGTGTTCAAAGAGGGCCCTGGGGGAATTCTGGTGGATACCGGAAATGGCTTGATTCAGATCCACCTTTTTTGGTCACACCGCTATCATGGTTTGGTTTTATTAAGGGATACTGATGCTTTTGCTTGGGTTTACAAACTTTGATGTCAGAATCTTGAAATTTTGTTTTTGATTATTCAAATATATCAAGATGCATAAATGTGTTACATGTTATAAAGATAAACAGGAATGGGGAAGCAGAAGTAAGAGCTTTAAGAAAGTCTCCTTGACTCAGTTTTTCTTAAGGAAGGGAATGGTTCTCCGGTGGTAGCTTTAGAAGCCTTGCTTCTGTGTCCTAAAGTCAACGTCATAGAAAGATTCCTATGATCCTCACTCCCTGCAAACCTGGAATAAAGGCAGATGTGAAGATAAGGCCCTTTCCCTCATCTGACTTCTGGAATTCAGTGAACGATGATGGAGCACCCCACATTATAATCCCCCATGTCCTGTAGGCTTTGAAAGAGATTGCAATAGAGGAATATAGCTTCTGCAATAGAGGAATATAGTTTCTGCAAGTATTAGAGACTGAAATGACTTTTTTAAAAACACCTCAAGCTAGGCATATGATGTAAACCTTTAATTCCAGCACTTTGGAGGCAGAGGCAGGTGCATCTCTGTAAGTTTGAGGCCAGCCTGGTCTCCAAGTTGAGCCCCGTAACAGCCAGAGCTACATAATGAGACCCTGTCTTGAAAAAATAAAAGACCCAATGAAACAAAACAAAAGAAACATATAAACACACACACACACACACACACACACTCACAGAGAGAGAGGGAAGGAGAGAGGGAGGGAGGGAGAGAGGGAGGAAGGGAAGAAGGGAGGGGGGAGAGAGAGAGAACTCATTCATTCCTCAAAACAAACTGAAATAGAGTGAAGAAATTATTTACATTCTGAAAACACATAAGTCATTGATCATCATGATCAAAGATTCCTGTATTTTCACAAAAGCAGATCTATGGCAGGGGAAATGACTCAGTAGACAAAAGTGCTTGTTGAGAAAACATAAGAACCTGATCTCCAGCCCCAGAACCGGGACACAAGGCCAGGTGTATTATAACCCAGTCCTTGGGAGGCAGAGGTGGATCTCTGGGGCTTTCAGGCCACAAGCTCAACCAAATCAGCAAGTTCCAGGTGTGGGACCCTGAGAGATCTTGACTCAAAAGACCCCTGACCTTCCCATACATGTTTAGATGAGTGCATATGCACGTACACACACACACACACACACACACACACACAGTGGATATGATTATATTTCAGTTACCTGGAAACATTTTTGGAATAGGTTTCTATGACCTTATTGCATTTTTGTGTGTGTGTGTGCTTGAGTTGGTCAATATAATAGAGAAGCAAGCATGAAATAGCACAGAGGAAACGTTTGCAAAAAAACATTTAGGAGTTACCTACTGAATCTTTAAGAGGAAGCAGAGAACAAGCTTGAAGGTCATGATTAAAATCCTTCCGGGAAAACTGTTGTGATCTTTGGTGAGATTAAAACTCACATTATTGAAATGTTGCCTGCAGCATTCAACACTTTCAGCCAGCATTAAACTGTGAACTGGTGAAATGAGTGTTGTGAGCTGGAGTCTCATTCTGATATGCCTGACAAAGCTCAATTGCAATGTGTGTCTTCTTTATGGATGCAAAATGGGAAGGTGCTGTGCTGTTAAAATGCATTTTTATTCATTAGTATTTCTCTTTAATTTTGAGGTACACTGAGTTAAAACTCTACTGATGAAGTCTGCATGATTTCATTCCATACCCAAACCATCATGTACATACCGCTAAAGTTGTCATCTTAAACACAGCAAGTGGAAGTCTAGGGGGCTCGGGATTTATTTGCCCAAGTGCCAGAAATCAGGTCTCACTACTCATGTAGCTCCAGATGCACGTTTTGAGAAACCTGCTTCCCATAGATCCATAGATGAAGAATGCTGCTTCACCTCCATCCTAACTACTCTAAATAGCCTGCATCTCAAAACTTGACCTTCCATAAACAAGCCTCCTCCTTCTCCTCCTCCTCCTTCTCTTCTTCCCCTTCCCCTCCTCCTCTTTCTTTTTTTCCTTTTTTTTTTTTTTTTTTTTTTTTTTTTTTTTTTTTTTTGAGACAGGGTCACTATGTAGACCTGGTTGGCCTCAAATTCATGGTCCTCTTGCCTCTGACTCCAAGTTCTAGGGTTATAGCATGCAACCCAACAGCTTCCTTAGGCAAACCTTTAACCAGTGACATTTCCAGCTTGCAGATTTAGTTTCCTTTAGAAGGAGAGAATCATGAGGGGAAAAATTGGAAATGCAGTCTCTCCTGGCATACTAGAACATTTTAGTTTGCAAATGGAATTCCCATTCTGAACATTGTTAGCTCAACCATTCCAACATAAACTATGAATGCCCAAATTAAAACCACCAGGCTAACTTAGGCCAACTGTTGGATTTCATGCAACGCAAAGAGCTAAGAATGCTTTCCGACAATACTGTTTAAAGCAGCTAAAGGTATCAAATATAAACCATAACTTGTGATGTAGAAATCATACCAACGTAAGCCACTCGAGTGAATGGTTTATGGTTTGTGGGCTTGGAGTGATGTGTCAACATTTGTGCATCTATCGTAATGAAGGCACCACTCTGACTGGGATATTAATAATACAGGAGGCTGTGTTGGAGCTCGGGAGAACATTAGATACTGCTATGCCTTCTGCTTTATGCTGTTGGGGACCTAAAGCAGCTCTAAAAGTTAGAGGCTGTTAAAACGTATATCAAGCTCAGTGACCCTGAGTTGGGTTTTAGTGGTGCACAGCTGTGCCCATTCATTCATATACTTTCTATGGCTGTTCTTACGGTACAAGAATTGAGCAGCTGCAACCCGAAAAGCCTTCAATATTTACTCCACGGGGAGAAGTTTTCTGACTGTCCTTCTATTGCATCTGGTACTGACTAAGCTGCTGGATGACAGTGTTGTCCCCAGAGTGAAAATTCTTCTCCTCTCCTACATTTACCAGTTGTGGGACATTTACCAAGTGCTTAATCTTGTTAGGCCCCCATTTACTTATCTTTTGAATGGGAGAATAAGTCCTACAGGACACTTCCAGGACCAATTTAGGGCTTAAATGAACTAAGAAAGCACCAAACAGGTCAACAATAATTCATTTTGATTTTGAAATTCTGCCTTTCTCTTATGCTTTCCCTTTTAGAATCTGGGTGTGTTTTCTCAGTTACCTGCTATGTTTATGTGAAAGGTGAATGGAAAAAAGAAATAAATAAAAGGAAATGACAGCTCCTAAGGGGTTGAGGGTTTTTTTCTTTTCTTTTTCTTTCTTTTATCTTTTTCTTTTTTTGTTTTGTTTTGTTTTTTATTTTTTGAGACAAAGTAGCTTTGGGGCCTGTCCTGGAACTAGCTCTCATAGACCAGGCTGGCCTCAAACTCACAGAGATCCACCTGCCTCTGCCTCCCAAGTGCTGGGATTAAAGGCATGCACCACCATCACTCGGCTGAGGTTTTTATATAGATGTAAGGAAGAATACAGCAGAAACATCTGGAGAGTCCAGAGTGAATGTAACTGGCAGACTGAGGAGGGTGGGGGCGGGGAGACAGGAGAGTCCCTGGGCTGGAGAACTTTAGTGTGGGGGGCAGGGTGTGCCAGCCAGAAGGACCCTGTAACAGATAGGGATTGAAGGATGCAGGGAGAACCTGGTGGCCAGTATCTGCTTTGGTCTGCTAACAGACACCTCCTCTGTCCTGGGTTCGGTGCACTAGTCTGCTGAGAAGCCACATCCTTACCCCTCCTTAGTTATCACGGCAAAGTGCTGTTTCTTGTCTCTGTTTACCATAAAGCTTCCCTCCATCGGGTGAGTTCCAGGGAAGTAGTTGCCTGTGCCTGCATCTGCCAAAGTGGAAATGTCAGCAAAGCAAGAACGGGTCTGCCTTAACCGATGTCAGGTTTCTGGCGGCACCTGTGCTCTTTCAAACATTGATCCGAATGCTCCCGCTAGTCCCTAATTCCAATATAAGACCTATCAATGACACATTGGCATTTAAGCTTAACTCCCACAGAATCACTAGATTCTTGGCTAAAGCTGTGGTTGAATTAGTGCTGAAGATTTCAAAGATTTTTGTTTTATAGAAAAAAATTTGATTATTAGCCAAGACATTCTGGAGAGGTGAAAATTCCAAAAGCCCAGAACCGTTTGTCCTATAAGCCCTATGATAAGAGTCTGTTATATTAGTGAAAAGTTAGATTCAGCAACGGAGCTGCCCGTATGTGCTGTGGGTTTTTCTGGAGATCAACTCTCCGCTGTTGCAGCCCAGGACAATGAGCCTTTGAAAAGCCATTGGGTTTTTAAAATCCTTTGACTCTGCTAATTGTTCGCTTTGGACAAATAATGTCATTTTTCTGGGACACTTTTGCAAAGGGGGAGCAGTGTTGACCACACAGCACGGAAGTTTGGGAAATGGAGTAGATTAGAAATAACTGGCTGTGAACGAGACACATGATGTTTTTCTGCCCCTCCTTCCATGCTGTAAAATGTGTTTGCAAGCCATTTCCATTTCTCTCCGGCCTGGAAAGTTAAAGGAATTCTCTTTTTCACTTGTTGGCATTCAGGGTTTCAGCTTGCCGGTGTCAGCGTCAAGGCCAGCTGCCTCCTCGACCTCACGTAGATGGGCGCTGGCTGTGCTGCTGAGCTTTTTGTCCTTGGACACTGAAGGACTTGTGTCAGAAAGTCAGGCTGGAGGAGGACCCAGAAACAGTTCTTGGCTCCCGGAGTCTTGTTCCTCCTCACTGCCAGTTTTTCAGGACCTGGGTAGAAATCTCACAAATGGAATATCAGGGAGAGGTTAGAGCAGTGTGGACTGGAAGCTGCCATTCACTTCCTGAGTGGTGCAGAGTCTCACCATGTCCCAAGTGTTCCGTTCCGTTTGCTGAACCATGAGAAAATTTGGCCTTTTTAAAAAGAAGGCACGCTGAACACGGTACGCAGAAAGCGTGGTCAACTATCTGCTTAGGATGCGGATTTGTGAGAGAAAGGAAAAGGTAATATTAGCCTGATCGATTTGTTTTCGATTCCTTTGAAATCCACATTGGGATTTAAATGTCCAGCCTTCTTTCTGTGGGTGAGGACCCACCAAATGCTTTCCCTGTGTGTCTGAAGCAAGAGCTATTTTCTGGGGGTACTTATTGTTTCCCTCGTCCATTTGTGGGCTCCCGTATCTGGGGAGGTGTCTTGGAGAGGGCTAGATTATCCTAGGGGTCCCAATTCACTTTCTTTCTGCCCCACCAGAGTGCTGTCCACTGCTGAGAAGTCAGTTTGGGTCTGGAGGAAGCACAGTTTGATCTGGAACCACGGGCCACATCTGATCTCTTGATCAGAGAGCCACAAGGTGGCGACTGTGAGCCTTCGGGTACTGCACAGACACCTGGAGATTGATGTCTGGGGATGCCTCCAGATGCTTGGGGAGAGGTAAGCCTTTAAGACTTGGACCCTTGGGATGGGGGAGAGGCGTGATGGGGCTTTTCTCTCTGGAGAGGGGTAACTGAGCCTTGGCCTGTAAACCAGAGGACAGAGGACAGACTTGGACAAACTGTATGTGCAAATGTCCCTTGTGGAGCTTGAGAGGCCCAGAACAGAGTCCCCCAAGAACACCCATGAGGTGAGCAAGGCCCCTCCCACAGGGCTAACCAGATTCTCCATCTTCTCGCACCTGCCCCGCCCTGCAGGCAGCTGTCCCCCAGGACCAGTCCCAGAGGGTGTGATCCGCATCTACAGCATGAGGTTCTGCCCCTACTCGCACAGGACACGCCTGGTCCTCAAGGCCAAAGGCATCAGGTGAGAAACTGAGGCCACGTGCTCCCTGAGCACACCCTCACCCCTCATCTCCAGGAGAATATTTCAAGTCTGAGGCTCGGCTCTTTGAAGGGCTTCTCTTCCATTTCTTCTCAGCCTGAGTAACTCCAAGGGCTGAGTTTGTGTAGGATTTCCTGAAATCCTGAGTTCTCTTCCAAATCAGATTTTCAAGAACCAACGGGCACGGCAGCCTACACTGAATGATGCTGTCGGTGAACTGGTCCCCACCTACCCACCCCTGGTTTAGGAAGGGCACGGCCAAGCTCACTGACGCCTCTCCTAAATGCACCGAGGTAGCCCTACCTCCACCCAAGCAGCTTGGAGTAACTCTGTTCTGTTTCTTCACGCTTAACTACTTCCAACATTTCCTAGTTCATTCTGTCTTTCTACCCCCTCCCCCCCCCCATGGCAACCATGCAGGAAAAGAGTTCAAGATAGTAGGCTCTGCCTCGTTGTGGTACTAGAAGAGAGCCTGGCACTTAGTAGGTGTTGAGAAAGTGTTTGTTGGGGATGGAGCTGAACCGCTAGGAGTGCTTGCTCTATTTGCATGAGGCATGGGTTCACACACCCAGTCACCACCTGAAACCAAGCGTGGAGGACCATCCCTGTGACCGCAGAACTTGGGAGGTTGAGACAGGAGGATCGCCTTGGTCACATAAGACCCCCCTCTCACACACAAAATGCAAGTGTCACTCCAGCCTCTGGCTCAGGACTTGGGAAGTCCATCATAGGGGTTGGCGTCAGACGTTCAGTCCGTGTCAGTGAATAGAGGGACCCATGTGGGGATATTTTAAATGAAAATTTTAAATAGCTTTAAGTTAACACTGCATAAATGCTTATGTATGGTATACATTCCCAGAGTATTCCTGCTGGCTCGAATCTACTTAGCTCTATGGTTACCTCTTGTTTTTGTTTACTTTTAGAAAAATCAGAGCAATGCAATGTGTTGCTCATTTGGGCACAAACTGGCCGCTTAGGAACTGATTAAAATAATAGTTATGGGGTTTTGTTGTTTGTTTTGAGACAGGGTTTTATGCAGCTCAGGATGACCACAAACTCAGTATGTATCTGAGGATGACTTTGAACTTTTGATCTTCTAGCTCTTCCTCCACAGTGTTGGAATTACAGCTGTGTGTCACTATGCCTGGCTTGTGTGATGCTGGGGACAGAATCCAGGGCTTCCTTAGCTGGACAAGCACTTCACCAACTAAACTACATGCCTGGACCCATAACTGGTTTTTCCTAGTGGAGTTCCTCAATCTTAGCATCACTGACTGGCATTTGGGGCCAGATGACTCTTTGCTGGTTGTTTGTCAGTATCCCCTTCTTTACCCATTAGGATGGTACCCCACTCCCCTGCTGAAAACCAAAGTGTCCCCGGATATTGATGCTCATCCTTGCATGGAGGAGAGGTAAAATAATCTTGTTGAGAACTGCCGCTTGGAAGAATGTAACCGTTTGTGTTTGTTTCTTTTTTAAATCTTCTTAAACGTGTGTTGTTGCCTCTAGTGACCGGCTGGTTTTGAACTTCCAATAATAATGAGTAGGGGAGGACTGAAAAGTGATTGCGGCTAATTAATGTACTAGGTTCTCTCCCGAACACTACACACGATCCCTGCTTTGATCGCCACAGTGACGCCAAGAGATGGGACTCGTGGACGCTGAGCACCGGGAGGGGAAGGAACTGGCTAGGATCTCAGCTTGAGCACACAGCTTATTCACTGTTAGCATTCACCAGCGTCTAGTATGACCTGTTAATAACACAGTTGTGTTTCTGTGGTTGTTAATGTTTTGCTTTTGAGACAGGGCTTCAAATGTAGCCTAGATTACTCTCTGACTTACAGCCCTGCTGCCTCTGTCTCCTGGGTCCTGGGGTTGCAGACCTGAGCCACCATGTCCTCTTGGACTTGTGCTTGCCGGCTTTCATCTCCCAGCACTGTGGCTGGGTGCATATGGAGTCAGCCTGGCTCTCATCTTGCCTCAGCCACTTCTTAGGAGATGCTATCGGGCTTGAGATTCAATCACAGGAAAAGAGAAGCCGTGGAAGACACCAGTGCAGGAATGAACACAAACATGTCACATATTTGACACAAAGTTCCCGTGTCAAACAGCTCTAAGCACGAATGGTACAGCTGTCTGGTTTTGAGCTGTCTTCCTATTTGCTTCTCATTTCCAGCCTGTCTCCCTTTTGTTTTTTTCAAGGCACGAAGTTATCAACATTAACCTGAAAAACAAGCCTGAGTGGTACTACACAAAACATCCTTTCGGCCAGATTCCTGTCCTGGAGAACAGCCAGTGTCAACTTATCTATGAATCCGTCATCGCTTGCGAGTACCTGGACGACATCTACCCAGAAAGGAAGCTGTTTCCATACGACCCTTACGAACGAGCTCGCCAGAAGATGTTACTGCAGCTGTTCTGTAAGGTACACACAATTGTGTAGAGGAGCTGTTCTGTAAGGTACACACAAATTGCGTAGAGGAGCTGTTCTATAAGGTCTAAAATATTGGAGTGGCACTGTGCCTGGAGGAAGAGAGACAGCACTCTCGGAAGCATGAGCCCTGGGTACAGGTGTTGGTAATGAGAGAAAAGGTGATAGCAAAGTTAAGACATTTCCCTTAGAAAAGAAAGGAAAATGACTCACTCGGTGATGGCTAAGGAGAGGGCTTGGTGTGAAGTGCTTGCTTGTTGCACAGCATAAGGACCTGATGTGGCATCCTCAGCATCATGTAAAAAGCCAGCATGGCAGTGCTTGCCTGTCTTCCCGGTACTGGGGTGGGGCTGGTGACACAGGAGGATGCCTGGGACTTGCTGGCCAGCTAGTCTCCCTGAATCTGCCAGCTTCTGTCTCAGCAAGGAAGCCACCCAGCCTGGTGGATGGCCCAGGTTCCATCCCCCGGACCCATGTGGTGGAGGGAGAGAACTGACAACCCGCAGGTTGTCCTCAGAGCCCCACATGCATTTGTCGGCACTCGTGCATTGTGCCACATGTGTGCATGCATATGTGTGGGCATGCATGTGTGCATGCATGCACACAATACACACGAACACACATGAGCACATTAAATAAATAAGAATATGAATAAATGTTTTAAAAATAAGATGGAGAGTGAGTGAGGACGACACACAATGTTGACATCTGATCTACACACACACAATACACACACACACATGCACATACAAAAAAGTTCAGGTACTAAATGCTATTAATAGCATTAATTATGCTATTAATTAATAACATATATTGAACACTTGTGATGTTCCAAACTTTCTCTGTCTACTGATTCCCTCCCTTGACTGCCCTAGGAGGTGGGTATTGTTACTGGAACCATTTTTCAGATAGGAACACTGAGGCTTAAAGAGATTAAGTGTCCCCACTAAGAGCTTACAGCATGGAACTGGCTGATCAAGCAGGGGGCACTGAGAACCCTGTGAAAGCTCTTAGCCTGAGCAACTGCTGTGAGAAGTGGCTACACTGGCATGTAGCCAAGTCCTCCCGTGCTGGAGTTGGGACGTCTCACTGCATTTGGGTCGGAGTGGGGACAGTTTTCATAAACACCTCCTGTAGGAACCTATGTCCTCTGTCTAGGTCCCACACTTAACCAAGGAGTGTCTAGTAGCGCTGAGATGCGGGAGAGAGTGTGCGGACCTGAAGGCTGCCCTGCGTCAGGAGTTCTGCAACCTGGAAGAGGTACGGAGGAGCGTTTGTCCTGTCAGGTGATGGACCAAGCTCTGTGTACTGCTTCTAATCTGCCTGCCATCACCTGCTTGCAGACTTTCTGCCAAGCTTTGACGTGGTCCCTTTCTGGTCCTCTGACTGTCCCCTGTGAATGCTTGCATCCCTCACCTGCTTTGGAGTGATTCTTGAAGAGTTGTCAAGGATGAGCAACATGTTTGTCCTTTCCTGGAGTTGTGGTGTTCCCTGAGATTCTCTGCATTTCTGCTGATGGGGCTGAGGTATTGGTAGCAGCTGTGTGGGACCTAACTGCTGAAGGCATGGAACTGTATCTAATGATGGTTTGTTCTCTCACGTTGGGAAGCCAGAGGGAGTCCAGGGCTGCTTCCATGCTTCCTCATGAAGCTAGCAGAGGAGGCGGAGAGGGGAAGTTATCTTTTAGTTGAGGTACCCCAAATAAAATCAGTTTTGTGTGTTTTAGAAATGGAAGGTCAGTGGATGGACAGGGAGCAGTCTTTGCTGGTAGAATCTGCTGTACCAGGGCAGTAATGGGACTCTCTACCACCCACCCCACTCTGAGTATGCTCTGTGGGTCTCTTTACCTTTGGTCTGGAAACCAAAATGAATTCTTTTTATGGGTGAGGCTGCTCCTCTGTTGACAATCAGTGCTATCTTTATACCTTTACGAGATGGCTAGCTATTAATATTCTTCCATTTGACTTTATCGGCTAGTTACAGATTAAATCCGCACATGCTTGTGTTTCCTGTCTTGCAGCTGTACAGTTGCAGTGATTTGAGAGTAATAAGAAATATTCACTTGTGTCCTGAGGCCTCAGACTCCAACAACCCCTCGGTGGCTTTGCTGGACTCTGGAGCCTTGGCCAAGAGGAATCCCGGGAATGGTTCTAGAACTGCTTCACCAACACTGCCTTTAATCGCAGTGTTGAAAGAGCCATCTAATAAGAGAGTCTTTGCCCAGAAAGAGGCAACATTGCTTGAAAAGAAGCAGCCGAAACCTCTCTGAGCAGAGAGTTGTCAATTTCTCTATGTTTGGTGGAGGTTGTTTTTGTTTCTTGTTTTTTGTTTTTTTTTTTTTAATTTTTTTTATTATGTATACAGTATTCTCAGTATTCTGTCTGCATGTATGTCTGCAGGCCAGAAGAGGGCGCCAGATCTCATTATAGATGGTTGTGAGCCACCATGTGGTTGCTGGGAATTGAACTCAGGACCTTTGGAGGAGCAGGCAGTGCTCTTAACTGCTGAGCCATCTCTCCAGCCCCTTGTTTCTTGTTTTTGAGACAGGGTCTCTTACTATGTAGCCCTTGGATTCACAGAGTTCTGCCTGTCTTTGCCTTCCAAGTGCTCGGATTGAAAGTGTGTCATCATACCCAGCTAATTTCTCTCTCTCTCTCTCTCTCTCTCTCTCTCCCTCTCCCTCTCCCTCTCCCTCTCCCTCTCCTTCTCCCTTTCTCTCCTCTCAATCAAGTTTTATTTTTGTATGGTATTGACTTTTCCACTTCAGTATCACACTCGAGCCAAGTTCTGTTTTTCTTGTCTTTGTGGATTCCAGCATGGAAGGACCTATCAGGAGTTCTTTTTTTCTGCCAGTGACTTAGTCCAAACCTTTTCATGGTGGTAGTTGTCAAATCTAGCCCAGGGTAGTGCGGTAGCTTTCTAGATTGGACAGAATTTTTTTCCTGGTGGTGTTTGGTTCTCCCTCACAGTCCATGTGATCTTGCCTTTAGGCTTTGGCTCTGCTCTCTGGCTCTGCTTGGTTCTTTTCCAGCTGTTATCAGATGTGATGCAGAGTAGACTGAAACATCACTGAGGGAATGGGCATCTGAAACCTTCATCTTCCCACGGCCATGAGGCACTTTCTGGCTCAGCTTCTCGGTGTCTGTGGGCCTGCTTTGTATTCCCGTCGTTCGCATTTCCATGCAGAGTTTCCCACATGTCTCGTCTGCACAGTTTGCCTGCGGGTCGTGTCTGCTTACGCGGTGCGTGCACCACTAAGGAGCTCCCGTGGTTTGTTGAGTTTAAATTTCACCCGTCATCTTAACTTCTTTCTTTCTCTTCTTTCCTGCCTCTTCTCCCCCTCCCACCTTTCCCACATTTTCTTTTCAGAGATGGTCTCACTGTATAGCCCAGGCTGACTGCAAGCTCTTCATCCCCCTGCCTCAGCTTCTTCAGTTCTGACATTAAAGGCATGCTCTACCATGCTCAGCCATAATGTTAATGTTTAATTTGTATTTTCTTCTTTACAAACAAAAAGGCATTTTTGCCCATTTGTTTGTGCTGCTTGGTTAAGTTTGCTGTCTTGTAAAAACTGTTCAAGGATGCTGTAGTCTCCACTCTAAGATCATGCTAGCTGTTCTTATTAATTGGTGGAGTCGCTCATATTTAAAGGTTACTTGACTATTTTTAAAATGCAGTTTTGTTCTCTTTTCTTCTTTTAATTTTTTTTAAGACAGGGTTTCTTTGCAGCTTTGGCACCTGTCCTGGTACTAGCTCCTGTAGACCAGGCTGGCCTTGAACTCACAGAGTTTGTTTTAACTTTTGATTTCACTTATCTCTGCTGCATATGGAGGTATAACATTTTAACAGGGGCAGAGTTTCCTGTTGAGCATTCTTCACTGCGTTTGGGCGCGGGGGGGGGGGGGGGGGGGGGGGGGGGGGGGGGGGTGGTGGTGGGGGGGGAGGTGGTGTGCGTGTGCAGGGATGGGAAGGGGATTCATTGGAATTTTCATCCATCTACTGCTTTGTGG
This sequence comes from Alexandromys fortis, assembly GCF_014885135.2. NCBI lineage: Eukaryota > Metazoa > Chordata > Mammalia > Rodentia > Cricetidae > Alexandromys > Alexandromys fortis. Next base: position 12,026,495 of record NW_026067893.1, on the reverse strand, counting down.
GCTGTGGTCAGGGACTTTCTAACCTTTACTAAATAGATTTCGGATAAAATAATTCAGCCGCTGTAGAGGATGGCAGTGAGTATTTCCAGGCGTCCCCTCAGTCCCCAGATGTCGGCCAGCTGGAGTTTGCATCTTCATAGACTAACGCCGTCCTAATTGGTGGTCGGGGGAGCGGAAGGGCAAGTCCTACCAAAGCCCTACTTCTCAGCCTTCTTCCTAACAGAGCAGCGGTCCCTTTTACAGGAACCCTGTTCACTACGCTGTGAGCTCAGTTTGGTTTGTCCTGTGTCTGCGTGGCAAGGACCTGGAATTTAAAATCTTGAAACCTCCTTTTATTTTCTTCTCAACTCAAAAGGTCTCTGTCCCAGACTCGAGTGTTCTGCGGCTGCCTCTGGAGGTGGGCTTGATTCTACTGCTTTTGCCCTTGAAGGTGCTGTTTTGCATTTGCAGAAAAGGGCGTGTGTGACTTCCGACTTGTAGGAATTCTTCCCCTCCTCCATCAAGTACAGGGCGTCCAGTGGGAGACACAGCACCACCAGAGGGCTGGAGACCAAGGATTTCCTGGTGATGGCCTAAACGATAGCAGTATAAAGCCGGTGGCCATCCAAGGGTTGAAGATCTTATACTGGACTTTTTGGAATGTGTGGTCTAAAAGAGTCTGGGATTAGCTTTATAAAATCGCTCTTCTGTTACCAGAATTGGGCTGCTGTGTGGCCCAAAACAGTACATGGTGTAGGAAATAAGTTCTTTTCCAGTTCTGGAACACTTCTTTCTTAAATGCCTTAAAGGTTTTTCTCCTCTTTGACTTAGAGAGGTCCTGGCCGCTGCACCACACCACCGATGGCCACCAGGGGGAGTCCCACACACATCTTCCACTTGTGTTCCCTGTTGGTGTTTCTCCTCTATCGACCTAGGGGGAGCCCGAGAGTCCCCTAGCAGGAGGTGAAGGGTTTCTCTGGTTCCTGGGTGAAAATACGACATCGTCACCAAACCAAACATCCCTCCTCTGCTGCTGTCTCTCACCAGCTACTTCTTATTGCGCCTCCAGTCTTCCTTTTCAGTGCGGAAAAGAGAACAAATCTTGCATTGCTATTTTAAAACGTTTTACTTATTTATATTTTTATTCATCACTGTATGTGTGTGTGTGTGTATATATATATACGTATATATATATACATACTGTGTGTGTGCGTGTGTGTGTGTGTGTGTGTGTGTGTAAGCAGGCACACATGTGGGGGTCAGAGGATACCCTCTGCTGTTGAGTCTCACCCCCATCTTGTTTGAGGCAAGCATCTCTGTTGGTTTTCCTCTGTTTGGTCAGGGTGTCTTCCCACAAGCTTCCCAGATTCCTCAGTTTCAGCCTCGTATCTGCAAGGAGCGCAGGGACTGCAGAGGTCTTGTTCCTCTCTCAGGCCCTAACTGGCTCTTTGTCCATCTGTTTGTTTACACCTGGGATTTTAGGATTTGGCCTCGGGTCCTTACCCTTGCTTGGCATGCACACTTGCCCACTGGTCCTTCTCTCCAACCTCAGAACATTTTAAGGTAGAACCTTTTGAATGCTGCAAACACCAAATGCCCCTTTGCAAGATCTCCCTGGCACAGTATTCTAGGAGCGGAGTAACACTGTGTCTGAGAGGTACCAGATTTGCATAGAAGGGAGCACCAGCTGTTGAGGATCCTGAAGATAGCTGCAAGCCTCCAGGGAAGCCAGGCCAGGGTGTCCTGTGTCACCTGGAGGCAGCTGTAAAGGAATCCACGTGAGGGGAGTTTTAGACTTGCCCTGTACTCTAGTAACATGAAGCAGTTTAGGAGAAGGGCTTATTTGGGCTTATGATTTAAGGGTACCACCAATCATGGCAGCCAAGGCATGGAGGCAGAAACAGTTTGCAATTGCAGAAGCAAAAACATAAGCCTGCTTGTTCACATCTGTGGATCAGGCAGCAGCGACCAGACTTTTAAATGGTGGGCTTCAGCTGCTCTGAACACCAAGGCAGTTGAGTGTCTTCTGCGTTGTCCTTCCCCCTCTGTCTTAGCTACTTTTCCGCTGCTGTGAAAAGGCACCATGCCAAGGCAAGTTGGAAGGGTTTATTTGGGGTTTGCAGTCCAGAGGGTTAGGGGCCCACGACCATCATGATGGGGAGCACGGCAGGCATGGCGCTGGGGCAGCAGCGGAGACCCCACATCTCAGTCTGCAAACAGAAAGCAGAGAACGCTAACTGGAAATGCCGGGAGACTTTTGAGGTCTCCAAGCCCACCCATGACACATCTCCAGCAAGACAACACCTCCTGGTCATTCCTAAACAGTTCTACCACCTGGGGACCAAGTGTTCAGACATGAGCCCACGGGGGCCATTCTCCTCCAAGGCCACACTCTCTAAGCCAGGTCTTACTAGTAAGTGTCTGGAACAAGCAGTGGAGTCACATCTCATTGTTCAGACGCTTTTGCCTCCGTTTGTCCTGTTAGCGTCTCGATGTCACCTGCTGTGACAATAGTCAGGGAGCCTGTTTGCTACCCTGGGGAACAGGAAGGCTCTAGGGCCATGGGGTTTGCTTTCCCTCTGAGAAGGGAAGGCAGGTAGGGGAGCTCCTCTATCCTCCGTTAGTAGGAAGTTCTCCCTGTGGAGCCCTCAGGGCCTAGGCTGTACATACAGGGCAGGCTCGCAGGCTCATGCCTTCTCGCCACACCCTGAGGTACTCTGAGGGGACCACAGCTACTACCATCCCCTTTCAGATGAGAATTCTGACTGGTGGGAGGAAGGAAAAATATCATCCTGGGTTTCACATTGTGCCAGAGGTGAAGTTCAGCACACTGAGCATATTTTTGAGTGCAAAGCCACGGCCACAGCCAGGAGAGCAAACACGTTTGGAGCATGCCTGGCTTTGGATGCCATTTCTGCTCGGTGACGTCCACTTTGAGTTTTTTGAAATAGGGTCTCTCACTGGCTTGGGGCTCACTGATTTGGTTAACTCTCTGTCAGGGACTCTGGAGGTTCCACCTGCTTCTGCCTCCTCATCTCGCCGGGAACGTGTGTGTGGTGTATGTGTGTGTGTGTGTGTGTCCGTGCACACTTCTATGCCAGCCTTTTCTACGTGGCTTCTGAGGACCAGATTCTGCTCCTGGGCTTGTGTGGCAAGCCCTTTACCTACTGAGCCATACCCCAGCCCAGAATTTACAGTTGGACTCTTTGTGGAGGTCCGTGCCTCAGCAGGGTCTCCAAATCTAAGATGGGAACACCAGCACAGCTTCTTCACACAGCTCACCAGCCCAGCAGCCTCCGCCGGCAGCCCAGAGAGAAGCGTGGAGCTGGTTCTATGCTGTGTAGGTCGGTGTGAGCGGTTGACTTCCTTGGGAGCTTGTTCTCTTTGGGAAACTGTGGTTCTGTGATTGGGAAAACTGCAGGCTCTTTCTTGTGGCCGTCTGGCTATGGTGTGTCAAAGATGTGTTTTCCTTCCAGTCCACCTATGTGGGTTGTCCCATTTGAGAAAGAAAATGTTTATTTTATTGTAGAATGTTGATGTTGAGCAGCATGAAGTTGGAAGAATTTGAATAAAAGAAGAAAGTATGATGAAGACCATGCTGGGAGGCGGGGAACCCACTGAACAGCACTAATTTGTCTTAGCTCCGAACCCATGGAGAAGGCAAAAGGGAGACCAGTGCAGACCGCAGCATCCCCTTTAGTACCAGGAGTACGTGGGAGATGAGGTCACAACACCAGCAAGGGGGGTTTCTATGCTGGTTTTTAGCAACTGGCTCAGACTTTTCATGTCCCTGGAGAATGGGCAATGCCGGCCTAAGGTCCAGCTTCCCAGCTCCAAGCTGAGATGATCTAGAAACAGCCTAGGACTTGGAGAAGCCTGTCCCAGGCTGAGGGAAGGGCTGGGCTACCTCTGCCTGGGTTGCTCTTTGCATATTCTCCAGCCATGTTGTTTGTTCAATGTTGAAGGGAGGCAGGGAACAGGGTGTGGCCAAGACTGTGGCCCTAAAGGAGCTGGGGCAACCCTGGCAGAGGGAGGAAGCCATCTCTTGAAAATAGAACACTGGCAGGCAAGGTTTTCTTCCTTGTAATTAATCTGACATTTTAATTTTGCATCTGTAATCATGTCAGCAAATGTGTAAATTAACCGGCTATTGTTCTGTGTATATTTCTAGATTCTTGAATATCAGAACACTTCCTTCTTTGGTGGAGACTGTATATCCATGATTGATTACCTCTTCTGGCCCTGGTTTGAGCGGCTGGATGTATATGGACTATCTGAGTAAGACATTTTACTATATGATTGCAAATTCACCGAGTGCCACCTGTTGAGATGCTCTGGGTACTACTATCTCCCCTGTAGACTGTCTCAGAATGTTTGTGAAACAGAAATCAGGGCTGGACGCCACTCATGCGTGCTTCCTTGTCCAAAGAGCACCTGTTTTTCTCCCACTAAGTAGAGGCTTGCATGTTACCTACATCTCTGCGGATAAGACCGTGTGTGCAGAGGCCTTCCTGGTGCTTCAGAGCCCACTGTCTCCTGTGTATTCACAGACAGGTGAAACAGCCTGTAGCTCCCTCCACGGCCGCACAGCTGGTCCTGCTGAGTCGCAACACATGCCGCACACCTGAGCCCCATCTCACACTCCCCTCCCCAAATAGGAATGCCCTTTAAAAGCCAGAAGGTTTCAAAAGCAATGTGTGCATAATCTTCACATAAATAAAGGGTAACCGCACATCAAGGAAGCACCACACTTTTTTGTAAGCATGTTTAAAGCGTGGCAGGGCTTTGTCGCCTCAAAGTTCTGCAGTGACACCGGACGGATGTGTGAACTGCCGACTCCGACCTCTGTCAGCCACATTAGGCATGCTGGGCACTTCCAGCATTTGGAAAGTAGTTCTTCCCATCAGACCTAAGGTGACCGGATAGTTAAACATGCAGGTAAGTTATATTAGCTCCCTCCAGGGCAGAGTGGTTATGGCCGCCATCCACCAGCTGTCTTACCTTAGCTCATCACCTTGCCCACCCTAGACCCGACCTCCTCTGTCCGTCTTTGAAAGGGCCTCTATTTCCAGGTTTCAGGGTTGTTTTATTTATTGTGAAAGTATTTGGAAAAGTGCTCTTTTTCTTTTTCAAAGCCCTACAGTAGAATCTGAAAATTGTCTAGGACAGTTAGCATGAGAGGGTGCTGGTCAGTCAGCAGTGAGCTGAAGACACTTGATCCCCCTGCCTCAGTTCACAAGCATTTCCCCACTTTCACAGAAGCCACCGTCACAATGTCAAGGGTTGGACACACAGTTCCAAGTGAACCCTTTTCCTCACCAAGATCAGACTTCCTGGATAGTCACTGAGCTTGCCGTAGTTCCCAAACAAGCCCATAGTTTTGTTTCTTCCAACTCTATAAAGTGATACATGCCCCCTCGCCCACCCTCTCCTTTCCTGTCTTGCAGCTGCGTGAATCACACCCCGAATCTGAAGTTCTGGATATCCACCATGAAGCAGGACCCCGTGGTCTGTGCCCTGCTCATTGATAAGAACATATTCTTAGGCTTCCTGAATCTCTATTTTCAGAACAACCCTGCTGCTTTTGACTTTGGGCTGGGTGTCTCAGCCATTCGGTGATCACTGCGTTGCCCAGGATTCTCGGTGTATCAGATTCTGCGTCACGGGTTGTCTTGGGGGGTCAGTGCATTTCTGTTCTTTTTTTTTTTTTCTTTTTGAGGTCCTTCATAAACTTGGAAATGTAAAATATAGTCTAATTGTCACGTGTCTGAATCCCGTAGCTTCTCTAGAAAGCTCCCAGCTCTGATATGGAGGCGCATTTGGGAACTAGACTGACTCCTGCTCCTCAGCCTTTGCTGCTCTTCAAAAGTCTCTGGAGAGAAGAAATCCTGAGGAGGAGGTAGAAGAGGAGGAAGAACAAAGAGAAAGAAACCAACCGCACACACTCTGTGTTGAAATACTATTCTCTTAGCAGGGAAACACTGCTGGCCACATGGGAAGGCATGCCTATCATTCCTGTTCAAACTTTGGCCACGGGCCTGGGAGACACCCAAAGGGTCTTGTGACTGGAAAAAATTCCAAAGCAGGAAATGAAACACCCGTTTTTCACCCTGGACCAACTACGTCAGAATCTCACCGGTATTACTGGAGCTCAGTGTGCCTCACATAGTGTTTTATTAACCAGCATCCTGCCTCCAAAACACCTGCCCCTCTAGTCCCAGTCTCAGGCAAAGGTCACTGTGGATGTGCGTCACACACTCAGTTGGTTCCAACAGACGCCTCTGTTGCTTCTTGGGTACCAGATCCTGGACCATGGGGAGGGGAGGATAACACTGATGAAGATGTGGACCCTGCCCCATGGACCTCCTATCTCTACATCAGGTTGGCCCAAGCCTTTGCTGTAGTGTGGACAGTTTGTCTTGGCTTCCATGTAGCCATCAGCTTGACCAGGCAGTGCCGTGCCACCAGAGACTGAGATGCCAGTGAGCTGTGGAAAGTGGCTGGTCTGCCAGCAGGTGCCTTCAGCAGGGAGCTGCTGCCACTTTCTCTGGAGGAGGTTCGACACTGTCCCTTGCTGTTCTATGCCAGTGTGTCCTAGCAGCCTGGGATCATTTTGGTTTTGTTCTCCCTTCATAGTCTTCCGGTCTTCAGCATCCCCAGCCATGCCCAGAAGCCAGGCAACAACAAGTGTGACGTTTTGACTTCTCCATGCCCCTGCTTTGGACTCCATTCAGACCAACCCCCCCTCTCTCCTGGCATCTTGGCTGGCACTGATGCCTGCTGGCTGCGGGCTTATTTTACACCAGGTGCTACTCCGTGCCAGGTGCACATAGGCAAGCCTCTTTGGTTAGGTGACCAGGCCTGCCAGAAGAGGCACCATGTGACAGGCAGTTTGTGGTACCATCTGCTCCGGATGTGGTGCCCTGTTGCCATGGTACCCAAGTTACTGCAGAGTCGAGTCTGTGACTCATTATTCCCTAGTACCTATGCTTGGAAAGAGGGAATGGTTGCTGTGGTCTCCGCTAGGACCGCAGGGACTGGCGAACTCTGCAGGTGTCTAGAGAGGCTCCAGCCTGTGACCTAACTGTTGCGGTACACAGAAAATGCGTATCTCCGAGTTAGAGAGGTAGAGGTATACTCTCGAGGCTTCACAGAGTAGCTTACAAAACTCGAAGAACCTGGACACATGGGCTGGAGAAAAGTGCTCACGGGGAGAGAGGTTGCAGGCTGACGGCCCTCGGCCTCATCTGGGCCTTAAATGGCCTTTGGGTGTGTGGGTGTGCTGGTTCACGTGGGCCGGTGAAATGAAGACTCAGAGACACCTTTAGAAGGCACGTAGCCTCCGTGGGTGCAGGGGCCGCAGTCTTGGTGAACTGAAACACTTTCCCTTTGCCTCTTGGCCTCTTTATTTTTTTTCCCTATATTTACACTTTAGCCAGTGGATTTCCAAATCTCAAAACAAAATGAAGTTTCCTGCAATACAATGCCAGGTGCAAATACCTGATTCATGAGGTATCACGGTTTTCCCAGTTTCCTCTAAGCCAAGTTTTGCATAGGCTTTGTATCCATGGGAAACTCTCAGACAAGAGTCACACAGGGCTGTTGTAGGTGTCTGTAACACAAAGGATGGATTAGGGGCGCAGTGAAAACCCCAGAGCTAGGCCAGTATAGCCCAGTGGAGGTGGTTTGCTAACCTCTGGCTCCAGGCCACATGCCGGGGTCCTGGTTTCAGTCACTGCCTTGACCTTATTCCTTCTTGTTACTTTCTCCTATTTTTCCTCTTTTCTTCCTTAAAAGGGATTTATTTTGTATGAGTTTAAATGTTTTATGTGCATGTATGTATATGCACCATGTGTGTACCTGGCGCCTGAGGAGGAGGTCAGAGTTCCCTGGAACTGGAGTTACATGGTTGTGAGCCGCCATGTAGGTGCTGGGAATCAAACCCGGGTCTTCCGGAAGACAACAAATGATCTTAGCCACCGAGCCATCTCCCCATCCCTCCTCTGGCTTCTCAATGTCACCTCCCTGACTCATACAGAAGATGGAGTCACCAATCTGTGGCTGAAACTAGGAGGCTGGAGCCTGAGGAATACGACCCAAAATCAACCATAGTTCATGAACTTGAAGAGTTTTTAATGGGGTTGAAGGAAGAAAAGCTATGTCAAAAATTATTGTTGGCTAGGGTGAGGGCTCAGTAAAGTGTTTACTGCACAACCATGAGACCCCAAGTTTGGAGGCCTCGCACTCAGGTGAAAAGCTGGGCATGGTGGCACGCGCCTGCAATGCCAGCACTGGGAAGGCAGAGACAGGAGTCTCTGAGAGTTTGCTATCCAAGCTAGGCTAGCTACATCTGTGTGCTCAACAAGGGGAGACTTTGTCACAAAACGTGAGAGCCTGGAGAGATGGCTCAGTGGTTAAGGACTGAGTTCCATTCTCGGCACCCACGTGGCAGTTCATGGCCATCTATCTGTAACCCCAGTTCCGGGGATCTGGCCCTCTCCTCTAGCTTCCAAGGGCACTGCACATGTGGTCCATACATATCCACGCAGGTGAAGCACACACACATATAAGATGACTTTAGAAGGTGGAGAGCCATAGAGGAAGATACCGAATGCTGACCTCTGGCCTCCGTGTGCACACATGTGTACATGCATACCCCATACTTACACACACAAATGCAGTAATGTGAAAAATGGGAAGACTTGTATGATCTCCAGAGAAACGTTTTTAATGTTGCTTGTCTTGTAGGGAACAATTTAAACCTTGGGACTGAGGTAAGGCAAGAGCCCCACCTCCAGAAGCATTTGAAGTATGTTATGGTCATAGATGATGCTCATGTCAGAACTCCTGAGCAGAGGATGCTGGGCAGCACTTTCCTCCCAGGGGAGATTCTGAACTGGAGCGCCTTCTAGATTAGTCCAGTTACATCCTAGCTGGACTGGGCGGTAGAGGGCGCGTGGAGCTGCGCCTGCGGTGATGGGAGTGGTGGGTAATTTCGAAATGTTATTTGAAATTCTCTGATCTCAGCCAATAGATGTGGCTATGGTTGTTAAAAGGGATTTAATCTAGACTACACTTCCCTTTTCTGATGACAGGCCTGCTGTGTGTGGCTGTCATAGTGCCTTGGTGGGGGATAGTCTCTCCCTTTAGGTCCCCCAGAGTGCACAAACACCCATTGTCATTGCTCTGCTTCCTTTACACTCTCTCGCTCTTCCTCTCCTCTGTATCTGTCTCTCTCTCACACACGCACACACACACACACAGAGCATGGCTTTCTTGTTGGAGAGGAACTGGGATACTCCATGCTGACCAAATGCCACATGCCTGTGTTTTCTATCGGCCTGTCTGTTGAAGTCTCCATCACTACGGATACTGAAGCCCAAGGGATTTCCCATAACTAGCTTCCAGCCCCTTCCTCCCAGCATTGCCACTGAACAGAACATGGAGAGGCCCCAGAATGGTCATGACATTTACATGTGTATGTCATGGAAGGACTATGGAATGCTCGACTGGGTCATGCCCTCCGCACCATGACCACAGCTGCTTTGGACAACAATGGTCCTTAGACAACTTAGCCGTTAGCAGCCAGCTTCCCCTTTATGGCAATGTTTGGATAGCAGTCATCATCCCCCGACCTGGATCAGTCAGGAAAGGCCTGTCTTGGGCCTAGGACAAGGCAACAGAGGTCAGAGGTCAGCAGAGTTTTGAGCCTGGTCTACAGAGCAAGTTACAGGACAGCCAAGGTTACATACAGAGAAACCCTGTCTTGAAAAAACAAAAACAAATAAAACAAACAGACAGACAGACGAATAACCGGTGAAGGCTGGAGGTGTTTAATTCTTTTTGTCTTGAAGTGATTGAGTGGGGACTGGTGTCCACTTGCTGAACAGAAAGACCTTTGAGAAACTTTGTTTCATCTGAGGTTCTGTTCCTGACATCGGAAAGCAGCATGGAGGTGGGGTGAGGGTACCCTCAGATGTCCCAGCTTCAGTGGTAGAAGAGGATGCTGGCCTGAAGCCAGGGGAAGAGGTCACCGGGGCTCTCTGAGGAAGCTCTATAGGAAGTCTTCGGCTAAAACCAGCCCCCCATTGTGGAAGAGGGGGACAATAAAAAGTTGGTTTTTTTCTTTCTTCTTCTTCTTCTTCTTCTTCTTCTTCTTCTTCTTCTTCTTCTTCTTCTTCTTCTTCTTCTTCTTCTTCTTCTTCTTCTGGAAAAACCCTCATTAATCAAAATAAAGTTGTTTACTACACACTTAATGCATGTTGGGACCTCACCTACAATACCTACCCTTCAAAACCTTGCACGGTGAGTCACTCCCCATCTTACAGATGTGCAAACTGAGGCTTTGAGGTCCTGTGACTTGTCCAGATGTCCTAGCTGGGAGTGGGCAGGGCTAGGCTTTGCACGAGTGCCCTCGCCCTCTGGGGATCTCGGCTTTCCTTCACCAATTCCTGCTGGTCTCGGCCCTCCCCAGCTTCCTCTTCCACCAGGAGGGATTGGAGCTCTCAAGCAAGAATCCTGCCTTTGCCTTTGCTTTCCTGGTCCCTTTATAATAGACAGGGCACATAGACAGCAGTGACTGCCGCCAGTGTGTCTGCTGAATGAGTAGCCATGAGTCGGGGATGGGGCTGATGACTGAACAGGCTACCTGACCCAGGGGAATCTTATGAGGCAGCTGTGAGCATCTGTTTTTTCCTTCCTTGTCTAAGAGGGAACTCCGTCTTCCGGTTGTTTTCCAGATTCAAAGAGCCAGTGAGAGCACAAGAGTCAGAGGGCCAAGGCCCAGCGCCTCAGCCTCACCATTCTCAAAAACTGGCGCAGCATACCTGACTTCTCCACTAGGGTCATTAAAGGTTTCCTTGGCACCTGGCACAAGTCTGGCTCCCAGAGAGCTGAGAATGAGACAATTCCTGTAGGTCCTGCTGTGCTGAAGGGGCACCCAGGGTGGACTGACTCCATGTCGGAGGTGCTGGACTCTCTAGGGCAAACAGAAGTGGGAATTCAGCTCTGAGGAGCTCATGTGGGTGGGAGGTGTGACAGGTGCTGCCTTTGGGTCCATTCTTGGGGCCCTAAGCCAAGTGCTTCATACACACCTGTTCACTTCGTATTCTCACTTGCATCAATATCCCCATTTCACAGCTGAGATAACAGAAGCAAAACCCAGACTTACAGTAAGACTGAATCTTGCTGTTCTAGGATGTACCACAGCTAGGCAGTAGTCCCAGCTACTGGTCCCTGCAGCTGCAGGCTCACTGGGATATGGCTGGGTGTCCAGAGAGAACGGGCCTCATGTGTGGGCCTCTACACAGGAAGGTGTGGAGTTGGGGCAAGGGCCTGCTCTCCTTGAGTCTTTCTGGGTCATTAAATAACCAGCTGAACAACTTTAATGCTTAATGGTTGTCCTGGTCCGGATGCCTGTGGCTTGTGGAGCTTCCTGTCTGGCCAGAGCATAGAGCACCACTGAGGAAACCATGGGCAAGGTTTCTTAGAACCAGTACTGGGTGAAGCTGTGAGTTCAGGAAAGCCTGGCTGTTTAGGGTTTCTGCTGTGATCCGGCTTGGCCCCGATTCCTGGAATGTGGTCTACGCTGGGCATGGAAGAGCTGCGTCATATCCCCCATTTGAATTAGAATAACTGCATCCTTCGGTTATCATCCGGCTACATCCCGCCTTCCGGAAGCCTCAGTCAGCATTATTTATGTATGTTGGAAGAGACTCAAGGCTATGGTCAGTCTTTTAGGGGGGCTGTCCAATCACTGTCCCCAGAGAACTTGATCTCGGTCCACTCTCCAGAAGTGTAAAAGTCTCATGAGACTGGGAGGAGAACATTTTTATACAGATGTGGATTCAGTCAAGGGAGGCTAGGGAGAAGAAACAAGAAATGGGTCTCTGCTTTCTGTTTCTGTTTTAAATAGAATCAGTCCAAGAGAAAGCGAAAGTGCAACCACTGGCTGTGAAGAAACAGACCAACGTCTTCCTGACTCTCTCCCCATCTGTCTTGCAAACCCCACTTTGCCCCTTCAAGACCTTTGTCCCATGGAGGGACAAAAGGAATGTATTTGAACACCCTTGAGATTGAAGTTGAAGATAAATTGTTTTGACAGTTTTGCTTTCTGGTCTCTTTTGGGGGCTGCAGAGGACCGTCGGGGGTGGGGTGGGAAATGCTATTTCACCCCTAAAGCAAAGCCTCGTCCTGTGCAGAGGCAAGCAAACCAGGCAGACTCAGATGAGTACCGATTTGGAAGACAACCGTAGTGGCGTTTCATTTGCATTTTAATAAATAAAGCTTGCCTGAAGATCAGAGAGTAAAACAGCTCCACTGGTCAGCCTTACAGACCAGGCAGTGGTAACACACACCCTTAATCTCAGTAGCCACACTAGTTGCTATAGAAACCAGTCAGTGCCTGCCTTTAATCCCAGCCCAAGGAAGGATTATAAAGTGGGAGGAGACATCTCTCAGTCACAGTTTCATTCTGAGATTCCTGGAGGCAGGATCGACATTTCAGACTGAAGTCTAAGGAAGAGCCAGCTGGTTGCCTTGCTTTTTGGATCTTCAGGCTGAACTCCAATTTCAGTTCCCGAGCTTTGATTAATTGTGCTTTAGACAACAATTTGGGTGCCGTAGGTTTTCTTAGAGGATGTGCCTTCCATTGCTTTCTCGTGCGTGAGAAAGCTAACTGGCTAAGAGCTCAAACACAAGACAGAGCTGGCTCTTCTCACGTTCCTCTTTAGTAGGCCTCAGAGCTGCCCGATCTTATTCCCAGTGACTTGCATTCTATAGGGATCTTGACGGTCCGTTGTCTTTGGACTTCCAAACAGGCCCAGTTCTTTGGGTCAGAGCCATCGTCTTATAGCGTTGGCTTCCCCTGACTCAGCGGCATGCCTGCTGCTCAGCTCTCAGGCCCGCGTTTTGTTGTCCATCCTGTGTCAGGATGATTGGCCGGGTTCCTGGCCATCACCTGTGTCTATGGGAAAACTCTTGGTGGTAAACACACATGACGCAGGTTGTTGCTATGGGATACCGTGACAGCTGGGGAAGGAAGGTTTACTTCAGAACAGACTGAGTGCTCACACATGTTCACTCCAGTGTTGTTTCTAAGAGAAAAAAACAGAAGCGTGGAGAAGATAGGGCTCCTTGGTAGGGGAGATGAGTAAATGGAGGCACGTGGGAACGCCAAGTGAGACAGTGAGCAGCTATTTTAAAGGAAAAGGGACAGCCAAGTTTCCGACAGGCTGACCGGGAAAGTTGGCTGGTGTGTTGCTGTCATGGTGGAGGAGCAGCAGGGAGGCATTCACACGTGTAATGTGCGTAGTCTGGGGAGCGGGAGGGGAAGGCTCAGAAAACACTGGGGACTTCTGGGGACTGAACTCAGAGGTAGCGGTGAGAACTTGATTTCTGTTAGTTAAAAAAATTATGATGGTATTGCTGTGTGTGTGTGTGTGTGTGTGTGAACGCTAGCTAGCTAAGAGAACAGCTATCTTTAGAAGGCACTGAGAAAAGTTGAGTCTAAAAACTCCCCTCCCTGGGCAGGACAAAGCAGGGTGCAGGGAGGGGGATGAGGGCAGCTGCAGGCACGTATTTCCCCCTGCAGGTGATTCTCGGTTCTTCCTGGAGCTCACTACCGGCCAAACCAAGCAAGCCCCCAGCTCCCCAAGGAGACAGAGACTAGGCTGAAGAAGAGACTTCTGAATCCCAGCCTTGCAGAGACTGGACACTCACTGACCGTTGCTGCCATCCTTGCTCTGGAGGACAGGTACTTGCTCCTCAGCGCCTCCCGTCACAGTGAGCTCATAATTCATTACTGTTCCGGAATATTACTTTAATTAGGCAAGATCTGTTACGTTTCCTCATGCTGTAAAATAGTTCTCTCTCTCTCTCTCTCTCTCTCTCTCTCTCTCTCTCTCTCTCTCTCTCTCTAAGCGAGAAAGTCCTGAGGCAAACCGTGGATTCAGAGAAACAGATTAAAATAAGAGCTAAGCTAAGGCAGAGCATCCCAAGCTGATCATACGTCAGTGCGTCATGATTGGGGAGCTGGTCGGCGGCCTAAAAAAAGCCTGGTACCCATTACTCTGTAGCTGTAGATGAATCAGGCAACAACAACAGCAGAAACCCATCACTAGTTCACCACTCCTCCCGGCACAAAGTCAGATTTTACTTTAGCATTCAAGATGTTCGTGGTTGGCCTCCCAGACCCTCCTCCCTCCTAACGCTGTGATTTCTCGGTATTACAAATACATATTCCTTCTTTGAATCTGATAGACAGCTGGTTTGGAATCCTGACTGCTATGTACCCCCATGTGAGCCTAGTTAAGTCTCTTAACCTCTGCTTCTTATTTCCTTGCCTGGAAAATGGGAATTGCAGTAAGAGCACCCACTTCAGGAACCGGCGTGGAGTTGGAGTTAATGCCTGTGTGAGCCGAAGTCTGCATCACTGCAGGGACTGCTGAAACATGGCTGCCCATCCTTCTTCAAACTTTTCCAGGTCTTCCCTAACCACCCTTCTTGGATTTCTTAGCTGGCAAGTCTGGCAGAATGTAGATTCCTTGGCCTAACCCCAGCAAGGCCATTAAAGCCTGCAGTGGATCCTGAGAGCTTGTTCCTAGTGATATGGATAGCGAGGGTCGCTCAGGGATGTGCTGGACCCCATAAACACTGGGGTTCAGTCTTTATAGGTATGTATTATCATACCCAGCTTAGGTGGTGCCTGGGATTGAACCAGGGCTTTATGCATGCTAGGCAGGTATCCTACTAACGGAGCTACAGTCTCAGGCCCTTCCAGTCTTTTTTTTTTTTTTTTTATGTGTTTGTGTGTGTGTGTGTGGTGCTTCTCATAGGAGAACTTGGAAGGGCGTCTTGCTTTTCCTTCTCAGGGTCCTGTTCACTCCTATGTCTCAATCAGTGCCTCCTATGCATCAGGCCCCCAGGCAGTGCTTCTGGACCTGTACAAACCTGCCAGAAATCAGGGACTCCCCAGCCTGATGCCCTGCTCACCTGTGGGACCGCAATTATATACAGCTGGCACCACAGTGACCCTAAGTCCCCAGCAAAGGGATCAGCCTCCCCCAGGTCTGTCTTCCGACAAAGCAGCCCATTTGAGTTTTCTTGAGAGGAAGTAAGTTTTCCTCAACTGGGGTATGCTTAGAGCTCTACATGGTCACTTCAGACTGGATATGAGCACCATGCAGGTTCAGGTTCAAGGGAACTGGCCAGACTCTCCCGGTGATTTGGGTGACAGCTTTGATAATGGATCAACGTGCCGTTTCCAGGGAGCCATAGCTCGGACGTTATTGCCACTCCACCCTGCCGACGGTTCCTGCACTGGAAGTCTGGTCTTGTGTGGTGGTGTGGCAACTTTAAGAGGCTAAGTCTAATGGGAGGACCTCAAATTAGGGGTCCTTGAAGGAGATTCGGGTTCTTATGGGACCCTTGCTAGCCCTCACAAAAGTTATCCTTAAAGTACCAGCCTGGCTTTTTACCTCAGTCAAAGCAGGGAACACTTCTTCCATGTGTTTCCATTATAGCGGGATAGGTCTGCCATCCTCACCAGAGGTCAAATACAGCTGCCTGATCTGGAATCTAGAGCCTTCTATATTAACCCCTTTACTTCCTAAGTGATTTGCTTTGGGTATCTCATGGTAGTAATAAAAGTTCCCCAGTACAGAGGACTGTGGCTATGTAGGCCACAGGACATTGATGTCTTTCCTTGGGAATGGTCTACCTTGCTTTTTAAGGTGGGAGTTATCTTATTGGTCAGCGAGGCTAGGCTGGCTGGCCAGGAAGCCCTGAGGATTCATCTGTCTGTCTGAGATTACATGTCCCCACTGTCACATCAGATATTCACGTCTGTTCTGGGGATTAATTTTAGGTCCCTGAATTTATATGGCTAGCATTTTACTGTCTGAGTCATCTGGGACATTGTGCCCTCCCCTGACATAACCAACCTCATGGTCCTAAGTAGCTCACCCTTACCCAGGTGCAGCAAACAGCCCTGGGACCTACAGCAGAGCAAGTAAGCAGAGATTGGTGCTGTCCTGCGTGTTTTGGGGATGGGAGAGTAAGTCTTTGGTGTAAAGGGGCAGGGAGAAGGGATCATCTTTTGTGGAAAGGTCCCATGTGCTCAGAGGACTAGAGCTCCAGGTTCAAGAGAGATTCTCCAAACAACAAAAGCTTCTCATTTGTTCCAGGGCCTCCCTGCCTTTGCATAAACTGGCTCTATGAAGTAAGGGCTTGTGCTGGACTCTGCCCTGCAGCTGGCTTTCAAAGGCATGTTGGGGGACCCTGCAGGCAGTGCACGAGCTGCCTCAAAGGCTGAAGCATTCCATTTTGTTATTTTAAAAAATTTCCTAAGGGTATAAGAGTGTGTGTGTGTGTGTGGTGTGTGTGTGTGTGTGTGTGTGTGTGTGTGTGTTTGAAAGCTTTGCTCGACAAGAGGAAATCTACCTTCATGTCCAACTCTGCTTTAAAAGACTTTCTGAAGTAAAAGCAAACTCCACGCCTTACGAGAACTTAATTCTTCCTTTAATATAAATAAGGCAGCACGAAACCCCAAGAGCCTGCTGCTTCAGAAGCAGCCCTGTTACACGACAGGCGCCTCTTCCAGCCAAGTGCCCCAGCAAACAAGAAGCCAGGTGTTCATCCTGTGACCCTTCTCCCAGAAGTGAAAGGGGAGTCCCAGGAGGGGTGTGGTCTTGGCTTCTGAAAGCTGGTTCTTGGTTGCTGGGCTTTCTTCGATGCACCACGGGATCTGAATGAACAGGGATAAGGCACAGATGACAATAAATAAGGACGTCTGTCCTGACTCTGAGAGGTACCTGGACAGGGTGGCTCAGGGCTGCGGGCAGAGCCACACTTTGAGGAGGCTTGTTTACAGGGCCCCCCATGAAGCTGTGGAGGGGCGGACCACCTATGTTCACTCTGACTCCTGCTTATACTCAGGCATCCTATTGTCTCTGGTTACTCCGCATGCAGTAGGCCCTCTCCACCATTGATTAGGCTTGGTGGCTAACTGGTCCATCTTCTGGAGCCCTCTGAGGCTGCAGGAGGCATGTGTGGAGCTGTGGGAAGCCTGGTTTTGTTCCCTGCAAGGCTTGTCGTCTTAATTTCTGGAGGGCTAGCGGGTGCCACCTGGTTCTTCATTTGTGTTTCTTCTTTGATCCACTGTAAAGGTTGCTAAGAGAAGAGGCTGCTGGGTCCTTTGGAAGAGGCCTGGACAGGAGCCCAGCTCCAGCCTAAAGCTCTGGTGCATGTCTGAGCCCACAGCACTCCTTAGAGTTCCAGGCTGTGCCTGAAGAATCACATGGATCCCCAGAGAGCCCAGCTTCCATCACGTTCTTTCAGTCTGGGTCATCCATGAGGTCAGCAAGGCCTGTGCAGAAGAGACCAAGGGGTGATGCCCACTTGGAGCCAGGGCCTGTGAGATGCTTTGGGTCCACGGGCCAGAGCTGAGTTCTCATAGCACCTCTGACTTATAAACCTACACTCCCTGTAACCAGGACTGACTTATAAGCCTACACTCCCTGTAACCAGGACTGACTTATAAACCTACACTCCCTGTAACCAGGACTGACTTATAAACCTACACTCCCTGTAACCAGGACTGACTTATAAACCTATACTCCCTGTAACCGGGACCCTGAGGATAGCTTAGAGCTGTCAGTATCCTTGCTTCAGGGCCCTGTAACTTTCTCCAAAGTGGTCCAAAGTGCAAGGCAGACACAGGTATCTGTGCCCCTCTACCACACTGCTGGCCAAGAAGACCAGAGATGGAGATGGGAGGGGCTTCTGAGCCAGCAACCAATGTGGTAATTGGTACCCTCGGTGGTCAGGACCTGGTACATGGTAAAGGGACAGGGAGAAGGTGTGCACCTGAGTAAGATGTGTGGCTGAAAACCTGGCCAGCTGTAGACTCTCCACCACCAAGTACCCATTTCTGTGTAATGGGGACATTAGCCACAGGGCTCCTGGACCTCTGCCAGGTATTTAAAAAAGGGTGGCCACCGTGGGACCTCTGTTATTGTATACGATGTGGTCCAAAGGCTGTGAGTTCCCACATCTGTCCCCATTCGTGATTCAGCTGCATACAACCGGGGCCAAGAGACCCCGGAATAGAGTGTTGGGTCTTAATTGGACCCCCAACAGCATCCTAGCAGAAGCCCTGTCGTCTGAAGCACAGAACGGACTGTGATGCAAAAAGGATTACATTCAAATCAGCACTTGCCTCTCTCTAACTCAGTGCCGGGGAGACTGCTCCGTCAGCATCTGGGTCATTCATTCATGGTGATCGAAAACTAAGCTGCCAAGTATCGGTGCCCAAACCTGAACAACCGTTTCACCAACAAGCCCCCGTGGCAGACAGGCAAACCAGTGTCCAGTTGCAGTTCCTGTTTCCCTCACTCTCCAGGACCTGGCTTCCCAGCACGCTGAACTTCAGCTCTCCCCTCTAGGCCTACCGTGTTTCCTGCATGGGGCTACAGAACCCCGGTAGGGTAGACACAGGGGATGTTGTTGTCCCCCTGGCCCTCGCATTTCACGGTCTACAAGGCGACAGCTTTTGGTGGTGGGCTAGCACGGTCTGAAGGGACATGGAGGGAATATTCCCTAATGAGCGTTGGGGCATTCCTCAGCATCTCATAGAAGAAGTCCATTGTGCTGTGGTAAAGAGTCCGCTGCAGAACGAAGGGCCGGAAGAGGTTTATAGGCTCAGCTCTCCGCACGACCTCTGGGAGTCCCATAGCCTCAGGCACCTTGTGGTTGCCCACAAAGAAGTGATGGAGCTTCTTCTCCTGGAGGCTTCTCTCCAGGAAGCGGAAGAGCTCCTGCAAACGCACACCCAGCTGGCTGGCCTTCCAGTCAGCGGCCTGCCGGGACAGCAGAAGGTGCAGCAGGACCGTCTTTAGGTGGTAGCTGTGCAGCCCGCTGGGGCCTGACAGGCGGCTCTGCTTGGAGAGCAGGAAGGAAGCGATCTGCAGACAGCTAAGGTGGCAGGTGTCCTCCGGCAAAGCCTTCCCGATCATCCGGAGGAACTGTCGCTCGGAGACAGCAAATGACAGGAACCAGTCGGTGCTGGAGGCTGGAGGTCCCCCATGCGGCTCCTTGGGAAGCTGTGGGACAAAGTATAGGTCGGAGTCGTTACACTGGATCACAGGAGTCAGGATGAAGGGCATGAACTTCCCCGAGCGGAACTTGATTCTGAGAGACCCCGGGGTGTCTAGCTGGCCAAAGGCAAGGTCAAATTCATATTTGTGGGCAATGCGGTGCCAGGCTCTGGTGAGGGCCACCTGGAACCACTTCATGACCTGCATGGCGTCCAGATGTGAGGTCTCTCTGGAACACAGCAAGTCCTTCATCTCATCACCTCCACCTCCGCTGGGCTGTACCCCGCCACTCTTGCCGTGGAGGAGACAGAGCATATCTTCCCCGAGCTTAGTCTTGCTGCAGGCACAGCCTAGAGGGTCCCCATCGGCCAGGGTCACCTTGATCTGGCCATATCCCTGCCGATCCAGGGGCACCGAGAGGCTGGAACACCAGAGCTCTGGGCGGAAGCTGTAGGGCTCCGGGGGTGTGAAGGGCACATACAGGTGGCACTGGAGCGGTCTCTCCACCTGCCAGTTTTCATACATGCTACCCACACCGATGAAGTCCTCCATCTCCGTGTCAGTGCTCCGGCTGTAGACACTCCTCAGAGCTTCCAGCAGGTCATCCACGAAGCCTTCCACAAACTCCCTGGTACGGGCAGCATCACTTGTGGCGCTTCGGATACAGTGCTCATAGAAGTGGTCCAGGGTGGCCTTATTGGGCAGGGGAAGGCCCTTCAGTGGGGCGCCCCCCAGTCCAGACAGCTCATCCTCATCTCCAGCCGGGCACTCTGGGAAGGGCGCGTCCTGGTAGTCCTGCCGCCATATCTCGATGATCAGGAAAAGGATCATGCAGAGAGTGCTCCAGAGGTTCCAGGCAGTGTAGGCCTCGCGCTGCTGCTGGCCCTCCTCCTCGGCCTGCTTCAGGGCCTCCTTCTCGGCCAGCAGCCGCGCCACCTCCTCCTCCAGACGCAGCTGCTCCAGCTGCAGCTTCTCCTGGTGTTCCTGCATCTTGCGGAGGATCTCCTCCTCGTTCTCTGGAACTGTGGCATTCTCCCGGGGGAACAGCAGGGGGTGGTTAACGATGGCTGTCACCACCACTAGACATACCCGGAAAAGTCCCAGGGCCATGGCTGTAGTATTCCTAGGAACAGAGAAAGACACTGCTGGTCACACCTATGTTTCCTTCAAGGACCCTTTTCCTTGGACCCTTGCGCCAACCTCTGCCCCCAAAAGGTGGTGCGGGTCCTCACACTCAACCCCAGGGGTCTCCTGTAACTGTCTCCCATGCTCTGGCCCAGCCTCAGGCTTACACATGCCACAGACATTTCTTTGTCTGCGGAACACAGCTTTTCTTGATGGGATCAGAACAGTCTTGACCCCGAGGATCAACCTTCTCTCTTCCTGGTCCTTTGGTTGGGGTAGATATAAACCTACATCTCAGATCCAGGGGACCAAACCCAAATCCAGACGCCAGTCCCGAGACAACAAGACTACTCTATACAGCCACAGCTACACCCACAGTGATTGGTTCTGTGGTGAATATATGAACGCTCTGAGCCAATGGGAAGAAAGGCTTTCCTTGTGGCCAGCTAGGGCTGTCTGATAACAGGATGACTTCTATAGTGTGGGCTGCTCTTCCGCCACCAGCAAGGGGACCCCGCCATCAACACAGATTGAAGCACACCCTGCACTCAGCTGCGTATGACACCATTACTTCTGGCTTTTCCGGTCGGGTCAGTGCAGGCATCCTTTCTCTGCAAGCTATGTGAGTTGTTCTCCAACCATCAAACTCCTCGGCCTCAGACACTGCCTTCCACCACGCTGAATTTTGTTTAGTGAACGCGTCTTCCTGGCAGTGTGGTGCTGGGTGTGTTAACTCACCTCTCTGGGCCTAGGGTTCTTGGTTTAAGAGAAGAAGGTAATTATATCCCCAGAGGGTCACGGGATTGATGCCACTTGCTTCTCTTACCTCAGCATTTGAACTCCGAATGACCTCTTAATAGTCTCTCCAGCATGAATGATTTTTAAGCCTTAAATAATTTTTGGGAGAAAGGCTAACCTCTTGCAGTATTTGTGAGGGAAACTGATACACAGAGCACTGGTGAAGCATCGCCTGGAATCTTGCTAGGGACCCAGAATCAGGCTGACACACTTAGGAGATGGAGTCAGGAAGGCTGCCATGAGATTCAAGGTTAGCCTAGGCTCAACAGCAAGGCCCCATCTTCCCACCCGCAAAACACGGGGGCTTTAGCAGGTAACCATATTTAGTTCCTCTCCAATATCACACAGCTCACAATCTCCTGTCCTCCAGTTCTAGAGGAATTGATGTCCTATTCTGTCTTCTGTTCTCCAGGGCACACACACACACACACACACACACACACACACACACACACACAGAGAGAGAGAGAGAGAGGGAGAGGGAGAGAGAGAGAGAGAGAGAGAGAGAGAGAGAGAGAGAGAGAGAGAGAGAGAGAGAGAGAGAGAGAGAACCAAAACAAACCAGCAGACAACTAAATACAGAACCCTAGCCCCCCACCTGACCTCACGCAGAATCACCCAGCCATCTGGGGCTGGAGAGACGGCTCTGTGATTAAGAGCACTGGTTACTGTTGTGGGATATTTGTACACTGAGTGAAGATGTATTGTGATTAGTGTAATAGAAAGCTGAACAGCCAATGGGTAGGCAGGAGAGTATAGGCAGGACTTCTGGAAAGAGAGAGAACTCTAGGAAGAAGAAAGGCAGAGTAGCCAGTCAGATGTGGAAGAATGTAGATTTAAAAGATGGGTTAGTTTATAAGAACAAATTAGGAACAAGTTTAAGCTAAGGCCGAGCTTTTATGACTAATAATGAGTGTCCATGTTTATGTGGGCTGGAGGTCCTGACAGGTTGCTGCTTTCAAGGACCAGCATTTGATTCCTATCACCCACATGGTAGCTCTCAACTGTCTATAACTCCTGCTCCAGGGGACTCAGACGCCCTCTTCTGGTCTCCTTGAGCACTGCATGCTTGTGGTATGGACATATGTGCAGACAAATCACCCGTTCCCATTTTTTAAAAAGTTCTTTAGAGTCAACTATAACTTTTAAGTTCCATTCTGAGGAAGGTGTTGAAATCATGGTGCTCCATTCTTTCCAGCATGAAATATGAGTCATACATCTGTCCAAAATAATCCCCTCAGTATACACTACCCACTCATTAGTAACTAGTGAGCCACCCTGGTCATCAGACAGGCTGCCATGACATCACAGTGCTGTGGTCAAGCAACCCTTATTTAACTTTATACCGGCGATGTGGATATTCGGAGGAGAAGCAGAAGAGGGCTTCTGTAATGTGAGATGACTCGAGCGAAGAAACAAAACCATATCCCAAGGCTCCTGGGTCTCCTGTCGAACACTGTGACGAAGGAAAAGAAATTCTTGTGAGCTTTGCTGTTGCACCTCACACTGCAGGAGCTATAGCTGTAATGTGTGGTGAGTGGAGGGAGAGACCTTAGAAAGGCCTTAGGGGTGTGTGTGCGTGTGCGCGCACATGCGTGTGCGTGCATGCACACATATCTAGGATAAGGGGCACCTCAGCATAATCTTACATTGCACCCCTCTCCTTTCCCAGCAGGAGCCTTGAGAACTAACCAATTACCCTTTCCATACCTGCCCTGTCCCTTTCCTTCCTGACCTCAGCAGAGAGAGGAAAGATCTTTTTTTTTAATAAGGAAAAAAGAATTTATTGATATCACAATGGATGTTGCAATGCTCTGAGGCAAGGAAATCATGCCAAAAGGAAATTGGGGGAACTGATCGCGTTTGGTTTGCAGTCAAAATAAAGAAAACTGGATCACTTTCTTTTTCTAATACAGTTCAGGATCCTATGATACAGTTAAGACAAATATTCCCAAATAAATTAATGTGTTCAGGACAATCACTCCCTCAAAGGCATGCTCAGAAACCTATGTCTCAGATAATTCTAGGTTTTGTCGAGTTTACAGTTATTAACCACCCGTCGCAGCTCTGGACTCATCATTTGACACCCAAAGACATCATTTTTAAGCTGTAACTCTCCACCCTTGTTCATATTCTCTTGTTCTTCTCATCATATAAAATACAATTTAAGTTTGAAAGATCATCTAGACATTAACAGCTGAGTGTGTTGTTGGACAACAAAGAGAAGAGCCCTTGGGGGCAAGCCAACACCGGCTGACAGGAATTTCTAGGCCCTTTGGTTTGAGTCCTCTGATGTTGAATTTGCATGAGGAAATTCTTACCCTCATGGTACCCGGATAAAGGGGTTCACCAGCAGGTGAGGATTCCCCAGCAAGGCGAACATGTACACTGGCAGCCTGTGCTGGCTGTTGACCAGGGAAAGCCACTGTTCAAAGGTGACTCAGACAGCTCCACCCCAAACACAGTTGCACAAGTCAGCAAGATCCAGAGGGGCTAGGGAGTGGAGGCTAGCCCCAGGGAATTCCCAGAGGAGACAAGTTCGGGCTGAGCTCTGAAGAGCTCATAGGTTTCTATGGAGCAGAAAGCCAGGGATGGGAGAAAGCGCAAGACGTGGGATGGAGGAAGAGGTAGGATGGGGGAAAAGTCCAGGGGCAGCCAGCCAGCTTCCCACTCCCGGGCTGGGGAGGAAAACTATGCTGGATAGCCACGGAAACTGAGAGGCCATGGTTTCCACAACACAGAGACAGCCACGTGGGATGGCCCACGGCAGAACTGTGAGGCTGGCTGACGGGCATGGTTGTGGACTTTAAATAGAGTACCCGCAGTGTAACACCAGATGGCAGCCAGCTAGCTAGGTGACTATAGGCGGTTCCGAGGTCCTTCACGGCCCCGGGAACGCAGGCAGCGGCCTTTGGGTCCAGCTGTACTCTTGAGAGCTCCCGTGGACAGGAGTCGGTTTCCACATCAATAGAGGAGGGAGAATGGGCCATCAGATGGGGAGTGTGGCCAACACGAAGCCCCAGACTGGAAAATGCTCCTCCCCTTCATACAATGGCTTCAACTCTAGCACCAGAGCAAGGCCTTATGCCTGCTAGGAAGCTCGACTCTAGGAGCCCCCTTGTTCAGAACTCAAAACCTAAGAGTCAAAAGCACTTGGAGGAGACAGACTAAGTTAGGAAAAGGATAGGCATCTTGGACAAATTACGGTTTTCCCCATCCTCTCTCTGCATCTGTCAGGTGGGAAGAGAGATACCTGGTGTTGGAAAGCCCAACTAAGGCAATGCCCTCAGAGCCCTAGTGAGATCTGAGCCACTGACTGAGTGCTCTTATCAAAAGAGTAGCTGTGACTGAGTGGGAATACGCAGATGTCCCTGCCTGCAGGGGGCTCTGGAAGGACACAGGCAGCACCCATGGGGGCTACAGACAGACTTTGTCCAGAGCACCAGGCAAACAACACAGCAGACATAAGGCGTCCTGCCTTAGAGACGCCCAGCAGACCTGGCTTTGAACTTTGGCTCTGGCCCTGGCGGTGGCGCCTTCTCAGGCGGATCACTCATCTTCTCGAGGGCTCCCATCCTCATCCCCGAAGAAGAAGAAGACTCCTCCTTTATAAGGGTGCTAGGGTCAAGTGCACACGGGTGCTCAGCATGGTGTCCGGCACAGAGCAGGCACCCCACATGTGAGAGTTTCTTTCCCTCGGCCTCCACAGGCCTGTTTTCTCACCTGCCAAGCACCCCAGCCCTGCCCAAGTCTTGGGGTGTGGAGGAATGCACGCTGGAAAGTGCTGTGGTAGCAGAGAACACTGCCCTGCTCCTGCTGCTCCTGGGCACAGTGCTCCTTCCTCCCTGCCTCCCAGCACATGGGGGGACTCCTTCAGAGTCTGGGCCTGCCTGTGATGAGGGAGGTCCTGATGACTCACCCTGCTCAGCAATCACCCCCTTCCCAGGGATTTAACCCAGTTACCTCTGTGGAGGCTGTAAGCAGAGCCCCAAGGATGGGGTGGGAGGGCCAGGCCAAGATACTGAATGCTTATAGCCACTCTGTGCCTGCCACCCAGTCTGCCAGAGCTGGGATCGAAGCCTCTGCTCTTCTGGTTCCCAAGCCACTTAACAGGGACCTTCCTGCCCTGAAGGCCCTGGGCAGGAGCTGGGAAGGCTTTGTGTTCTGATGTAAAGCTCTCGTAAACCAGGAATACATGCATGTACACACACTCATATGTGCACACACACTCACAAGCGCACACACCCTTCCCCAAAGGGCACTCCAAGGACATCTGTCTCTGCTGGTCCCAAAGTTCTCAGCCTTGCGACTGTCCCACACCTGTGGTTTCTGACATCTGTTGGCAGCCTTGGCTCTGGGAATAAACCTGGGTCATTTGGCGGGCTTTCGCCTGCTTGCCAGGAAGCCGACAGGAAGTTTGCCGAATTCCTCTCTACTCCAGCCTCACCCACGGGGAGGGTGGCTCATAGGGCTAAACTTAGCCTGGCAAAGAGCCAGGTCCTGGGGTACAGAGGCTGGGGAAGATGGTGACCCCTGGGTGTCTCGGTGAATGCGGTGGCTGGGACAGGTTCTCTACTGGGTTTTTCCTGTAGGGCTGGTCAGAAGAAAAACTTGAGGTGGCTACTTAAGGGGGTCCCTGATTCCGGCACCCCAGAGCATCCCTCACTATGGCTTTGGCGAACAAACACTTTATTGGCAGCAGCTCCTGTCCGACAAGCCCTCAGGTGGTTGGCACTGTCCACAGTGACCATTGTGACCTTCCAAGAGGTGGCTATGATCCCTGGTTCACAGATGGGTTAATCAAAACTCAGAAGACTTTCTAGACACGTGGTTATGGAAGCCAGAGTGAGTTGGAATTCCAGCTGCTCTGTTTGCCTCACCCAGGCTTCCCCACTGTGCTGCTGCGGCTACTGCACGGCCAAGCGCCCGAGTGTGAGGAGAAGGCTGGATGCTTCAGGCTCCCCAGTGATGAGCACAGTGCCATCTCTGACAGGAAAGTCCAGGCGGGGAGTCAGACAGCCCCACACACCTCACTGGGGCTCACGGGAGCACAGAGAGCTATATTCCTGTCTTTTGAAGGCTCTTTTGGCCCCACCCACCGGTGGGCACGTCAGGTTCCCAGCTCCACACTCACTCCGTTCTCTCCTTTCACAGAATTCTGCAACAAGCCTGTGCCCTTTTCCTCAGGCCCCATGCCCACTAGGATCTCAGCCACTAAAGCGCCTCAGCCTCAGACCATGCCTCAGAGACACGGGGCCTCCCTCTGGGATTACAGGTCTCCAAGGCTCCCAGAAGCAGCACCACCTGGGTGTTTTCCAGACAGACGCATTTCCAATGCCACCTTCTGCGAGCATTGAGAAAGACCAGGGTGGGGCCTGACGCTGGTGTTTTAGCATACTCTCCTGGTGCTTCCTGGGCCCCTCAGTGTTCAAGTCTAAAGTCGGGTTCCTAAGTCAGGTACCCTCCGGGGAGAAGGGAAGTGAGACTCCCGCAGTGTCCCAGCTGGACTCCGGCACTTGCCAAGGGCTCCTGTCAGATGTAATTAGCTCTGCTAATTAATTACAATAGCAGTCCTGGAGAGGCAGAGTCCAGAGGAACATCTGATGGCTTCCTTACTGAAATGGAAAATAGGAGTGGTTGATGGCAGATCGTGTGTGTGTGTGTGTGTGTGTGTGTGTGTGTGTGTGTGTCTTGGTGTGGTAGTGGTGTGTTTTTTCTAAGTTCTGGATCCTTCGAGAAGGGAGTCAAGAAGACCCAGGTTATCCTGTCTGTGCTGAACCCTTCTGTGTGCTGAGCCTTCTGTTTGGGTTTCCAATTCCAGTTAATGATATCCAGGTTTGTCAGGGAAGTAAAGTCAATACTGAGAAAGTAAGAATTTAGAATTGCACTAATCTAGGCCCAGTTTATGGACTTGCAAACTGAGGCCTAAAGAGGAGCTAGGTTGGACCTGGAGGGTGATGTAGTGGGGGCTGAGGCAGACTGGGTACCCTCCTTGGGCCCTGCCAGGTGACATCTGGTAGGAATTTCTGTGCAGAAGCATAGCAGAAGAGGCTTTCATTATTGAGAGCTACTCCGTGCCAGGCCCTTTGAACACGCTATCTACCGGTGCCAGACACGGTGCTAAGAACTCTGCGTGTGAGTATCTTTAACTTTCGGAACATCAGCTTGGCAGCTGCACCATCCAGACGATCCGCAGTGTGACTGTCAGTGAGCATCACCCCAGCCAAGCCAGGCCTTTTCCTCTGCCCTGTCTCCATTCCTCAGGAGACTGGGGAACTGGGTGAACGGGTCCATCACTTTCTGCTCCTAATGGGTGCCTCATGGCCCCCAATGTGAGTGGCAACTGACCATATCACCAGGGTGACTGTCTCTCAGGCTTCCTAGGCCTGGAGATTCAGGGCCACATCATGAAGGCTCTGCTGACTGCAGAGCCCTTTTTGGCCTTTGTCTTGGTTTGGGAGTTTGGAAGCTGAGCCTGGGCAGCCTGAGCCCGTAATAGACACCCTCCTATAGTTCAGCGCTACACCCCATCTCCAATCTCACGATTTCTTTAGGAGTGGAGCCCCTAGTGTGAGACTAGCTTCCTCTCGGAGCAAGTGGATCACTGCTCACCCGGTTCTGAATCCGGTTGTAACCTTAGACCACGGTCCTGCCCTTTGCTTCATTAGTTCTGCTTCCTCACCCACAGTCTAGCAAAGCCAACCAAGTGTTCTTCTGCAGCTTCCAAGGCACCGTGCATGGGCTGGACACAACACTGCCCCGAGCTTGTCCGTGGGAGCTGACTTAGTGTGTGCTGGATGATGCCCAGGGAAGATATAGATATGGCAGTCGCCTGTCTCTACCGCTGACTAGGACAGCACCTACTACCCTTTTAGAACATTTGGGAGGAGAAGGGCCTGATAGAGCTGGCCCTTGTCCAAGCAAGGGTCAGGGGAGCCACAAGGTACCACTGAAGCATCTCTGACTGGACTACTCTTCATTGTACCTGTGTGGGGACAGGGAGGACATCTCTGTTGGGGGCTGGGCCACGCAGGCCTCTGGTCCTCATAGGAGAGGGAGGGGTGGACAAAGAAAGGAAGTTAAGAAAGAGGAAGGAAGAAGACCAACAAGAATAATTGAGAAAGGAGGCAGAAAGGATGTGGTCCATCCCTACCCACCTCCGTTACTCAGAATCCTGTAGCCCTGGCCTCAGCTGCCATCTTCCTCCCCCACCTGGCTCTTTCTCTTTTCTTCTTCTGGTTGGTCTCCCTGCAATAGTGCTTGTGAAACCATGGTTGTTGGGGAGAAGTGGGGAGACGGGTCAGGACAGCAGCGAAAAATAAGTCAGCCTGCCGTGGAGGGCTGAGCAGCAGGGCCCTGGCCATTTGGATGACACATGCTTTTCCTGCGGGCAGTGGCCACCACAGTGCACATTCTGTGAACAGGAAGGGCAGGATCCTTTCCCTCCCTAAAAGAAGCCAATAATTTGGATTTTTATTAGAATCCTTCATTTTAAAGGATTGGTTATTATTTCACAACATTCTTTTAAGGCCACCTGAGTCCAGTCAAGTATTTCAGAGGTTCACCAGGGCCTGTGTACTCTGTCTGCCGCCCCTCAGAGGCAGCCTCAGGTCTCCTCTCTGCTGCTGTCTGCCTCCAACCCCCTCAGCAACCACTTGGCCTAACTATTAATTACTTCCCCAGCCTAGGCCTAAGACCCGCCTCAAGCCCAGTCCTGACTGTTCCCGGGTCTCCCAGTCAGCCAAGCAACCACCCTGGGGAGAATCGTCATGGCAGCACTTGAGGGCAGATGCCAGAAGTATTTGCTCTCTTTCCCACAGCTTCTCCGGGAACTCGAAGAGACTCTGGTCTCAAGAGTCTACACTAATGCAGAAACAGTGCTAAAAATTTGTGGTTCTCAAAGATCAGATAAACCTTCTACCTGAGTCAGAGGAGATCCAGACAGACTAAGCAGACCACCAGTGAGCCCACATGGGGATGCTGGCTGGACCCAAAGGCAGTACCAGGTCACATCACCAAAAGCATTTTTGGAAAAGGAAGGGGTTTTAAGGAAGCCACCAGGATGCCAATCCTCTTGTCTGGACTGGGGTCATGAGATTGGCCAGGGCAGTCAAGGGACAGGAAGGACAGGAGCTTGGACTCTGGGCTTGGTGGGAGGGTTACATCCTTCCTGGTCTGCATTTTCACTAGTTGGTGTGTCCACCATCAACCATGGCAGGGAAACCATCAATCTCCTGGGAAGGACCAGGTGTTCCCCTGTAGCCTGCCCCTCTCTCTGCAGCAAACACCTCCCCAGGCTCTCTGCTTGGCTGTGCTCTGACCTTTGTTTTTTTGCTCCAATGATGCATGAGCCAGCACAGACCTTTGGGATGAGGGCCTGGTACTCTGTTTTCTTACGACCTGCTTCTCCAATCCTGAAGTTCTCCCTTACCTGAGCGTAGTGTAGTCCTCTTTCCGTGCAACAAGATCAAAGCCTGAGGTCTCGTAACCATCAGAGCCTGACTCAGAGGCCCCTCTCTGAACCCTGCTTGCCTGGCCACTTCAGATCATCCACTGTCCTCTAAATACTTCGTGCAGGTCTCTCCACTCTTTTCTACCCTTGCCTCTGTTTCTGTAAGCTAAAACTGGGTAACTAGTCTTCTTTGTAAACTCCTCCCCGAAAGCATTTCAAGGAGCCTTCCAGGTGCCTCCAACCAGAGACAGTTTCCTCTTATTTGAAAGGAAAGAGCAAGGGAAGGGAGGCAGACATATTTACTAAGGCTCTGAAGTAGGCAAGTGTCTTGGGCCGTTGGAGGTGTGCCCTGACAGGCCAGGCACACCCAATAGCTCGGTTGCCTGAACCTCTCTCCTTAGTGTTTTATCCCATGATACTGCCTCGGGGGAGGGTGTCATCCACCTCACCTCGTAGGGAGGAGCCCAAGGCGTCCAAGTGGAACAGTCTGAGGTCATTCAACCGCTCCAGCTCCAGGCCCGCACCTGTACACAGCAGCTGGCCTCAGCAGTTGGCTGCAGCTCTTAAGCGGTGAGGTTTCTCCAGGGCCAAGGGAGGGGCGCTCTTGTAGCCAAGGACTCAGCCTACACTGGGCACACCACAACCAGCCTCCACAGACTCTGACTATCCGTCTCTCACTGACTGTTCTCTCCACGACTTTCCTAAAGTGTGCACTGGCTTGAGGGGCCTCCCGAGACCCCCAGGTTCCATCACAAGTTTCTAAAGCAGGCACTGTGACTCACAGGAATGGCCTGTTAACCACTTTCCAGGCTTGTATAGGGTTGGCTCACGCAAGCATTCCTCAGAGTAGAATCCCCTACACACACACACACACACACACACACACACACACACACACGCACGCGTGCACATAGCCCTCCTTCCCCCTCTCTGGGCAGGGCATGTGTGGGGGGGGGTCCCACTTGCCCCCTTTCTGTTTCTCCACCTTGAGTTTTGTACACACGCTGCCTTCCAAGGCTCCCTGGTTAGTGGAGCAGGCAGAACAGGCTCCAGGGCAGTGGAAGCAGAAAGCCAGGGCAGAGCAGACCCAGTTGCTGGAGTCAGAGAAAGAAGGCTTGAGCAGAACCAAGGAGTAAACACAAAGGAAAACAAAAGCCCTCCCAGGCTCCTCCCCTCCCCCACTGCCCCGCCTCTCCACCCTCCCCTTCCAGAGCAGCTGGGAATCAGGGAATCATAGGAATTGTTATGCCCAGGAGCCACTTTCTTTTTGATCCTTGCCTGGTAACAAAGTCAGCTCAGAAGACAGGCTATCTGAATTCTCCTGCACCTCTAAGACACAGAGGAGGAAGCCCTCCCACCGTCAACCCCCACCTATCTCTGCAGCCAAAGAAGGGTCTGTTCCCCTACTACAGGCCCCACAAGCTCATCCTCCCTAGCCTCAGTCAGAACCTGAAAGTAGTGTCTGAAGTGAATTAGCTAGGAAGAGGAGAGAAAGGAAGCTCCTCAGGCCTCACTCACACACACACACACACACACACACACACACACACACACGGGGGGGGGGGGTTTGGGGTAGGTGGGATAGTAGAGAGAGGTAGTGGGAGAGAGTGTGTCTGAGCCTGCGAAGATCTCAAAACTCTTTCATCGTTTTAAAGAGGAACAGAGAGGAGGGAAGCCAACCCAACTGTAAAAAACTAAGAGCCGTGGTCAGTTTTTGCCTGCACAGAACCTCAGGTTCCTGTTAACCCACGGTGAACAACAGAATGGCTGCCTGTCTGCCCTCCTACACCTGCTGGCCAAAGCCAACGAATTCTCTCTGGAGCGCAGAGGGCCCGAACTGTCCAGCTTGGAACAGCTATGGAAGTCAGTCCGTGAAACACCCATCAGGGCCCAGTAACGTTTCTCGAGAGTTACCCAGAGCAAAACAGCAATGGCAACTGCCACCACGCAATTTCCAGCCACAGGGACGAGTGGCCACGTGTGAAAATACGTGCTGTACCTAGGCTGTGCCTGGAACATCCTAAGTGTCCAGATGAACACGAGAACCATGACCGATCTGTTAGCACCCATAAGTTCACTTGTACAAACCTCTGCCCCTTCCCCATTCCAAGGTCACCCAGAAATAGTCCAAAGCTCTATGCTAGGAAGAGTTTTAAGTCTGGAGAAGCTTAGAGAACAGTAAAGGGGCCAGACTGTGATCAGAAGGACCGGTTGTTGAGTCCTGGCTCTGCCATGTGCTATGACATCATCACACCTGCTCCACGGCTTACAGCCCATTGGTGAGGTATGGAGGCCTCCCATTGGGTGCTGCATTCTGGAAATGACATTGTTGAGGACCTCCTTACCTTCTTCTAAAGGTCACAGAAGGAGAAGAGAAAGTCTAGTGATTTAGGGAGCTCAGCAGCATCCTGACCCCCAATTCCAGGGGGCCAGCACTAACCATTGTGCGTCTCTGAGCAGCGTGAAGGATAGCTGTGCTCGGAACGCTTGCTGAAAAAACAAACAGATACAGGGATGTATGGAGTCTCCTTCCCAGGATCCATGATGCTATACTGCTCATCCCACATCTGTGGGACATGTGGCATGAGCCTCTGAGTGAACGCATGAAGCTACGTCTCACGAGAGACCCTGTGACCTGGGTAAGCCTTCTCACCGTCATTAGGAAAAGGAACAGGGCTCTCTGGCACGGGGGGGGGGGCAGGGGTTGTATGTGTTAGGGTCAAACTTAAGGAAGAAGCAGCGATGGGTAAACTCAGGGTACTGGGGGGGGGCGGGATGTAGGGGTGGGGCCTGGGCATCCCCTGACTCCTCCCTTCTAGCCTAGGGTGTTCTCCTGCCTCCTCAGAGATTCAGAACCAAGTCTCAGCAAACAAAAGACGCGTTCATGAACGTCAGGTGACTTCTCTATAGAAGAGGGCTATTGAAACAGGCTCCCGTGGGAACTGTGCTATGAGCTCATGGTCCTCTCAACAGGCAGGCCCAGATGAGGACAGGCAGCATCCCTCCAGGTTGGATGGTGCACTCTTCTACACTTTCTTTGGCTACCCACAGTGGCACTCAGGACAGCTTTGGAACAGCGTTTCTCCTCCCGGGTAAAACATGAGTGGTCAGTCATGGGAAGTGAGTCACTCGGTAAGCATGGACTCTGTGTTTTCCCCTATGGGAGCATCTCAGTGTGTACTGCATGCTATGTGGTAGCCGCTACCATCACCATTAAACAGACAGGAAAGCCGTCCCCTCTGCTAACGTCACAGAGGAGAGAGAGATGGGAGGCTCAGGCCTGGAATTGGTGATCTGTCTTCCAGCTTCTCACTTTTAACACCCAAGCCGGTGGGGTTCTACATGCTGCTTTCTATGGAGTCCAGGCAGAGACGCCTGAGGTGGCTGAGAGAAAGGCCTGGGAGACAGCAGCTGATCTAAGTTGGAATCGTGTCTCAGGGACAAGGGGTGAATCTGAGCTTGTTGCTTGATCTAGAAAACGGGACTGCCGAGAGCAAGAGAAACAGATGCGTGTGAAGGGCCATGCGCAGGCTTGGCTGGGAGCAGATGTTGGGTGCACGAAACCGCTCTTTTCCATAAAGATCATTCTGCTTGTAGGAAGAAAAGGTTTTGAGAGGTGTTTTTTTTTTTTTTTGGGGGGGGGACAGTTTTCCAAGTAGAAGAGTGAGCTTGCAAATTGTCTACCCAGGCAAGGATACTTCAGATTTCACCGAGGACTCTAAAAATTTTCCTATAAAAATTGGGGCTATCACTTTAGCCACCGACGCTGTAGATGAGACATCAGAGAAGCCCCTGAAGTGATGTCTAGCTGCACCAAGCAGACCGATTCAGGTCCTCTGTAGAGAAGGACCTGCCATGCCATCTGGTTTTTCACTTCTCTCTGGGAGGGCAGCGCTCCTCTGCCTGCATCTTTCAGTGGTAGCTTTGGCTTGTGGCAGCCCTCGCTCAGGAATTCCCTCTGAAGGACAGCAGCAGGCATCACCTTAGAAGGTGAGGCTGAAGCCACGGGCCAGCAATTAAGAGAGTCGCAACTGCCATGCGTTCAGCCGGCTGCACAGTGCCGGCATCAGTGTGTCCCTGGGTACACAGCAAGCAACCGTGGCTGCCCTCTCCACTGTCACTCCCAAACGACCAAGTATCTTGAAAGTACCAGTACAAGCTCCTGAGGATAAAGGGACTCTACAGGATTGATTTACCACTTGGAGAATCCCACGGGCCTGCGAGAGCTGAGTGATAAGTAGCTGTCTACCTCCTGGAGGGTGGCTTCCACACATTCCTCCCGTTCCCCGCCACAGCCACAAAGCTCCCCGAGGTTACTGAATTCCTAACATAGTGCGTTTGTCATATTTGCTTAACCAGTGAAGAACCCTTGTAGTCAGGACAGAGGATGAGGACACGGGAAAGCTGCTTTACCAGTGCTGTCTCTGTACCAGTAAAACCCACACCTCTCCACGGGGATTTGGGCTGTGGAGTAGAAGCCCCCGTATGGAGTTGATATGGCTCAGAGGAGAAAGAGAACATAGCAGTCAGCCGTGTGTCTTCCCCTTGGGAGACACACCTAGTGCCTCAAGACCCTCCACCAACCAGCTCAACAGCCCAGAGCACACACTCGGCTCCCACCCACGGCCCACCCTCTCTGCAGTCTCCGAGAAACCCACCTGTGGTGGCTACATCTTCTAAGATCCTTGTTCTGCAACACATGTCTTACAGTTGAGGGTGGTTCATGTTCTTCCTGTCTGCCTTATGGTGTCAGTGTTGCCTGGGCAACAGTGATGCCAGCTGAGGGGCTCCCATTCCAATGACATCACTGGGTGAGGCACATTGGCATAGGGGAGATATTATCTCTGTGGGGAAATATCAGGGGTCCTAAACCATTGAAGAGGGCCCTAGAAGAGGGTCTTTTGAACACTTGAGAGACTATTTTAGAGGCCTCCCCACCCTGCTTTTCTGTCTGGGCACCTGTAGCAGTCCAAGCTTGAAACTGGTTTTCTTTCAGGCTAAAAGGTCACCTTCGTCCTCAGCTTTGGGAGACAAGGAAGCTCTCCCGTCTGTCTCGGTGGGAAAGTCTAGAACCTCATGGCCTTGTTTTTTCGTCCAGACCTCAGTGGACAAAGCATTAGCCTGACGGGAACTGGAAGGAAGCTTAGACTAGCCACACTGTGACCTGGGCCAGGCACTGAGCTAAGTGGTTTTTTCCCACCTCATCCCTGAGATGGCTTATGCTGATTTTAAAGACGGCACTGAGACTTGGAATAGACAAGGCACCTGCCCAGCCATCGAGAACACCCAATTACAGAGCGGTGGAGCCAGGACTCACCCCAGCCCTATCCAGGCCAAAGCACATGCAGGCCACATCGTGAAGGTGGTGCACCTGGAGATATGGCTCACTCATCACCAACCCATAGTGGCCCCAGACAGACAACAGGGAGAGAGATCAGCTGGGCAGGGCAGGTGGCTTGAGGCAGCCAAAGCAGACCCTGTCTTTGGTAGGCCTCCCTTGGCTTAAGCAGGGGTTCTAAGTGGCTCCTGTACTCACCCACTCCCCAGGGCCTTAGGGCTAATTAAGGACCTAGTTTCTTTGTTCTGTGCTTGGTGTCTATTGGCTCACCCAGGTCATCTGAATATCCCATTGATTTGCATGCAGAGGAGTGCACAGCCCCCAAACCCTGAGATTGTACAATGTTTACCATATGCAAATATATGCAACTGAGGGTTAATGCGTGCAAAGCACTAAGTAAATAAGTAAATAAAACAGGAAGGAGCTGCATTATGAAAATATAAAGGGAGAAATCCTACCAGGAGGCATCTTCTAGTGCACTGGTAGGTTTCTTGGTGGGTATATGGTGGGTGTAGCTATAAGGAGCCGAGGCCTGTGATGTGCTCCGCTCAGGTAAACAGACAATCAGTCTATTGGCATAAGACACCATGGATGGTCTATGCTTTAAAGCGCTCCTCCCAATTAATGAAGCACGAGACAGGTGGTACAGGAGCCAAGCAATGTTTGAGTTTGAGTAGAGATGGGGTGTTAGACATGGTTTCCTCCATGGTTTGGGGAAGGATACGTGCAGATAAATAGGATTTGATGGAGGCAGGAAGAGGACACAGGGGCTGAACGGCTTGGACAAGCAAGTCAGGACGTTTGATCTCTCTTATCACCTTCCACTTCTTGGGAAACCCCACCTTGCATGTGGCTGCCACTTTTTCCTTTTGCACCACACCCAGGTGGCACTTACTCATCCCTGTCACTTTAGGATGCAGACTGGATCTGCCACCAGTAATCAAAACAGTTGGTTATTTGATGCTTGGGCCAAGGCTCACATCACCCACCAGGGATGGGCTTGTCTCTTTCCTTCCTCTCTTCCCCAGCTGGATGAGTCTGCCATCTTTTTTTAATTTTTATTTTAGGTATATGGGTGTTTGGCTGGCGTGTTTGTTTGTGCACTACTTGCATGCCCGATGTTGTTGGATACCGAAAGGGGGTGTCTGTTCCCTGGAACCTGAGTTACCAGTTGGTTGTGAGTCACCATGTGGGTGCTGTGGAATTGAACCAGGGCCCTCTGGAATGGTAGCCAGTGGCTCTTAACCCCTGAGTCATGTCTCCAGTCCATGTTAAACTCTTAATAATTGGCAACTGTGAATGACTGTCCAGTTAGCATATTGTTCAAGAGAACCAGGCTGGTGGAGCAAGGACAACCAGGCTGTTCAGCTATGGGGCCCTTGTGTTAAATGGCACCGAACAGCATCATCTTGCTAGGAGTGAGGACCTTATTCTAATTCACACAGACTGGGTTGGTACTGATGGCTCTGGCGATTACCATCAGCTCTCAGCATCCTCACCATGCCATTAAGACTGGATGAGGGCATTCAAGATGGACCAACACCAGGCACAAATCACAGCTCAATTTTTGGAAAACCTAACCCTGGCTTAGTATACTTCTCTACTACAGCCTCAAGGCTGCAACAGCCTCAGACCGTTATCGGAGGTACCTCTCACCTCCAAGCATGGAAACACGGAGCCATGCACCCAGAAGGCACCGCCTCCGTCACAACCTCTGCTCACACTGATGACCAGCACATCGGCACATCGCCTGTTGAGCTCTGACGGCTGTGCTCCATCGAGCCCTATCTCTGCTCTATCCAGGGAATCTGAGGCCAGACAGAACAAGCCATTTCTTTTTATCAAATTTCAATGCTTGGAACACTTAACAGCCATAGCCACGCCCCTGAGTTTCTCATCCCTGGGTTACGTGTGGTGTAATCCTTTTCCCTCACCAGAAGTGCTTTCTCCACTGTCCACACAGTCTTAGCCTTTCTCCTCTGGACAAGTCTGGTTTGCCAGTGCTGTGGCTTTGAGAACTGGGCTAGTATATACTCCACCGGCTCAACCTTGCTCTTGCAGGCTGCAGAATGCCAGGTGCATGCCACTGTCTCCTTGGAGACAGTGCACGCTTTTATCAAACAGGATCCCTTTGTACACTAACCCCAGAGGGTTCAAAAAGGGAAAACTATAAAGCCAGGTTTCTTGCAGACGGTGAGCAATTATCTCCCAGAAGCTACTGCACCTTCCTGCCCTCTGATTAAAAAGTTCACCCACACACCCTTTATGTTTCGCTCATGGCCTGGAGAGCTAACGCCTTTTGGGGTGATGACATCGGGTTAAAAGTTCAGGTCTCTGCCCCCTTTACACCAGAGCCTGAAACTGCTGCGTCTCTGAAAATTCCCCACAGTGAGGACAGTGTGCGAGCAAACGCTGTTCCAGCTTCCCCAGGGATCCATCCAGAGTGAGGGTATAACCACCACATGGTTACCCACAAGTGGAAAATCTGCAGGCAGGTCAGCAGCGATTCACAGGGAATCAGCAAATAACAGGACCACTTATGCAAACCAGGCCGGCAGGCAGGCACCAGGAGGTGAATGACAGCGGCCACCCCTGTCATTGCTGGCCTGGACCAAGGGCCACAGCAGCTGTGTTGGCTTTAACCGGCAGCCTCCCCAAAGCAGAACAGGTTTGTAAAGAGAAGAAACCCAAAACACAACAGAGAGCCCCCCAACGTTGATTTATATGGTACTAGTATCTGGCTCCCTTCTGTTCTGGGAAGGGTGGCCATTCTCATACTAGGCAGTAGGGTAAAAGGCTAATCGAGGTTCTTCCCTGGTTTGGCCAATATTTTCCCATTTTGTACGGAGAACCGGCCAGGGGCTTCTAAGTCCATTTACCTGGCGGCCTGAACGAAGGAGGCTCAGAGTGGGCCTCGAGGATGGGGCCGGGAATCAAAGGCAGCGACTACTTAAGAGCCCAGCAGAAAGTTTTGCAGAACATAAGGTCTACTCCACTAGGAGTCCTGAAAGAGGAAGTGGCAGGAGCTTCATCCGGCCCGAAGCAACCTTCTTGCGTCAAGACAAGCTACGAAGAAACAAACGTCATCCCCATTCCTTTCTTCCAGCACTGAGGCTCGGCCACCCGACCCGGTTTAAGAGATGAAAGGTCACGACTCTAAGCACAAACACGTGGCCTCCGCTAGGGGCCCCAAAGCCGGCAGTGTGGGGAGCACAAGTTGCCAGCTTCCCAGATTGCCGGAGGCACTCGGGGGCTCCGGGGCGCCCGGGAGGAGAGACCCCAGTGCATCACCCACGAAGAGTGATGAGGGAAAACAAAGCCCACTTCGCACGCGTGCATTAAAGGTGTTCCTGGGCTCGGCCGGGCCAGGATCCCGCATTCGTCGTACCCCGCGCTCCTGGCCACGATCTCCCGCGCAACTCTGTGGGAGTCCCCAGTCCCTTGCGTGCCCTTCATTCCACACATCGAGTTTGGGGAGCAGCAAAGCCTCACATTCGAGAGCCCCGCACTTACGTTCGGCCGTGGCAGCCGTAGGGGTACCGAGGGTGCCTCGCTCCACGCTGCGTCGAGGTCCCGGGACCGCAGGCTTTGGGGATCCAGGGACGCAAGCGACCAGACCGCGGTGGCTCCCGCCTGCTGGACTCCTCTCGCCCCGCGCTACTGGGCTGCAAAACTACTCATTTCCGCGTTGTCACGGAAACTTTTTGCTCCTTATAAGAACAAAACGCCCGCCTCTACTGGCGCGGGTCGTAGGTCCTTAAGGACGACCGTGCGGGTTGCGGCCGAAGGACTCTGGGTCCGCCTCGGAGACCCTTCCCGTGATCTCCCAGATGCTCCCGGAAGGACAGTGGAATTGAACAGCGACCTGGCGCTAAGGATCCGGCCTCTGGAGAGAAATAGGAAAGGCAAGCTGGGGAACCGGGAAGGACGCCCTTAAAAGCTGGTCTCGGCCTCAGAATGGAAAGGGTTAAACTAGTGCCAGTCAACCCGTCTTTCTGTGGCGCGTTTTACAAGCGGTGGAATTCCTGGGGCTACCTATTTTGTCCCTTGAGGAAAACGTAAGTTGAGACCCAAGGCCAGCCGCTTTCCCTCCTGCAGTTTGACTGGATTCAAACAGTTCACCACTTTTTCTGGTTAAAGAACGCATTGTCTCTTCGCCAGAGGAACCAGGCACAAAGGAGGAAGATGCCCGAATGCTGTAGGGGGCGCTCTCTTTTCCATTTGTCAAGTCGAGGTAGTGTCGCTTTTAGAGCACAGAAGGACGGGTATACAACATAGTAGCCTGCATATTTTAAGCAAACAACAAGCCTTCCTTTGTGGACAGCACATTCCCACAACTTGTGGGAGTGGCTGAGAATGGCTGGATTAAACTGTTAATTCGTTTCAGGAGCGCCCAGAGAAAGCAGAGGAAATAATTGTGTCTTAGAGATGATGTCTGTACTACTGGCATGTGGTCTTAGAGCACCTTGCTTCCTCTGCTGTCCAGCCCAGGGACTTTGTTAGCGCTCTCCTAGAACGTGCAGGCTGAGCCTGCCTGAGAAACAGGCGATGAGGAAAATGTTCTAAATATAGACCCTCTGGCTCTTAGCCCGGGGCACTTTTATGTTCAGTCTTTGGCTGACTGTTGCTCAGAACCCTTTCCTGGTGTGGGGGAGCCTTACTGCAGAGTTGGGGGCCAGGGAAGGGAGAGGAGCTTTGGGAATTTCCAAAGAAAAGAGCTGTGTATTTCCAAAACATCTCCAAGTTCAACAGGTGGGGGAAGTGTCTGGGACGTGGGGCCCTGCTGCGCTGAAGGCAGTCCTTTGGTTGAGGTCAATGTTATGCTTGGAATGTCAAGGTTAGTGCTCCAATGCACTCTGGGATTGCCATCTGCCTGCAAAATCTATTTCAGTAATTTCTAGCAAGCTACACATACTTATTAATATAAGAATCATTTATTAAATTTGTTTGCCTTTTGAACCTGATGATTTTACCCCAGTGCTCCCTTTAGTGCTCCTGTCTATTTTCAGGACTAGATAGGCCCATTCTCCTAACCTGCATGCAAGTCCTTCACAGGCTGGCCTCTTTTCATGTCCCCAAGCATATAGCTCATTCATGCCACACTGAATCACACACACACACACACACTCATACACACCCATTCAGTTTCTCTCTCTCCCCCTCCTCTTTCACACACACACACACACACACATTCTCATACTCAGTTTCTCTCTCTCTCTCTCTCTCTCTCTCTCTCTCTCTCTCTCTCTCTCTCTCATACACACACACACACACACACACACACA
This sequence comes from Alexandromys fortis, assembly GCF_014885135.2. Lineage (NCBI taxonomy): Eukaryota > Metazoa > Chordata > Mammalia > Rodentia > Cricetidae > Alexandromys > Alexandromys fortis. Next base: position 11,986,424 of record NW_026067893.1, on the reverse strand, counting down.
CACCTCTTCCTAATAATGTGTTCAGTCTTCAGGTCTCAAGAAAGGCAATCCCTCCCAGAATTCTTGCGTGGGTTGGACCCCCCCCCCTTAGGGAGGGGGGTGATATGGTTAGGACCCATACAAATCTTGAACTCTAGAAAGACAGAATTTTAGTCTTAGGGTGTTTGCCCAAGGCTGGAATATTGGGGAAGCTCTTTAATGTAAGGATGGAAAAATCCCCCTCCCACTGGTGTTGGAGGAAGGAAGTCTGTGGTTTGTCTGGGGCCTGGACTAATAAAAACCAAAACAAAACACGGTGGTGCATGCCTGTTATCCCCAGGAGTCTGAGATGATGATCATGAGTTCAAAGCCATCCTGGATCACACAAGGAGGATGCACAAGACCTTGTTTCAAAATCAAACAAAGCCAAACCAATACAAGATTGCTGAGGTGCTGGACAGTTCACATCAACCTGACACAAGCCAAAGTGATCTGAGAGGAGAGAACCTCGACCGAGAAAGTGCCTCCATAATATGGCACTGTAGACAAGCCTGTAGGGCATTTCCTTAAAGAGTGATTGATGGGGTGGGGGCAGCCGTTGTGTATGTGTTATCTCTAGGCTGGTGGTCCTGGTTCTGTTAGAGAGTAGGCTGATTGAGCCACGGAGAGCAAGCCAGTAAGCAACACCCCTCAATAGCCTTTGCATCCGCTCCTGCCTCCAGGTTCCTGCTCTGTCTGCGACCCATTCTGACTTTCTCCAATGATGGACTACAAAGTGGAAGTGGAAGCTGCACAGACCCTTTCCTCCCCAGCTTGTTTTTAGTCATGGTGTTTCATCACGGCAATAGTAACCATAGCTAGGACAGTCTGTTGTTACTTTGGAAACTACAGCTCCCAGACTCCTCCTGGATTACAAATACCTGCGCACGCGGGCGTGCTCAGGTGCAGGTCATTTCTCCCAGATAACCCTGCGCTTCCTGTTAAAAAGCGAGCTTCCACGAGGTCTCGCTCTCTCTTGCCCTTTACCCTTGTGTATCTTGCACACCCATCCCTTATCGTGTCCCCCTCCCCCCATTAAAGTGCACCCACGTGGGAGCCGCGTGTCTTGTCTCCTTTTGCGCGTGTCTCGTCTATCCTGTGTTCGTCTACACACCCCACCCGCCGTTTTTAAAAGAATAATACAGTCCCCATACAAATAATACAAATAATAATACAAATCAAACACACTATGCCTTGCATGAATGTGAGGTACACTTCTCATGGGGGGGCATGAAAGGAGAGAGAAAGAAGAGAGAGGGGATGGGAAGAGAGAGGGAAAGAGAGAGTCAGTCCTGAAGTGAAGAAATAAAAAGCTGGTTTCAAAGTCCTAAATCTCTGTGGTCTGTCATAGGCAAATGTAAAACTCAATTGTTCATTCTGATACTGAGCAAAATAAATAATGCCCACTGCAGATGAGCTTAAGAAGTCAGGACCCAGGCACACCAGGTGGTTCAGGCTCTAATTCCATAGGATGGCAAGGTCAAGACCTGCCTGGGCTACAAGGTGAGCTCAGGGCAATTCATGTAACTTATCAATCAAAACTATGTCTCAAAATAAGTAACAGATTTGTTTTGTGCTGCTGTTTAGAGGGTTGGATGTGTAGTTTAATGGCCCTAATTCAAATATCCAGAACCACACCCACATGAGAAAACAATTTTTGAAAAGATAAAGGAAATTACAAACCAAATTAGAAAATGAATCTCATGAGATTTATAAGTTTGTAGACCTATAGATGGGAGCATTAGCCCTGAAAGTCCTTGAGATAACAGGAAAACCCCAGAAAAAGGAGCATAAAGTGTCCCCGCTGCCTGAGGCTGTAGCTAAGTGACAGAGCATCTTCTCAGAGCCTGGGTTGGATCTCCAGTCCTGGGAGACTGTGGCAGCCATAGTCAGAATGTAGAGGAGAGCATAGACAGGTCGGAAAAGCTACATATGCTCAGGAAAATTCAGTATTTACACTTAAAAACTTCAATGATTGGATGGTTTCCCATTAAGACAGTAGACATATGTTAGAAGAGCACATCACGTGTATGTCCAGTACCAAATGGTATACAAGTATGCATGTATGTATGTATGTATGCATGCATGCATGTGTTTGTGTGTATGTAATAACAATCAATGAAAGAAGAGGCCATGGATTTTAAGGAGAGTGAGGAGGGATATATGGAAGGGTTTAGAGGGAGGAAGGGAAGGAGGAAATGTTGAAGTTGTATTATAATCTCAAGACATTTTTAAGGTATAAAAATGACATAAAAATGAAATAATCCACAGAAAAGAAAAAGAAAGAAAGTAATAATTTCACTTATGGGTTCTGTGTCAGAAGTCCTAAACAAGAGCTGGGGAGACAACTTTGTTGGGTAAGAGATGCACTGCCTTTGCAAAGGACCCAGGTTCGATTCCCAGCATCAACATGGCAGCTCACAACCATGTGAGGATCCAACGCACTCTACTGGCCTTCCCTGGGTATCACACATACATGGTACACAGAAATACATGCTCACAGACACATTCATACACATAGAATAAAATAAAATTAAAATAAATATTAAATCTTAAATAAAAACATTAGCAAACAGAACCTCAGCAACTTACAGCACCAACAGATCATGAGAGAAAAATCGAAAACTCACAGCAAATGTTAAACAGTCCTTGGAATTCAGCGTCCAAAGATAAACAAATACTCCTGCAACATGAATAAAACAACGGCTGATGTTCAGCTCCCAAACCATCAGCAACATACGTGCTAGAAATCCTCAGGCTCAGAACCAGAGGAATGCCTCCTTTCATCCCTCCCTCGGCCCCTCCCTCCCTTCTCTCCCACCCCCCCACTCTCCATGTGTCCTGCATAGCCCAGGCTGGAACTGAGAACTCTCTTGCTATGGCCTTTTGAGGGTTTGACTTTCAAGCCCATGTCACCAAACAGAGGCTTTCAGCTTTTCAAATGAAGACTGCTTTAGATTGGAGGGGGCTAGAGTGTGAAATGCGCTTGTTTCAGAATTCTGAGGGGCAGAGTTCAGGTACATGTGCACACTGCACGCATGTAAGTTTTTCATGCCCGTAGGTGCGAGACGAAGTCCAAATTCCACAGTGACAGGCGGCTTGTGACAAACATGGGGCTAACTGTGGGGCAGCTTCACTTTCCATTGCAAAGTCAAGATAACTGGAATTTTAAATAATTGAATGCATGCGGACAGACTTCCTCTTCACCCCCAGCTGTGATGATCCCAAACTGCAGAGGAAAATGCTCAACAGTGGGGGAGACAGGAAGCTGCATGAGCTGTTACAGGGCCCATGGAGGGGAAAGGGCACTTTGCATGATGGACTCTGTCCCTCACCACCCTGGATTCCATTCTGCCTGGAGTTCTGAGAGATAACAGCAAGTTCACGTACAGGATGTCTCCTGGAACATGCTGTTTTGCTGAGACCTCAAAGGTGTCAGTTCGACGAGATGGATGACTTCTTTTTGGCTGTTTCTTTCCTAAGTCAGCTCCAGGAAACCACTCTCAGAGGCAGAGGGCCTATGAGGCTGCCTGCTGAGGACCACAAGGCTGGAGAAGGTAAGCCTGCTACTCAAGGATAGATACGTTGCTGTTTTGATACCAGTGACTGGTTAGGCTCCATGCTAGGCATTACTCTAACTATTCTGCGTGACTCATCAAAATTTCCTAAGACTTTGATGTAGCAGAGAGCATTAGATCTTTATTTAACAGTTGAAGAAATTAAGGCCCAGAGTGATTAAATGACGTAAAGTCACCCAGCTAAGAGAATGACGGCTAGGGCTTCAACCAGACAGACACTCCAGAGTCTCGGCTGGAACCACTACACTGTATCTTTTTTATTGAAGACACACTAGACTTGTCTTAGTTACTTTTTTTATTGCTGTGATGAGATGTCATGACCCAGGCAACATATTGAAGAAAGAGTTTATTTGGGGCTCACAGTTCCAGAGGGTTGGAGTCCATGACCATGGCAGGGAGCATGGCAATAGGAAGGCAGGCATGGTGCTGGGGCAGCAGCTGAGAGCTTACGCCTTGATCCACAAGCATAAGACGGAAAGAGCAAACCGGGAACTGTGAGCTTGAAACCTCAAAGCCTGCTTCCAGTGACACCTCCTCCAACCTCCCAATCCTCCCCAAACTATTCCACCAACCAAGGGTCAAGCAGTCAAACATATGAGCCTATGGAGACTGTTCTTAGTCAAACCACCAGAAGAATCAGATTCCAATAGTTAGACAAAGAGCTGTCAAACTTATAAAGATATTTTTTTTAACTTTACAGCTCAGTGCATTCCACGAGGTAAGTATGTTATAACGGAAAGACATGTTTTAAAAGACTTTGCTTTGTATATTTTATTCATTTTTGCTTTGGTTTTATTCTTTTCATTTTTAGTTTTCTTTTTTGGAGAAGCTGATGATTTGAGCCATTAAAAGATTATTTTGACATGATGCATGCTAGATAAGAGTGAGTTAGGGTGATAGTCCTCTCTTTTTTTCCTTATATCTCTTCCTCTTACGTTTAATGTTTATTACATATTTTTAGTAGTTCCATATATTAATTACAAGCACGTGGCGCACATCCAGGCCTCACCAGCACCTCTTCCTCCAGACTTTATCCTCCATCTATCACCAATTGAGAAAATGCTTTACAGTCGGACCTCACAAAGGCATTTTCTCACTTGAGGCTCCCTCCTCTCTGATGAGTCTAGTTTGTGTCAAGTTGCTATAAACCCATCTAGAACAGGAACCAAACGGAAAAGCCGGGAGATGTTTGAAAGTACAGCCCATTCAGGGGATAGTAGGACTTGACCCAGCATCAGAAGTAGCCAAGTGTTAGCTTAAAAGCGTTTGTTTATTTATTTATGGAGTGTATATTTTGTGGAGTGCCACCAGCCTTGGCCAGTTGGTTTGTGTGAGTCCTTCTCAGTCCAGTAAGAACAGAGCCTGCAACTTTGGCCTCTTGAGCAAGATGCATGAATTCGAATAAGCTGGCCTAACCAGTTGTGCCCCAGGGTCTCCTCACCTGAGTGAGAACAGCTGCTGGGAAGCTAGTCACATTCCAGACAGGTGACATGTCCTGGTTACGAGACTCTCTCCTTTTCTGGAGGTAGCGAGAGCTATTTTCTTTTCAGCTGCCGCCTCCTTCCTGACCTTCTCATCCTCCCCATCCATCTGTCTGAGCTTCACTGCTTCCTTAGGTACCAAGAGGGGAGTTTGTCTGGAGACCCTCTGGGAGCTGATGTCAGATGCTCCGAGGATGTTCAGTTAGGTTTGCAGTGGGCTGGAAAAGGGGAGATTAAAGGAATAAAACATGCCGTGCCCACTTTTGGGGAGTACTGGCCAGCTGGGATTCAGTTCTGTCATCTAGGGTGACCAAGGGGTTGGCTGATAAATGATACCAATTTTCTGTAACACACGGGCTTTTAATCTTCCCTACAGCCTGGGGGGAAAATGTTAGACATGATGGCTGGAGCGGTTCTTATGGTGTCACTGGGGGCCCAGATGCAGTTTTAGATTCCACGGACAGTAAACCTAGCAGTGGGGAAGAAAACAGGACCCGTGTCAGTCAGGGCGTGTTTTTCGGAGGGTGGATCATGGACCTAGGCAATGAGAACGCTTTTTATTCAGTTGAAACAAAGAAAGTGATGTTGGAGAATGCAGCAGCCAGGAACCCAGGAAAGCAGACGCTGCAGAGTCTCCCTGGGGCCTATCAGAAACGGGAGCTGCCTCTGTCGCCCCCTCTTTGGAGTCTGTGGCTCCTCCACCCCTACCCCTTCCTCCTTCTTTTCCTTCCTTCCTTCCTTCCTTCCTTCCTTCCTTCCTTCCTTCCTTCCTTCCTTCCTCTTCCTCTTCTTCCTCTTCTTCTTTTCTGTTTTGTTTGTTTGAATAATTTTTTAAAAAGAATTTGAAGCAAGGTTTTGCTTTTATAGGTCTGGGAGATTGATTGGGTTGTGTAACCAGGTTGGCCTCAAACTTGTGACTCCAGCTTCCGCAGAGCTGGAATCACAGGTATGAACCACCATACCTGACTTCATTTTTTTCTTCTTCTTCTTCCTTCTCTCCCAAGTCCATCTTTTTCTGCTTCTCCTGTCCTTGACAAGTCAAGTTCCAGGCTCTGTTGAAATAGGAGCGGCGGGGCTGCGTCCCCGGCACCCGGCCGCCCGCATGGCTAGTTTATACCCAGAAATAATTACACGGAAACTGTATTCTTTTAAACACTGCCTGGCTAGGTCCAGTTTCTTATTGGCTAGCTCTTACATATTGTTCTAACCCATTTCTAATATTCTGTGTAGCCCACGAGCTGGCTTACCAGGGAGGATCTTAACCTGCGTCTGTCTGGAGCGGGAGAATCATGGCGACTCCTCACACAGCTTCTTTTTCCCAGCATTCTCCTCTGTCTACTCCGCCTACCTAATTTTCTATCCAATAAAATGGGCCAAGGCAGTTTCTTTATTAATAAGAAATCACTCCCACATCATTTCCCCTTTTTCTGTTTAAACAAAAAAGAAAGGCTTTAACTTTAACATAGTAAAATTACATATAACAAAACAGTTATCAAGTAAGAATTACAGTTACAATATTTATATCTATTTTATCTCTTATCATAACTAAGGAAAACTATAACTAACCATTCTTCAACTCCATCAAAGACTCCAGAAGGATATAATATTACCTATCAAACAAGAAATAAGAAAACTCTAGAAATGACAGAGACATCTCGCTGCCTGGACAGTCACCCAAAGTTCCTCTGTACCGTTGGGGCATCCATCTTCGGCCTACAGGCCCATAGTATCCAGCAGACATTCTCATCAAGCAAGAAATTCCAAAGACAGTTCAGTCACTTTTTGCTGTGTCCTGCAGAATGTCTCACAGACTCTTTCATGAAGCAGGAACCCCAAAAGGTCATCTCACCTTTAGGCAAGTTCAGCAGTCCTCTCTCTGCGGGTTCTCTGTGTCCAGTTTATGCAACAGTCCAGGCAAGAGCAGTTTCTTGCCCAAATGGCTATCAAACTCCATAAGGATTCTCTTCGATGCCCATCTTCCTCTTGAAATAGATTGGTGCTGCCAGGAGCAAATGTGTCTCATTGTCATGAAAAACCCTAAGTTATTAAAATATCTTAAATGCCATATTCTGCAGCCTTTGAAAGATATGAAGAATGCCTATCTAACTAAAATATCTCTCTATATATCTAGAAAATCTAACTAACATGACTACAAGCTTAAGTATTAGCGATGATTATCCATTAACAACCTATATTTCCTAATTATACATTACATTTTTAAATGAACTACACAATCACAATACCTTAATCAAGATCAAAAATACATATACATATAACAAAATTGACCATAAAATCCATACCAATGCAAATTATTCATATCTATATCATATCCCCCTTTAAATGTAAAAGAACATTTATAAACAATATTTGGGAACATGGGCGTAGTTTTTTCTCTACAAACTGCTTCCTGCTGAATAGGGGCGTCGTTAATTAGGTTGTTCATGATATAACCTGTATGCTAGTTTCATCTCAGTTGGCAATTGAGCGAAGCAATTTTTTGAGGGTATTCACAGCAACCTTTCAGGAGGGCGTGGTCTATCATACCAAATCGGAATAGATGCAATCCACAGGGTCTCATCCTCTGCAAAAACAAAAGAAGACCCTCTCCAAAGCATCATATCCTTAGACCCAAATTCTGAAATCATAATACCCTTATATCCATTTTGGTTTAGATTGGCAGCCCATGTAATGAAATGTCTCTCTGTACTTAGCTCCTTCACAGTCAAAAATTTTAAAGAAAACACAATGTACATAATCCAGACTCTCTGTGAATTTTCCATTTTTACGTGGCTTATATTTCTTTATTTCTTTTAATCTATAACTCTCTGTACTTCTGTACTCTGTCTCTTTAAAGACTTTACCCTTTTTCTTTTTAAGACATTAACTTTATTCTTTATATTCTTTTTCTTCTCTTTCCCAAGCCTACGTACATTTATCCAACAGTGTCTGAATCTGTTTTATTGTGAATCTGTAATTTCTTTACTATACAGGAGCATTTCTTAAAATGTTAAGCATTTCTTAAAAACTTAAGTTGCACCATTTACAGGTAATACGGTACTGCCTGTGTCCTGCCCAGTCTAAACCTTAACTGCACGGTTTTAAGGTAATTACGGTAGTTCCTGCCTGAGATCAGCACAGTTCAGCATGGAGCAGCCGCTCCTGCCTCAGAGTCATTTGGTGCCCCTGAACCATTCACAGTTTCAGGCACACAGCAAGTCCACATTGGAGCCGCACTCAGCAGTTTAACTCTGAGACTGAGTGTGCAGCACAGAAACTCTTTTCATCCAAGTTACAGCCAAATCTGACATGCAGAGCACTGCGCAGTCTGAAAATGCGTCTCTGTATAGCGGCAGGAATCCGCCATGCTCTTCCGCCTGCCTAAGCCTGATTCTGCCTTCTGCCCAGGTGCAGGCGGGGAGCTCTGAGCCATCTGCACGGTCTCAGAGCACTCTCCTCCGATCCCAAGCGGAACACAAACATCCAGTCCCATAAAAGCCTTGAAATGCTTTAAAGCCAGAGTTCATGCTGGCAGCACAGCCCCCAGGAAGCCGCGCTTTAAAATGATGTAGCTTATTTTTCTGCTGTTGTAGCTGAATCAGGAATCTCTCTACAGCACGCCACCAACAAAACAGCAAAAATCTGTGTTAAACTCTCTCTCCCTTATTTTTAAGCCTTCTCAGGTTTTTAAGTGGATTTAGCCCATCACGTCTGGGCGCCATCTGTTGAAATAGGAGCGGCAGGGCTGCGTCCCCGGCACCCGGCCGCCCGCATGGCTAGCTTATGCCCAGAAATAATTACACGGAAACTGTATTCTTTCAAACACTGCCTGGCCCGGATAGTTCCAGTTCCTTATGGCTAGCTCTTACATATTGTTCTAACCCATTTCTAATATTCTGTGTAGCCCACGAGCTGGCTTACCAGGGAGGATCTTAACCTGCGTCTGTCTGGAGCGGGAGAATCATGGCGACTCCTCACACAGCTTCTTTTTCCCAGCATTCTCCTCTGTCTACTCCGCCTACCTAATTTTCTATCCAATAAAATGGGCCAAGGCAGTTTCTTTATTAATAAGAAATCACTCCCACATCAAGGCTCCAGCAGTGTTTGACTGGCAACTTGTGACCACAAATATAAATTCCTAGGAAAATGTAACAGATTCGGCCTCTTGTGGGTACCTGGCCACACTCAGCAACGGGAGGCAGATGGAGCAAGCCAGAGCACCCGGCTTCAGGGAGGCATGCACTTCGTGGTGGAAGTTATTTGTCTGGAGATTGTGGACTGTGCAGACTCCACCCTCCTGGCACGCAGGTCGTCCATGATCCTTGAGGAGTGAGTTCCTACGGCATGTGATTGCTTTGCCTTTTGTGCTGGGAAGTTGCTGGTTAGCGGTTCTGCTCTTCCGGAGGTTTGCTTTATCGTCTTGCTCCGTGTCATTGATGAGGACAGTACTCACTACATGAAATTGTTGTTACAGCTGTGCTATGCACACACTGAGCAGTCCGAGGAGGGCACTGATAAGAGGCTGTTGTACTCAGGTTTAAACAAGAAGCTTGCAGAGGAATTGCCAATATTTGAGTTAGCCTGCAGAACAAACAGGCGAATCCGTGGCTGTCTTTGGTCCTTGACTTTGGGGCAACTCCTCTGCTGTTGCTCCATACCTCTCTACCCTCTTATCAACAATCTTCACTGGTCCCTGATAGGGACTGGACCTCCTCCTCCTCCTTCTTCCTCCTTCTCTTCTTCTTCTTCTTTTAAAAGAACAACTTCTATTTTTATTTATGTGTATGTGTGTGTCTGTGCACATATGTGCTGGAGGTCAGAGGCGTCAGATCCCTGGAGCTATAGTTAAAGGTTATTGTGCACCCCTTGAATATGGGTGCTGGAAACCAAACCAGGTGATGGTTTTAAGTGCTGAGCTACCTCCTTAGTCCAAGATCTCACCCTTTTCGCAGGAGGCTTTTCCCCCAGTTTTGCCCTGGTATGTGTCCATGCTATTTCCTATAGTTGGGATTCCTTCTATTTTCTCCCATATTTCTACCCTTATTCTTAACGTTCAACCTCAGTTCCCGTGCCCCACGGTGCCATGACATCCCTCACTTCCATATCCGGGAGCTCTTTCACTAGCTGCTCACTCAATGGTTACTTACCCTGCAGCGTGGCTGGATACGTTAGCTTGCCAGAGCTAACACTTCACACACCAGTCAGCTGGGAATCTGATCTGTCATCTAAGATGACCAGGGGGCCTGTAGATTAGAGGCCTAAAACCCAATTGTTTCTTCATAATACTGGGGAATCGAAGTCCAAGATGAGGGTGTCAGCAAGTTTGCCGTCTCATGTGGCCTCTTCCTTGGCTTTCTTGTCTCTGCACGTGCCCCTGCTTGTACTGCGGATTGCTTCATCTTAGAGGAACACCGGTTAGATTGGATAAGGGTCCGCCCCAATGTTCTTGTTTTAGCTTTAATCATGACTCGTGACTTCAAGGGCCTGGCCTCTAAATACAAGCTCATTCTCAGCTCCGAGGAGTTAAGGTTTCAACATGTGATTTGGTGTGTGTGTGTGTGTGTGTGTGTGTGTGTGTGTGAGAGAGAGAGAGAGAGAGAGAGAGAGAGAGAGAGAGAGACAGAGAGACAGAGAGACAGAGAGAGACAGAAACCCAACCCAACTGAGTACAAGGCTGAGCAAGGTTTATATGATGATCTTCGGCCTTTGTTGTTCAACTGCCTTGCGAAGAGACCGGGTATTAACCATTTGCACGGTCTGAGAATTTCTTACCTTTATAGGATAGTCTCAGATGTAGTAGAATACAGGGCATGCATGTTCTTGCCAGGGAAGAGTTCACTGGGATGTGAGATCCGAAAAGAGGAACATTGGAACATTCCAGCTTGGGAGTGGGCTGGTTCAAAATTCTAGGCGGAGAAGCACGGGGAGCTTCCAATTTCACATCTTTAAGGAACTAAGGTCAAAGATCCAAGGATCACAGGGTGTGGTAGCCTCTCATCCCCCTCCTGCACTTCTTATGCCCTCCTACCTTCGACTGTTCCGAGGACTCCTTTGGGAGGGAAGGAGGCATGCGTAGTTCCATTTTCTTCGTGTTCATCTAGGGAACTTGAACTCTTTCGCACTCTTTCTTCACCATACGCAGTATAGGCTGGGCATAGAGCAGGTGTTCAGGAGGAAAGAGATTAACTGAGCAACTTGTTCAAATTCGAAGCTGAACTATCTTGGGTGTTTGTCCTCAAGGCTGTGCACGGTGAGGACTCTTTGTACTATGATGCCACCTAGTGGTTTGCTTTTTATTGCAACAACACGGGGAGCAGAGTGGCCCGGTTCCCAAGACCAGAAAATGGGACATCATTTTGTTTCATCAACGTAAACTGAGTTGTTCAAGCGTTCATTCCATCTATTATCCATCTCCCCACTTCTACTGATGTCTGTCTGGATCTCACTTCATTTCTATGAGCGGAACACGTGGCATGTCTCCCATTTCCCTTGGGGATCCCCGACTGCCCACTTTGGGAACTGTGTTTTCCCCAGATCATAAGTCATGCTGTGATAACAGTATCTATATTTTCTCAACTTGGTTGCTCTCTCTGTGGCCTTGGCATGTCTGCAATCAGGACAAGAAATTTTTTCATGACCCTTGGTATATAAGTATATAAAGTATGCATATATAGCAAACATTTACTGACAATAAGTCATAAAGAAATTTATTTAAAAATGCTTCTGAAGTATGCATTTAATTTTAGCATATATTAAAAACAAAAGCATGCTTGCTTAGTTTGAGCTAACCTCAGCTAACATTTCATCCCTGGAAGGACATAAAACACCTCCAGAGTTTTTCAGAGTACATCCCTATTTTGTTTTTATTAATCACGAATACTGAGAATTCCAAATTCCACTAAACATGCATTCAGAGTTTAAAAAAAACCAGAATTTTGTTTAGGGCCACTGCAAAATTTCTGGCAATTCTGTCATAATCCCAAGTCAAAATGTATGCAATAATTTTTAAAAAATGAAACTCAAGTCAGCAACTCAAACAGCAATTAAAAAAAACCAAACATTCTAATACTAAGATATACAATTTGACACATCCTGAGGAGGGGTGGTAGGAAAATAATAAAAGCAATTTCCCCAAATTAAGTCATTTTGTTTCTCGTCCGCCACGTGGTGATGAGGGCAAGGGAAAGGTGCTTCCCCCCTTGTCCCTGCCAGCTGTGGTGGGTGACAGAGATGACCTTACCCCTTACCGACTATAGCACTCGGGAAAGTGGGCCTGCACCTTGCCTGGGCAGCACAGCAGAGCTGTCCCTATTGACAGGGGTGCGGTGGACAGGCCCTGAGAATGTGAACATGGGCGATCTGGTCCCATGTATGGGCAGGGGAGAGCTGCGTCCTCTTGCCCCTCGCTGCTTGCGGCAGATGAGAGAGCTGCCTCTGAGGAGGTCATAAGAGCGGGAGAGATGTTCCTGCCCCTCACCAACTGCGGCATTCGGCAGAGTGGCCCCTGCACCTTGCCTGGGCGACACAGCAGAGCTGGCCCCGATGATGTAGGTGTGAGAGAGTCGACCCTGAAGAAACTGGCTAAGTAGATGAACCAGCGTTTGTAAAGCCCTTGTTTGAGGCTAAATGGGTCTTTATGAATCTACAGTTCTGCAGACCGGCGAGGTGCTGAATCTGGAACACAGAACACACACGTGGTACAGCACACGCTAAAGCAGCTTGTGGCCGCAATCTAACAGCACTTGGTGCCATTAAGTAACTGCCTTCCACTAAGTTCGTACAGACACTGTTGTCATCGGAAAGCAGAAGCCACCTGCAGGCAGACTGATGTGAAAAGGCCCACTCTCCAGCTAGCCACACGTCACAGCCTCCCAGGTGCCTGAGTGGGCTACAGAGCACAGCTTTGGCTGCCTGTGGGTTATGCGGGAGGTGGAGGCAGGAACTTACCGTAGGAAGGTGTGAAGGGAAAGCAGAAACTCTGTTTTAGCCTCTGTGGTCCCTTGACTGCATTTCTTTGAGCAGGACACACAAACATGTTCTAATGTGATATTCCCTGGACTTCCCAGTGCACAATCTTGTGCTCATCAATATCATTTTAGGGGAATTTACATATAGGTCTATAAAAAGAACATCAGACAATAATGGTCAGGGCTATTTTACTAGGCTATTGGTGATCTGGAGGCAGCCTTTTTATGCAATGTTTGAGAAAGGGAATAACGCGTGTTATTTGAAATAATCTCCAATTTGAAATTCCAAGCAGTCAGCTATCAGAAGCAAAGGACACAAGACCATGATGAGGATAGATCCTAAAAGCCAGGTGGTGGTGGCTCACACCTTTAACCCCAGCACCCAGGAGGCAGAGGCAAGCTTATCTCTGTGAGTTCGAAGCCAGTCTGTTCTACAGCGTTTCAGGACAGCCAAGGCTACATAGAGAAATCGTGTCTCGAAACACAATAAAACAAAACCAACCAACAAACAAAAAAAAGATAGTCCCTAGAAAAGAACGCTGAGTGAAAAAAAGAATATAAGACGATTTATAACGTTCAAGAACATATTAAGTTAAAAAAACACACTGAAAATGTTATTGATTAAAACATACATAGATGCTTACAAGGGCACTTATTCATCAACCTTTGGGGGGACTGAGTTTGAGGTTAGGAATAGGGGTAGCGATAAAAAAGAAATAAAGAAAACCACAGTTGCCTAGCAAGACTGATTATCCCAGCTCATAGTATTCTCAGTGCACGCCGGTCTCCTTTCTCCTGGGTCTATGGACTCCACCTAGCCTCTAAGAGATTTCCTTGGCTCCACCCCATTCAGAATAAATTTGCAAATTTCTCTGCAGACCACTGCCCACGAACCGACCTACGGGGCTCCGCCCCCTTCGAACGTCTGCCTTGCTTCAGCGGCCGGGGGCGTGGCGGTTGCCTGGCGACCGAAGACGCGCCGAGCGCCGGCTTTCGGCGCCAGGCTGGCGATCAAAAAAAAAGCGTGTCGCCCTTTTAGACACTGGGGGCAGTGCACAGCCCCTTTTCTCCAGACTCCAGCCCAGTTTTCTGATCTCCACGGCAGCCTTTGCGGCCGCCTTCAAAGAGCGTCAGGATGACGGAGGTCAGGAGTCAGCGCCCCTCTGTTGCTTCTTCGCTTCGACCTCTCCCTGTCATCTCTCTCTTACTGGAACTCATCCTTTGTTACATTCACTAATTCTGGCCCCCCTCACCAGCACCCTCGCTGTCTGCACCCTCGCGCTTCTCTCCCTTGGCTCTGTCCCACTCCTCTCGCTCCTTCATAAGTTCCCAGACCGCAACTCGCACCCTACAGTCTGAACTGCAGGTGTTAGCGTAGAGAGGCTATCGAAAATGTCCCATCGACACCCTGCTCACTAATGCGTCCACCTGTCACACCCTGATTCCCCAGCTGTCATACACTTCCATCAAGGTCCTTCAGTCTATCATCACTGCCCTGTGTTCTCATTGACCGTGTGTTAACGTCTCGCAGCCTCCGTCTCTCACCCACATTATAGGGCACTTCATCTCCAGCCTCACTGATGAGGGTTCATTTCTGCACCCTTCAGTAACCTGTCTGTCCATTACTCCTCTCATTTAAAACCTCAATGGCCCTACATCCTTGCCACCACTTGACATTCAGAGTTCTCATCTTTCCTGGTCTTAAATTCCCCTTCGATCTATCAGGACCCACCCCCACCTTACCTATTACACAATTTCCAGCCAGAATCAGCTGCTTAATTTGTGAGACCCAGAGTAAAGTGAAAAGCTTTCTGTTAAGATTATTAAGAAATTTAAGACATGACAGCAGAGAATTTAGCCAAAGTAGGAGTCTTCTGGATCCCGTGTGACTGAATGGGCCCACATCTGTGAAGCCGGCCCTAGTCCCAGCATCTCCTAGCCACTTCCATGCCTTGCCCTATTTCTTCTGTGTTCTTTGTGCCTCTGCATCCACCCTCCCTTCCACCTCCTCAATGCCTGGTCTTCCTTTGTAGCCTTCTCATGGTTAATGTCTCTTTATGACTCCTGGTCCCCCACATCGGTCCCACTCCCAGGCGTCATTACTCTCCTCTCATGACACCCATGAGCCTGTGTCCACATCCCTCCTCCCCACCACCTAGTCTCTTTCCTGTCTCCTTGCTTCCCATCCTCTCCTCTTGGTCCTGCTAGCTCCCATTGCTACCCTCCGTTGTTTGCTTTGAGGGTTTCCTCCTCCATTCTTTGTCTCTGTCGTATTTCATTGCTCTTTATTCTCCACGAATGCTAAATGCTCTCTCCTCCTTACAAGGACTGTGCCTCAGACCCCAGGGCACTGCCTGACACACGGCAGACCCTCTGTAGGCGAATGATGGAATGCCACAGTTCCTCCGATCTGGTCTCTTCATGTCGGTATCCTTCTTAAGTACGCTCCATCACGCTTGGCCACAGTGTAGATACCAACTGCCCATAGGTCAGAGCTAAGAGATTATTTTTCTTTTGCCTTGAATAGAATACTTTTTGAGATGGCAACATGAAAATACATCTCTTTTGTTCATAAAAGTCTCTTTAGAATGTTTCTTTGATATTTCTCCATTCCTATACTAACTTCAGGCATACAGGGGAGAACCTGGGCGCAAAAGAATCAGCATTAGGGCTGCTGGTCAAATGTTGACATTCACACGACTCTCAAGGTTAGAGCACAGACACTGTTGTGGTGGACTGGTGTTGATGACTCGGGTTTTGCGTCAGTGAGATGGAGCCACAGTAGCACCACATTTGCTAAATACGGCTTTTCCTCCTTCGAGCATTTGCTGAGTTGTGTTCCATGCAATAATCTGCTTTTAGTAAGGAAACCTCTGTTGGGTTTAAAACAGTACTAAAGCTGTTAAGCCAAGTGTTGCAGGCGCCACATTTAAATCTCTAAACATAGTGTTTGTCTTGCGAGTCACATGTAGGGATTTAATTAACTGTACACATTTTTCCTTTCTTTTTTAAACTATGACTATATATAAATCTTCCTCATACTGCGCAAACTATGCCCATTGAGAGAAGAGGCAAACAAGGCTACTTAGGATCTTCAGGGTGGATTAGAATTTTATTATCATTGAGATGAAAGATTACCTCATTTGGTTTCTTTGATGAGCAGTGGGCAGTGGACGTTACGCCCTTTTTGTGTGGACTATCTGAGCATAGTGTGAAAAGCTAAATAAAGCTTGCAAGCTGCATCTACCCTTAGAAGTTTGGGGTGTGTGGTAAAATGTTATTTTAAGGTGTGTTACATTTGTTTATGCTCTGGAATATTTGTTTAACGGTGCAAAGATGTGTTTTATTAAATAAAATTCACCTGCAGTCAGGAGGCTGCGTTAAAATCTAGCTGTCAGGAAGTTGTAGGGAGGAGCCAGGTGGAGAAGGGTTTTTAAGGAGGGGCAATGAGAACTTCTTGAGAGTCTCAGGAGGTGAGCTAGGTGAGCTAGGTGAACTGCTTGCTATTCAGTCTCTCTGGGGAGCAGAATTTTACCTCAACCTTTGAATCTTGAGTTCTTTAGAGGGACAGAGGTTTAGATAAGTTCTCTTAATAATTTTGAAAGAGTTGGTACCTGAGGGAACAAAATTTCCCCAGGCTACGACTGTTGCAGCAGAACCACCGCTGGTAGGGGTGGAGGTGTGGGTTATGCTGACTAGGATAGTCATAGCTTAAAAGGAAGCAACAATTAAACAAGAGGACAACAGGGTGGGTCTTTGCAGCTGCCAGAACACGAATCCATATGCCTTAGCGCGTCATTCCGCCTCCCAGCCTGTCTCTTCTCCTTGCCATCCTTCTTATATGTGGGCATGTCGGGCACTTGTGTGGCTGTGAGCTCCCCTCAGGCATTGCCATCGCTGGGACTGATCTTTTCCCTAGAGCCACTGTGAGAAGGCTTTTCTTACTTCAAGTGGCTCGAGTACCACTTCTTTCATGAAATGTGCTTTATTCTCACTGCTGGGAGTAAGTCTTGTTATGTGTTCTTGAAGAACATAGAATGCATTTGATGGCAGGGATTGAATATTTCTGATACTACAGGGCAGACTCGACTAGTTACAGTGAAACAGAAATACCCTGCGGGTGGACCATTTGTGCCTTACCTCGGTTGCCTTTATAATAGGCTTCACCACAGAACTGTCCTATCGAGGGTACTGAATAAACATTCGTTGAATGAATGAATGAATGAATGCATTAACCATACCTTTATCATTATTAGTGCTGCTATGCTGTACTTACTAAGTAGTTGTTCATTTGAGAGAGCAGCCAGAACAAAGTGCCCCAAACAGTGACTTCAAACAGTAGAAATCTTTTGTCTCCCAGGTCTCAGTGCTGGAAGTCTAAAGTCAAGATGTTGGCGAGTCATGCTCCCTTTGAGACCCTGAGTGAGATCTTCCCCTGTCTCTTCCTAGTCTCTGGAAGTAGCCGACAATGTTTAGCCTTCCTTGGATTCTAACCGAGTCAGTGCAAGCTGTCTTTACACTCTCTCTGTCTTTGTTCAAATCTGCTAAGGATGCTTATCTTATTGAAGTTAAGGCTTATCTTTCTTGGGCATGACCTCATATCAACTAATTATAATGCCATATATGTATGCATATGTACTACATAATTACATCAGAGGAGGAGGATGAAAACTTCTCAACGTTTCTGCTGGCTGGTGGCTTTGGTTTTGCGTGTGTGAGGGGTTATCACTCTGGGGTACCAGCAGCCATTTCATGACAGTAATAGGGTAACACCCTTGCTCTTGTTCTCAGGAAAAGGGTGAAAAACTCGTGCTGGAGGAAACTGCGATTGAAGAAATTGAAAGAGACTTTCAGGAGGTCCTCAATGAGCTTTCGGGAGACAAAAGTCTGGAAAAATTCAGGGTTGAATATGAGAAACTTCACAATATCATGAGAAAGTCTTACGACAATGAGAAGCGCCTCATGGCCAAATGCAGAGAGCTGAATGCAGAGATTGTGGTGAACTCCGCCAAGGTGGCCACCGCCCTGAAGCTTTCTCAGGACGACCAGACCACCATCGCGTCTCTCAAGAAGGTCAGTGATCTAGACGCAGATGAGCTTGACTTTCAAACGCCACCTGTCCATTACACTGACAGCTCTCTGACTGGTAAGACATGAGTTATCAGGTCAAAATTTACATAATATAGATATTCATTAAGCCTAGGGAAGAGTATTCACTTAGAGAGAAAGTAATTGGCCCTGGTGAGGCTTACCATGCTGAAAGCGAATGGAGAACTTCATTTTTACTGATGAGTTTCTGGAAAACAAAGGGTTAGCCAAAAGACTTAGATATAAAATGCAGTATTGGGGCTCTCGGAATGTTCTGTTGATGAGTATACATCTGACAGTGTGTGTGTGTGTGTGTGTGTGCTCATGTGGAGGACAGAGACTTAGAGTTGTTTCTCAGATGTTGCCCACCTTGTTTAGAATGGCGGGGCTTCTCACCAGCCTGGTGCTTCCAGATTAGACTAGATTGACTGCTTGGGTTGGCCCCGTGGCTCCATTGCCTCTGCCTTCCTCACACTGGGATTGAAGTTTGTGCCTCCAGTAGGATGAGACCACAATTTAGGTCATTGTGTTTTTGTGGCAAGCTATTACCCTAGCCCTGCTCTGGTTAAAAGAATATTTTTACATTTCTCCTCTTTCTTCTGCTCCAGGAGAGATTGTTTTGTGAGTTCTCAGGGAATGATTTTCATGTTCATGCTCATTCTTCCCAGTGTCCTTTTCCTTGTTTTTTTTTTTTTTTTTAAATTTATTGTTTATTTATTTATTTCTCTCCAAACGTTCTTTTAGGAGAACCGGAGATTTGGTCTGTGAAATCTGGAGGAAGTCTGCCTTGGTTCCACACTGTGTTTTTCATCCTTAAGTATATTGCATTATCTTGAAGATAAAACATTAATGTTCCCTGTTGATCTCAAAGTCATAAGAGGTTGAGATATATTAATTCACAATTAAATCTCTAACTCTGGGAACTAATTCATGAATGTTTTAGGTAATTCCCTTGATAGCATGCAATCAGATGTCATCCGATTCAAATTAACTTCCAAGACCGGTACAAGACATGACTGACCCATTTTCTTAGAAATTGCTCTCCGCTAGCATGGTTCTTTCTGCTACTGCCATTTTCTTCTTGATGGAAAAGTAATATAAGAAAACTCTAATTCATTTTATAATTGGAGAAGCACTCCTTATTATAAACTTTAGCGCTGGAGATGAAAGTTACAAATGGATGAAAATCTAATTGGCGAAATTGGTTGGGCTAAAACCGTAATCATATTCTCATTTAGATAGCCTTCACTTGTGTTGCCCAGGTGTGCATGTGGTTGCTCTGTCAGGACAGAGCTCACAAGTTGACATTTTCCACTGAGTCACAAAGGGATGTGCTGTGGTTACACCAGAGAACTCTCTGTGTGCTATAAGAGTAAGCTTAGATTTATTTCCTTACAACCACTTTATCCCTTGTCAACATAAAAGCTAAGTATTTTCATCGAAATTTTATAGGCTTTTATTTATATAAAGGGCCCAAATTTTACTTGACTAAAATGTTTCAAGACAGGTCAGTGGCAGGACAAACTCAAGATTAGTGCGGACAAATGCTTATGGTGTTCCTTTATTTGCACAGTGCTAATTCACCTTTGAGGGTGTGTGTAAATATTCCACACTGCGTTTCACAACAGTAACGAAGTCACAGTTCCGTTCCCCCTTGAGCACGAGCATTCGTTAATAAGAAAACAGGCCAGCCTGAGGCACACAGTGAGATTCCTTCTCTTAGAAACAGCCACGGGCTGAGGTAGAGCGCTTGTCTAATGTGCACTGGACGAGGATCTGGGCTTGGGAATTGCTAAGACTGCTGTGCACAGTCTGGTGCCAGCAAAGAAAAGTGACCTTGTGGGATGTTCTAAAGCATCTAGGCACTCACCTGAGACATGAGGACAACGCACACACAGTGTGGTTGTGTGTATGTTTGTTATATAAGTGTGCGGACATATGTGTATGTGTGTATGTATATAAATATTTTCAGGCTGGCCTTGAACTTGCTATGTAGCCCGGGTCGTCCTCAGACTCCGATCCCCCTGCTTGCCTAAAATATATTTGTTTTATTTGCAAAATTATCAAGAGTTACTTTCAATCTATTAATTTAAGGATTGCATCTATGATCATCTCTTACGGAACAGAACTATTTTAAGAATCCGTTAAGCATATAAGCTTTCATTTAAAAACTTTAAAATTTATCACTTTTTCAGAAGTATTTCTGCCTCAGTAAAACTTTGCAGCCACACTCAGGAAAAACACTCCTGGACTAGTGTCCTCTTCCCGACCACTCACACCGAACAGTTTAGTTAGTCCAAATCCCCACGTACCATGCAACGCACACTCTTCTTTCCCCATAGTGACGGGCACACCGCAGCCATAGTGCCGTTCTTTGTGCAGGTTTAGCTCGCATCTGGAATCCCATTTGTTATTTCTCACTGAAACTCTCTGGCCCATCAGGAAATTGAAAAGGCCTGGAAGATGGTGGACTCGGCATACGATAAGGAGCAGAAGGCCAAGGAGACGATTCTTGCCCTGAAAGAGGAGATAGTGAACCTGACCAAACTAGTTGAGCAGGGGTCTGGACTGTCCCTGGACCAGGATAGCAAGTAGGTCAAAGCCTTGCTGAGAGTGTGTGACCTTGCCTCTGCAGGGCCCTTTCAGAGTGCACCGGCCTGGTGCAGTCTGGCCCCGTGAGCCTGTGGTTGAACTGCACCTCTTTAAAAGGTTCTCTGTTTTGCAAAATTCCCCTTTTCGGGATTCCTAAAAACTGTTTTCTGCCTAGCCCTGTTTTTAGTTTTTAAAGATTTATTTATTTTAAAAATTTTATTTGTAGAGTCGAGAGATGGCTCAATAGTTAAGCATGCGCTGTTCTTCCAGAGGACCTGGGTTCAATTCCCAAGACCAACAAAGTAGCTCACAACTGTCTGTAACGCCATTTCCCTGGGACCTGACAGCTTCATACCAATAAACATAAAATTAAAGTAAATTATTAAAAAATTTATTTGTATAGGTGCTTTGTCTCCACAGATGTCTGTTCACCACTTGCATGCCTGGTACCCATGGAATCCAGAGGGTGACATCAGATCCCCTGGGAATGGAGTTATATTGTGGTGGTTGTGGGACACCATGTGGGTGCTGGGACTCAGACCTGGGCCTTCTAGTAGAGCAGCCAGCTCTCATATCCCCTGATCTATCTCTCCAGCCCCTGCCTCTTCTTTCAAAGACTCTCTTTGTCTTACCCGAAAATTACATTCCACCTTTCTCGAGAAGAAACCCTACTACAGTTTCTGAGTGAGTAGGGGTTTTAGCTTTACCTTTCTATTATTTTGACTGTTTAGTCTTTAATTATTGATGTTACACATTCACACACACGTGCATGCACACACACACAATTTATAAATGCAACCTGCCGAGTCCATTTAGTGTTGCTCATAGGTAGATGTGTTTAGCACTGACCATTTGGCCTTGGATAACCTATCAAGGGGCTTGTTCCTGGGGAGAAGACGATTCTCCCTGTCTCAGCATCCCCCAACCCCCTGTAGCTCTTCATCTAGGGCTGGGGCCTTGCGAGTTTTTCCCCATCCATGTTGGAATGCCTACTGGGTGCTGCCATTTTTTCAGATCTTGTTTAGGCAAACATACGGTTGATAATTCCTGGATGTGACCCTACCTTAAACAGAAGACACTGTCTTGAAGCAGATTTCCTCATCCTTTGGCTCTTAAATTCTATTTGCTCTTCTGCAAGTTTCCTTGGACTTTCAGTATAGAGTTGCACTGCAGATGTGTCAGTTGGGGTTGGACATCCCACGGCCAGTTGCTGTCTGCATTTTGACCACTTGTGTCTTTCTGTACTGGTCTCTGTCTGCTACAAAAAAAAAAAAAAAAGTATCTTTGGTGAGGGGCGCGAGCTACACTTACTGCGGTGTAAGGATGCGTGTTTAGAATGCAGTTGTCTCTCTTAAGCTGGTGTTGAATGGAACTTTGGCCTCTCTGCCCCATCCCAGCAGCTCTTACCTACCCTCCACAACTAATCCCATCGTTGTCTTTCCTACCTGCTCAGGTTCCAGGCAGGATTGACTTGCTCTTCACCCTGCCACTCCTTCATCCCTCAATCTTTGTCTTCTTGGTTTGACTTCCTGGGGCTGGTGCTGCTGCCTGGCCTGCACCCCTGTTCTCTGCTTTCTAATTGGCCTCCCTGTATACAGCAAGACACCTCCCTCTGTATCCACCATTGCAACCTGAGGTATGTTTCTGAAGCACACATCACCCGTCCCTGTCCCTGCTGGGTTACCCATACTCAAAGGATAGAGCACAGATTCCTGAACTTCTCGTTCAGAGCCTTTCAAATGTCTGGGGTAGTTTGCCTGTCTAGCCTCATGCCTAGCCATCCCCCAGTCATGGCTTATAACTCCCACCTCTGCACAAGCATGCCCCCCCCCCCCCATGCCCACGATGCCTTTTCTCCATTCTCCCCCTGGCAAAGTCCTTTCAACCTTAAACCCACGGGGAACACACTTTGTTACAATCAGAATTTCTGTTCCACCTCCTCTCCTCCTCCAGATGCCAGTGACCAGGTAGGCAGAATTGCTGTATTTTCTGTTTCTACAGAATCCAACACGTACTTCCAGTATGGCCTTGGTTACATCATACTAAAAGGTTCTAACAGGCTTCTGTGCTAATTAGTTTGTTTCTCCCCCACCCCCACACAAACTAAGTCATCTGGGAACTTCAGTTGAGAAAATGTTTCCTTCCAATTTCCAGTAAGCAAGTCTCTGGGGCATTTTCTTGATGAATGGTTGATGTGGGAGGGCCCAGGCCACTGTGGGTGGTGCCGCCCCTGGGCTGGTGGTCCTGGGTTGTATAAGAAGGCAGCCTGAGCAAGCCATGCTGAACAAGCTAGTAAGCAGCACCCCTCTGCGGTCTCTGCTGCAGTTTCTGTGTCCAGGATCCTGCCTTGAGATCTCGCCCTGACTTCCCTTCATGATGGGCCTAAGAGGTTTCCGTCCCCAAGTTGCCTTTGGTCATGGTCTTAGCAACAGAAAAGCAAGTTCTGACAAGTTCACCCACTCGAGCTGAAAGCTCCTGAAGGAACAGAACTTTCTAAGCCTTGCCAGAGTCTAGCTAGAACAGTGCAGGGCACACAGTGCCCCACACCAGGAGCAGGTGTGCACCTCCTTGGGCATTCTTTTTTTAAATTGTTTTTATTGAGCTACACATTTTCTCCCCTCCCTTCCTCTTCTCTTTCATTCCCCCTTTCTCCCCTCTCCCATGACCCCCATGCTCCCAGTTTACTCAGGAGATCCTGTCTTTTCCTTCTTCCTATGTAGATCCATGTATGTCTCTCTTAGGGTCCTCTTTGTTGTCTAGGTTCTCTGGGGTTGTGGACTGTAGGTTGGTTTTTCTTTGCTTTATGTTTAGAAGCCACTTATGAGTGAGTACATATTATATTTGTCATTCTGGATCTGGGTTAATTCTCTCAATATGGCTTTTTCTAGATCCAATCATTTTCTCGCAAATTTCAAGATGTCATTATTTTTTTTCTCTGCTGTGCGGTACTCCATTGTGTAAATGCACCACATCTCCTTTATCTACTCTTTGGTTGAGAGACATTTAGGTTGTTTCTCGGTTCTGGCTATTGCAAATAATGCTGCTATGAACGTAGTTGAGCGCACGTCCTTGTGGTATGATTGAGCATCCTTTGGGTATATACCCAACAGTGGTATTGCTGGGTCTTGGGGTAGATTGTTTCCTAATTTTATGAAAAACCGCCATACTGATTTCCAAAGGAGATGCACAAGTTCGCACTCCCACCATCAATGGAGGAGCATTCCCCTTACCCTACATCCTTGCCAGCCTAAGCTGTCATCAGTGTTTATGTTTGGTCATTCTGATAGGTATAGGATGGACTCTCAGAGTTGTTTTGATTTGCATTTCCCTGATGACTAAGGACGTTGACCATTTCCTTAAGTGTCTTTCAGCCACTTAAGATTCAACTATTGAGAGTTCTCTGTTTGGGTCTGTATTCCATTTTTTTTCATTGGATTGTTTGTTCTTTTGGTGTCAGGTTTCTTAAGTTTCTTGTATATTTTGGAAATCAGTCCTCTGTCCAATGTGGAGTTGGTGAAGATCTTTTCCCAATCTGTAGGCTACCATTTTGTCTTGTCGATTGTGTCCTTTGGTTTACAGAAGCTTCAGTTTCAGGAGGTCCCATTTATTAGTTGTTGCTTTCGGTGTCTGTGCTACTGGGGTTATGTTTAGGAAGTGGTTTCCTGTACTAATGCCTTCAAGTGTACTTCCCACTTTCTCTTCTATGAGGTTCAGTGTGGTTGGTTTTATGTTGAGGTCTTTGATCCATTTGGACTTAAGTTTTGTACACTGCATTCTCCTACATGTTAATATTCAGTTATGCCAGCACCATTTGTCAAATATGCTTTATTTCCATCTTATATTTTTAGCTTCTTTGTCAAAGATCAGATATGTGGGTTGATATCCAGGTCTTCGATTCAATGCCATTGGTTCTCCTGCCTGTTTTTTATGTCAATACCAGTTGTTTTCATTACTGTAACTCTGTAGTAGAGTTAGAAGTCAGAGATTGTGATGCCTCCAGAATTTCCTTTGTTGTACAGATTTTTTTTGGCTATTCTGTTTTTTTTTTTTCCATATGAAGTTGAGTACTGTTCTTTCGAGGTCTATAAAGAATTTTACTGGGATTTTGATGGGCATTGCATTGAATCTGTAGATTGCTTTTGGGAAAATTGCCATCATTACTATGTTAATTCTACCTACCCAAGGAGCATTGGAGATCTTTCCATTTTCTGGTGTCTTCTTCAATTCCTTGGACACTCTTAGCCAAACCTAATGTTGCTCTTTCAGTTTCTTGTATTTTCTTGCTCTATTGATCCAACTTTGAAGGATGTTGTATTTAGAGGCATTGGGAGAGGAAATCAGAAAACCAAACACGGTCTCTGTAATGTTGTACTCGTGGTAGGAGAACTAATCATGAGCCACCTGAGAGAGCTGATCCAGACCGGAATCATTTTAACAAGAAGTGGAAGAGGGCGGGCGAGCAAGGAGGATGGGCGGGGCAGGGCGAGAGTGGGCGGAGCAGGGCGAGGAGGAGAATGGGCGGAGCAGGTGCAGTTTGTAGTCCGAGCCTCAACAGCGTGCTCAGTTGTGGGTCTCTCTTCAAATCAACCCTCGAGTTGAGGTTTCATTTCTGCAGATGCAGTTGGGCAGGGGCTGGAATGTTCCTTATTAAACATTTATGTTCCATCAAGGGTGCTGGCAAGTGAGCACTGTCAAATGCTTGATGACTGTCAGCTGCAGGACTCCACGGGGTGTGTTCTTAGCGTCTGCTGTCTCCCTCTGAGTTTCCTGTGCCACAAAAGTCCCACCGGACACAGGGCGTCACACCCGGCAAGCCCCAGTTCTGCAGGAAGTCATGGCGAGTCAGATGGAATGGATTTTGTAATGTGAAGCTATTTAGTTTACAATTCAAATCGATGAATATTATCACATCTCTCCAGAACCCAGCAGCAAGCCTCATTTTAAAGTTTGTTCTGGGGAACATTTTCTGTGGGCTGCCCCTTGGGAGAAGCTGGTTTCTTTGGGTGAATGGAAAGGAAATTGGCGATGCGTTTTATCTGGTTATATTTATGCTTTGTTTTAGACGTTTGGTGTCATCGTAGCCCCCCAGTGGATATGTTAGATAAATAATTTCCTAAATTGACATCTCCTCAGTGCTTATTATAGGAGCTGACAATAACAATATGGTCTTATTGTAACAGATCCTAGTAACACAGCTACGGAAGAACCCATCCCTCCGATTTTTTCACCCTAAATCATGATTCTCAGAGATAATTGGTAACATGATTAGTATCTGTCTTTCTAGAAGTGTCTGTAGAACACGAACACACGCACACACCAGACACAGCGGAATAGACGCTATATTTTACTAAAACATAGAAGAATCTTACTGTATTTATTATTTCTGTCACTGCCTTTCAGCAAACGCCTCACAATCAGCCCCCACTCTTGTCACTTATCACCCGAACAGTGTGCCACATCGACCTCCTAGGAAGACGGGGCTTGGGGACCCTTGAACAACTGGCCACTTAGCCAGATCCCTGTGTTTTTCCTTTTCAGCATCCGAGATTTACTGAAGTTCAAGGAAGAGGTGACAAAGGAGCGCGATCAGCTCCTGTCGGAAGTGGTGAAGCTGCGTGAAAACCTAGCCCAGACCACCGAACAGCAGCTGGAAACGGAGCGCGCCAAGGAAGAGGCAGAACACAGTATCAACCAGGTCTGCTCACGGCGTGCGCGTTCTGGAGGGCGGGCCGTCCTTCCTGCTTGGCTTCCCAGCTAGCTCCTCTCTCACGTGACTCTTCGCGTCCTCTGTTCTGCCTCATTTCCCTGGCCCCGTTTCTTGAGCCCATTTTTGCCTGAGAAGTCCCTTCGGCTCTGTTAAGGTTTAGGCTCAAACAGGTGTCCTTGCCCCAGACATGAAACAAGGAATCCTTCTACCTTCTCTGTAATTCCCAAGATAAATCACAAGAGTAGACAGACTCTTGTAAGAAAATGACATTTTGAGCATGAGATAAGGAAAGGACTTCTCACAGACTTTGAACATCAAGTTGTAACCAGCATGCTTAGCAATGCCCAGGATCAAGTAACACAATTTTGTATTTCCGGTAGCACGCCCCTCCTAACGCATATATTTAGCATCTTTAGGGCTCCGCGCTGCTGCATTTGGTTGATTTTTATATTACCATCTGCGAATTTGCTGTGTACAGCCAGGGTGGACCTTTTGGTGTCAAGGTCCTGAAAATCAACACAGAACAGTCCCGAACCTCCGAACCTCCGAACCCAGGGCCCCAGCATGGCTGCTTCACAGAGGCGTGTGCAGCAGAAGTATGCTACAGCCAGATCCTGCCAGGGCAGCCTGTGGCTGATGGAGACCCGCCACTGCAAGCGCTCACCTCTCATTTCCCTACCCTTCCCCACAGTTCCAACAAGAAATTCAGCACCGTCAGAATGAAGCGTCCAGGGAGTCTCGGAAGAAGGAAAAGCTGGAGAAAGAGCTCAAGCAGATCCAGATGGACATGGACAGCAGGCAGACAGAGATCAAAGCCTTGCAGCAATACGTGCAGAAGAGCAAGGAGGAGCTCCAGCGCCTGGAACAGCAGCTCAAAGAGCAGAAGGTCAGTGGCTGCCTCTCTTCTCCCCCTTCCTCCCTTTCTGGTGGTTTCAGCCCAGGCTGACCTCAAATTCAGTGTGAAGCTAAGAATGACCTTGAACCTCTGACCCTCCTGACTCTCAGCTAGGATTACTGGCAGGCACAACCCTGTGTGCTTTGTTTGATGCTGGGGACAGAGCTCAGGCCTTCCTGTACGTCAGGCAAACCCTCTGCCTTCTGAACTACAGCCCACGCCCACATTTTTGTGATTTCCCTGCCAAGTAGGTGCAATTCAGTAGCTACGACAGGAACATGCTGCTTATTGCTCTAGCCGGGATTTGAACGTTTTTTGCTTTTCTTTTTTTTTTTAATTAAATCTTTCTATGTGCATGTGTTTACTTGCATGTATGTCTGTATACCTACCACATGTATGCAGTTACCGACAGCTGTGAACTGCCGTGTGGGTGCTGGGAATCCAGCTTGAGTCCTTGAAAGAACAGCCAGGAAGAACAGTCCTGCGTCATGGCCTCGCCAGTCCCAATGAGTCTTAGGGAATATTTATTAACTATTTTCTTGCTCCCAACCCTCAATGGTATTCAAAGATAGTCTTTTCCCCCCTTCCTTTTCTTTTTTGAGTTCTGGGGGTTAAACATAGGATTTTACAGGTGCCAGCAAGCACTCTACCCCACTACAATATCCCACCCTTCAAACTCTTTTCATTTTTTTGTTTGAGACAGGGTCTCCCCCAGTTGCCCATTCTGATCTTGAGGTAGCCATCCTCCTCCCCTTGTTTCCTGAGTAGCGGAGATTAGAGGTTTTAATCATCATGCCTGCCTTTACATTAGTTTCTTTTAAACCTTTCATGGATGGATAATGTATACATAGACAAGCATATATGTCACAAGTATGCAGATTCATGTATTTCCAACATGTGATCAAACCTTGTTCACATGCAGTCTGCTTAGAAGACAGAGTGTTGCTGATACCCCAAAGCCCCCGGGCCTCTTCTCAGCTGTTTCTCCATCTCTTAAATTCTAAGCAAGTAATACTTTCATCTGAGAAAGAAGCCACAGAGTGGGTTTTTTTCTTTTATCTCACTTTGCCATATTCTGTTGGTTATGAAGTCACCATGTAGTTATGGTTCTGTGGTGTCCATAACCATTAAACATATTAGAGTTTACATCTATTAATAATGTAAAATTCAACTTCTGTTTGTGCTAGTACCATTTCAGGGGCTCAGCGTGGCCAGTAGGGACTGTACTGGCACATCCAGACACCTCTGGCATCACGGCTCTCACAGTGGCCCACGGACCATTCATTCTCAATGCCATAGAGTGACTGACAGGTTTCATTTTCAGTTGAGAAAGCCGTTCTTTGTCTTTATACATTTTAAATATAGTCATTTTTCTAATGCTTCCCCTCTTGTGGCCATTTACGATAATACAGACATTAATGGTTCTAATCTGTCTTTTCTCACCCCGCCCCTCCCAACTTAGGCCCGGCTGGCTTCAAATTTACAACCTTTTGGACCCAATCTTCCAAGTACCGAGATTACAGATGCGAACCACCCTCTTTTCTCGTTCACTAAAGAAACAATACATTTCGTTGAAGGCTCATTTCCTAAAATTATTTTTCTCTTTGTGAAGTTTGTTTCTAAAGGCTTGCCAAGACACATGCACTTTCTACTTAAAAAGTGGATATTAGAATATATTTCTTTGTCATTTGTGCCTTATTCATTTTACATAAAGCCAGAATTCAAATGGATAATGCACAACGTGCAGTCTCCAGGAGGGGAAAAAAAATCCACGAGGCTTCTTTGAACACGAACTTGAAAAAATTAAAAAGGCTTTGAAACCGTGGTAAAACAAGGGTTTTTGTATAACGGAGTAGGATCCATATAAAACAAAATGTCATCTTTAGCATAGCTGGTTCCATTCTGTTTAGTCCCCATTGATAGAGAATTGGATGCTCTCTCTAGCTTTTGTTTTCACATACAGGGAAGCTATATTTGAAGAAGGAGCCTCGTTGACCCTTTCTTCCTTTAGCTCATTTATTATCCTTCGCCTTCAGTGTCTCCCCATAAGAAACAGCTTCTTCAGATAGAGTCCTTTGTTGTTCTAAAACCACGCCTGCACAGAACAGCCCATAGCCACTCTACTGCTGGGTCCCCAGGCTCGACTTAAGTTGGATTAGAGGGGAATTGTCTCTGAGTATGTGTGGGAAGTGGGTCTGCTCAGGGAAAATGGAGGCATGTTAATGCAGGATTTGCTTCTGAAGATGCAGCTTCAGAGCCCCAGAGCTGACACAACCCATTTGAATCTCTAGCTCATTTGCAATGATTATAGACATTGTTGCCTATGCAAAGCCTGCCAAACGGCAAACAGGCATTAAAATATTTATTCACCACCTGTGAACAAGACTTCCCAAAAGCTCCCAGGGGGGGAAAACATGCTCACTGTGTTATTCATTAGAAGGCATCGTTTCCTTGGCCACTTAACATTCGTTACATTGAAGTGTGTTAGAGCTTTCACTGGGGCTAAAGACAATTTTCTGCAAGAAGGAAAGGACCGTGGTGGGTATAGTCCAGGAGGTTGTGGGGCCTCCCGCGTGCATGCTCAGACACAGTCATCAGATTAAAAGGCGCTAAGCAGACCCTGCACTCCCCACCTTTCAGATACTGAACGAGAGAGCTGCGAAGGAGTTGGAGCAGTTTCAGATACGGAATTCGAAACTCCAGCAGGAGAACGAACAGCACTCTTTGACTTGCGAGCAGCTGTCCCAGGAAAACCAGCAGAAGGCCCTGGAGCTCAAAGTAAACACCGTGCGCCACGTCTGGTCCTTAGCACTTCCGTCCGCAGTGCCTGTGAATGCGGGTCTGCCTTTGCTAATGGAGCCCCTGTAGTAGCTCTGCTAGCTAACCTTGACACAGAGAGGCAGGTGCGAGCCCGCAGCGAGCGCTTCAGGGCCAGAAGCGGGGACTTCCTCTATCACTTGTAAAAACTGCTCAGAAGCTTAGGTAAATGCTTCCTCCAGCAAGCTCAGATGTTTCTCTCTAATTAGCCCTGCAAGTAACCGGTTGCCCAGAGCTAGGATCCTTCCCTACCTGCACAATAGAGACCTCACACTAGATTTCACTGCTTGTGTGGAGAAGGTACAGGGAGAGCTGGGGCGTAGACTGGCTCTGTTGGGCATTCCAAAACTGCGGTGGAATCACGGTTTTTTAGTTCTATCCAATACATATTTCAAGTGTTTTTTTCCTGTTCTCCCTTCCCTCGTGAAAGAGTGCTTGCAAATGAACTTTGGATCCTCTTTTGACACTAAGGTCTGTATCATATGCCTTTATGATTGACAGAGAGCTTTATATTTTTTCATTTCGGTTCTGAAAAGAAAACCCATCGTCCATATTTTATTATATTTGGATACTGGCCATAAAAATAGATGGTTTACGAAGAATAATGTGGATAGAGAGCCAGAATATTTTTTGTCTTAGAGTTTCTTTTGAGAATCTGAAGAGGACACACACACACACACACACACACACACCTCACTCCCTCATACCCCCCCCCACTCCCTATACTCCCTACAACTCCCCTCCACCATGGAATTTGTTTTGAATGCACACGGCGAAGAGGAGACTTTTCCAGGATTTTTTCTGAGATTTAACCATGGAATCTGGATTAACGGCTGTATCATTAGGACACCGCACAACTGCTCAGCCGACCTGAACCTTCTAGGGTCTAAGGCTAAGCATATTCAGAAGAGTCTGTAGTGAGTTGACTTGAAGCTTGTTCTTTATGGCCATGTAGCAAGTTGGCACAGACGTGGGATGACCATTTAAGTCAGAGTGATGTATTAGCCCCTGAGGTGAAATTATGATAAAATATGATTACACTAATTCTGTCCTTTGGTAACATGAATGAGACATCAGTGAATATGGATGAATTGTACTAGATCCCTAAATTAATGGGATTGTGTTTCTAGCAATAACCCAGAGATAACACATTGATAATTTTCTCTCTCCCTTCTCGAGTTAAGATGGTTACAGAAGAGCCCTGAATTGTCTTTCTAGCTATTTTTTCTAATTATTTAAAATGGCAAATTAAAAAAAATTAAACTTAAAAATGGCTATATTTTGCCTGCATACATGTCTGTATACCACATGCACGCCTGGTTCCCACAGAAACTAGAAGAGGGCGTTAGATTCCCTGGGATTGGAGTTATCATTCAGGTGCTAGGAATCAAACCTGGGTCCTTTGGATGAATACCAAATGCGTTTAACCACGGAGCCATCTCTCCAGCTCTTGATGACAGCATTACTTAAAAAGCAAATTTAATTTTAAATAAAAATGTCCAGAATACTGGAGACTTCCTTAGCTACAATTATTTTCTGACACCTCTTGTCACTCTGTAGATTTTCTTACTCATGCTACCCTGAACACCTGTCTGCACATTTGTCTGAACAGCTTTCTACACACCTGTCTGTGCACCTGTCTATACGTCTATCTCCATAGCTGCCTGTGCACCTGTCTGCACACCTATCTGCACAGCTGCCTGTGCACCTGTCTGCACACCTATCTGCACAGCTTCTGTGCACCTGTCTGCACACCTGTCTGTATAACTGTCTGCACAGCTTTCTGCACAGCTGCCTGTGCACCTGTCTGCACATCTATCTGCACAGCTTTCTGCACACTTGTCTGTACAGCTTTCTGCACACCTGTCTGTACAGCTTTCTGCACAGCTGTCTGTGCACCTGTCTTCATATCTATCTGCAAGGCTGTCTTTGCACCTGTCTGCACACCTCGAGACTAACACATTTTTAGGAAGGCCAATGCTTTCCCTAGCACATGTAGCTGGGCTACTATGACCCTGTGGGTCCAATATAATGTTTAAATATTTTATAGTGATAATAGCCTTCTCAGAGAGATCACTTTGTAAATGAAAACTGCCAATCAAACCCAGCATTCGTATGCAGAGCTCACATATTTGTATGCATATAACTCAGTGTTCTTGCTTGAGCTTATAATTAGATGGCAATTTAAAGCATCAGAATTTTATCAACCTTTTCATTATTTTTAGTTTACGCACCACATATTTTATTCATAGAACAGAGGCCTTCAGTTTCTTTCAAAACTGCACAATGTGTGTATTTTGATTCCGTTCCGTGGACCGACTCTACACTGACATAGAAAGATCCTCTCCTTATATGCTCCAAGTTCACCATCATCTTGTCACTTGCTCTTTATTTGCTCAGCATCCTGGCTAACTCTCTCTCACTAATACAGGCCAAAGAGGAGGAAGTCCATCAGATGCGCCTTGACATCGGGAAGCTTAACAAAATCAGAGAACAGATCCATAAGAAACTGCACCTGATCGAAGACCAAAAGGCAGAAGTGGAACAGCACAAGGAAACCCTGAAGAATCAGATCATGGGGCTAGAGAGAGGTAAGCATCTGGGTCTCATTTGTAAGCATTTCACTAGTGACTAATGCCAACGCACGAGCCAGGACTCTGTGCCATCAGACTAAACCGTGCAAGGGACATCAGTGACCTTCAGACTGTACCAGCCAACTGGAGGCGCTACCATTTAGAATACTTTCAACTCCCTTTATTTAGCGAATTCTCCCATAGGTTCTGTTGGCACCATGTGAATCTAACCTAAAATACTGTTCAATACTTGCCATAGAAATAAATGACATCTAAACTCTTTGTCTGTCCACAAACAATGAGGTATGTGTTGACTAAGAAGATTTCGGGTTGTTTTTCGGAAGTACTTAGCACAGAGTAAGAGCTTACTAAATGTCATGTGTTATTTTCTGAACAACAATATAATCAAAAATGTGGGATACTGGTGTGGTATGGCAGAAATAGCTCTGGACCCAGAGAAAGAGACTCGGGTATAAATTCTGACTGTGTGGCACAGGGACATGTGTGTCTTCTTGATTTCTTTTCAGGATGCTGTGTGACATAAATTGCTGAAAGATAGGCATAAAAGCACACATTCCCTCTCTGCACGTTAGGCAAGATCTAGATCTCCAGATAATGCTGTTAGACATACTTGTCAAGCAGACCTTTAGGAAGTCCAACTTTTTCCTTCTAAGACGGTGGGAAGGGATTTCTCATTGAGGTGTGGTTGCAGATTGGCGCGGCAACTTCCCCATGCATGTAGTGCCTGTCAACTGGTATGGACCACATGCAAACACTGGGTGTGTGGAGGGTCTTTACCTTCAGGATGCTCACTGGAAGTTTATAGCCTCAAGTCTTCCATGGCCCAGGTGAAGAATAATGGAACTTGTAGAGCATGTGATTGGCCAGATGAGACCGAAATAGTCCCATGTTTTAATTACAATAATTTTGCTTGCCATAATTGTAAGCTTTGAGATAATTCTCTCTCTGACTATAATACATACATACATACACACACATATATTTATATATGTATATATATTCAGTTGTTATTTATTGCTTATAGGTGTTTTACTTGAATGTCTGTGTGCCATGCGGGTGCCTGGTACCCTCAAAGGTCAAAAGAGAATATTGGATCCCCTGGACTGGAGTTAGAGATGGTTGTGGGCTTCCATGTGGGTACTAGAAATTGAAACCTAGATCTTTTGGGAGAGCAGCAAGTACTCTTAGCCACCAAGTTGTCTCTTTAATCCTGGACAGATATTTTTAATCCATTGAGCATTGAATCAAATTCTTCCCCTGTTAAGTCACATTTATGAAAGCCAGCACGTTCTTTTCTTTGGTTATTCCTTCTCTTTATTTATTTATTTTTATTTTATCTTTATTATTATGTATCCAGTATTCTGTCTGCATGTATACCTGCACACCAGAAGAGGGCACCAGATCTCATTATAGATGGCTGTGAGCTGCCAGGTGGTTGTTGGGAATTGAACTCAGGACCTCTGGAAGAGCAGACAATGCTCTTAACCTCTAGCTTCTCTTTGGTTGTTTCGTATTTACTTTTGATAAAATCTTTTCTTAGGAACTTGTTGTTGTTTGTTATAACATCTTGTCATATTGCCCAGGCTAGTCTTGAACTTCTGGGCTGAAGCAGCTCTCCAACTCTCAGCCTCCCAAACAGTTAGAGGTGTGGCCCAGCGGGACCAGTTTCTTTTGATGTACCTAATCAAAGAGCAGTGTTAGCCATAATGGTTAGGAGCATGGGCCCTCTCTAGGTTAGGATTTCCTACAGTAATATCCAAGAAGTGATTTGAAAATCTGCCAGAATTAATATGAGATTTCAATAAGGTGGCACACTATAAAATATATGTAGCTACCAATAGCATTTTGTACAGAGTTCTAGCTAATTTGCTAGAATTCTCTGCCCCAGTAGTAGCTGAAGTAATAAAACAGCTATGAACGAAGTTACCACCATGTCTATAAGACCTATATATAAAAAGCCACAGAATTCCACTGTGGGGCATAAAGGGAGACTTGAAAAATGGAGGGATGTAACAAGTTCTAGGAAGTTACATTTCATATTTCTACCTACAGATGTAAGGAAAAAGATCTAAAAAGCACAAAGACCTTTGGCAGCCAGCAGGTCCAGGCTTTTAATCTCACCCTTTCTGACCCTAGTCCCATGGCCAAGAGTTTAATCTCTTTCAGCTCCCTTTCCATCTCTTTCGTGGGACCGGAAGAGCCACGTCCTAGAGCTAGAATGAAGGTCACCTATCACTCAGCTCAAAGCTACAGCTCAGCTACTCAATTCCGCTACAAATAAAACCGTGTTGCTTGTTAAATCACTTTGCCTTTTTCATGCCCTCCCTTGGTGGACTCTGCATTCATTACTATTTTCCTACCTGACATTTTAGAGGTGGAGTCTTCAAAGAAGCAGGCAGAACTGGATAAGAAGGCCATGGATGAGCTTCTGAGAGAGAGGGACATACTAAATAAGGTGAGTTAGCTCAATGCGGGTGAACAAACGCCTTTCTTCTACCCTGTAGTATCTGCCCACAACAAGCTGTGTGGGGCAAGGAAGCTCCGGAGCAAACAAGAACGGATGAAGAAGAATAACACTGCCTAATTTCCCTCCGAACAGCTGCTTACATTCTACCATTGTCTGGCCTGGAATTGAAGCTACACTATCACCGCTGAGCACAAAAGGACTCCGGAGAATTAGCGTACAAGCCAGCAGGGATTTCAGGGTGTTTTGTGAATTCTGTTCTCGTCCGCTGGTGTGTTATTTGGCATCTTAAGTAGTTGATCAAATTTCCTCCATTTAATATCTATAATCTGCAATCCGGCTAATCCCTAAATTACAGGCGTGAGTGCGAATTAAACTCTGCCTTTGAGGTGTTAGGCAAGGAAATGACTTCTCGGCCACGTAAGTCTGGCCTTTCTTCTGGCTGTCTTTGTGGGATTCTCCAAGTTTACATTTAGTGAGATGTTCTGTTGGGTTTCATCCCTCTGTCTTTCCGTGTCATGCTGGGACTGAGCCCAGGGTCTCACACACTTGTAGGGTCTGGTTTGGGTTTCTCACTCTTGTTTCTTCAGCTCTCTTGAGTTCATAGTGGTCTAAAGTGAAGGATGGTCGGGGAAGCTTTTGCTCCCCTTACAAACAGGTCTCTCTCTTTGTGTTACCTACTTCCAGAGGGTTCCCACCTGTGACACACTCTGAGGTCTTCCTCCTGGGAGGGAGAAGTCATAGGCAAGGTATGGAGAGGCCGGGCTACTTCCTGATAGCAGGATGGATTTGGCTCACCGAGGTAGGAATGCCTCTCAGAAAAAAACAAGTCTTAATGGAACAGCCTGCATTTTCCCTTGAAGCAGGCTGGAGAATATCCAGGAATGGCAGATTAGACATTTCTATGGACAACACTAAGAAAGAAAATTCTTGAAGTCTCTCCCCCATAAATCTACAAACTGTCCTTTATTCTGCAAACTTCCACCTAGTAAAACATCTATTGGATTTAGTTACCCACCTCTCTCTTTTCTTGTGATGCTGGGGATCGAACTCAGGGTCTCGCACACATCAGGCAAATGGTCCACCACTAAGCTACGCCTCCGGCTCTGGATTTTAAATTTATTTTTATCATCCGAACATTTAATCCCTCATCTTATAAACAGCTAGTAGGTTTCTGCTGCTACACAGGACATGCAGCTCAGGGGTTATTTTCCATTTCTTTGTTTGGTTTGCTTCATTGGGTCCTTCAGGGTGGGACCTGCAGTTCAATCTTTTTCCCACACCATTGCCTGCATGAGACTCAGTAGGCACGCAATCAACTTTATCGATTAATAAATTATTTCCTCACTGATTTGAAATGCCTACTTTCGTTGAATTAGAAAGAGCGACACTGTTTTGACAGGCGGCACAATGCATCTAGTGGCATCTACTGTTTCTCACAGCTGTGTGTGGAAGCAGTATTTAGAAAATAAATGCTTAGCTTGGTGCCCAGAACCCAGACTGACCTGTGTGTGTTCTATGTCACCACCCAGCTGATGCTTCATGGTTACTCAGACCTAGCAGTACCTTGGGCTCCTTAGGGATTCTAGAAGAAACCATAGAGTATCCCATGGAAGCCTTGGATCCAGCCTGTCCTCAGGAAATACTTGGAACCTTGCTGGCGTTCTCAGAATGGAAGCCTTCTTTTCTCATCACAAGCTTTCTTGCTGATGTTTTGATTCATTTCTGTTTTCTAGTCCACAAAGAAGGCACTCCTAGGTGTACATTGTCTACCGAGTTGCCAAATTATGAAGGGCCCCCGCTAGGGGTGGAGCTTAGAGGCAAGGAGGCTGCCTGGCGTGCACTAGGCCCTGGGTCGATTCTCAGCACCATGATGCAAACTCACAGGCATACCTGCACACAAATGAAGCCCTCTCTACGCCCCCCCACCCAAGGGCTCACCAGATCCATTCATTTGCGGCTGATGGGGTGAGTCCTTTTGGGAAGCATAACTATCAGGGTACGAAGCCCTTTGCTGCTTCTTCCTGAGGAAGTTGGGCAGCCAGGCCCAAGTATTCCTGATCTCACCAATGCCCTACTGTGGTTAGAAACGGTAGGCGCGGGAGATGGCTCACCTGGCAAGGGTGTTTGCTGCCCAGTCTCATGGCCTGAGTTCAATCCCCGGAGCTCTCATGGCGAAAGGAGAAATCTGACTCCTTGTCACCCCCTGACCCACACATGTGTGCCACACAAAACAAATAATTGTCCCAGACTCACTGCACTCGTCCTGGGACACGGACATCCACATTAAAAAAGTGTAAAATCTAGCTAGTTTTTTTTTTGTTAGCAAGTGTTAATTATACTTAATAATGGTTTTAGCATCTTTTTAAAGTATTTCAATCATATCCATTGTTAGACTTCCAGTGCAATCCCTTTTCTCTCTTCTGCTGCCATGTCTTCTGTATTGCTCTGAGGAGACACCATGACCACGGCAGCTCTTATAAAGAAAACATTTAGTTGAGGGGGCTTGCTTACAGTTCAGAGGTTCAGTCCATCATGGCGGGGGCATGACAGCGTGCACGCAGGCACGGTGCTGGAGAAATAGCCCAGTTCTTGCAGGCAACAGGAAGTTTACTGACAATCCTACCAAGGAAAGCTTGAGAAAAAGAAACCTCAAAGCCGGCTCCCATAGTGACACACTTCCTCCAACAAGGCCACACCTCCTAATAGTGCCTCTCTCTTTGGGGGGCATTTTCTTTCAGACTACCACAGTGACTCAGTGAGTTTTATTAGGATTGTTAACAGGTCCACGGGGAGGGGTTGTTTACAGACGCCTAGGAACTTTACAAGGAGCTGTATTATTGAAGAATTCTTTTTTTTTTTTAAAAAAAAACGTTGTGGTAAAATACAGTTAACAAAATTTACCACTAGGAACATTTCATACCCTTATAATGACACCTTAGCCGTCATTAGCTGGTTCTAGAACACTCTGTGTTCGCCGTGGTTGGAAACGGCGCCTGTTCTGCAGTCATAACTCATTACCACCCCACCACTCCCACTCCTAGAGATTTGAAATGTGCTTTCTGTCCCTGGGTTTGATGAGTCTGGCTGCCTGTGGAC
This sequence comes from Alexandromys fortis, assembly GCF_014885135.2. Lineage (NCBI taxonomy): Eukaryota > Metazoa > Chordata > Mammalia > Rodentia > Cricetidae > Alexandromys > Alexandromys fortis. Next base: position 11,948,127 of record NW_026067893.1, on the reverse strand, counting down.
AGGGAAACACATACTATGTGACTTTCGTATCTGGCCTCTCATTCAGGGCATCTTTCAAGTTCTGCCAATACTGCAGCACATGTCAGGCTTCATTCACCGTTAGGGCTGAGTAATATTCCACTCCCATGTGTTTCTGGCATCCATCACTTGGCGACGCTGTGTTTTTATATTCAGACTTTCATGAATATGGCTACTATGAAACTTTCGCTTTTTTTTAAAAACAAAGTTTTATTTTACTAGTAACTTGCATGTAAACACTACAGATTTTCTTTGCGATTCAGAGGGATGTTTTGTGCATCTCTTTATTGCCTTATGATCATACCAGGGTGATCAATGTTCTCATCACTCTAATGTTGACATTAATCTCTTTTGTAACAAGAACGTCATAGTACTCTCTGTGTGCTTCTGTTTCCTTTAGTAGTGATCTAAGAGTCACTTTTTGGTCATTTGTTATTTATAGGTATTTGCTTTTTATCTATCTATCCATCCATCTATCTATCTATCTATCTATCTATCTATCTATCTATCTATCATCTATCTTTGATTTTATAAGTGGATTTAACTTTTCCATGCTCTGGGTACCTCAAGCCAGCACTTTATTTAGACGCATTCCTAGTCCCTGCCTTTTTCTTTTGAGATAAGGTCTTATGTACTTTGCTAGCCTCCTGGACCTCACTATACAGTAGAGACTGACTTTGAACTCACAATCTTCCCGCCTCTGTCTCTTGTTAAGAGTGTTGGGATTACAGGTTTGTGACCCAGTACTGGGCTCAACTTTGCGTACTTAACTGGGTAGTTGCATTTTACTTTGTAGACAAAACCTCTTTTATGTGGTTAAATCTGGTTGTTCAGGCTTTAGGACACAAAGGCCAGTGCTGGAATGAAGATGGATTCATCCAGTCCTGGCTCTGCCACTGCCCTGTGGTGTGAACTCACCCTTACCCTCCAGCCTCTAGTTCCCACTGCCCTGTGGTGTGAACTCACCCTTACCCTCCAGCCTCTAGTTCCCACTGCCCTGTGCTGTGATCTCACCCTTACCCTCCAGCCTCTAGTTCCCACTGCCCTGTGGTGTGATCTCACCCTTACCTTCCAGCCTCTAGTTCCCACTGCCCTGTGCTGTGATCTCACCCTTACCCTCCAGCCTCTATTCCCACTGCCCTGTGCTGTGATCTCACCCTTACTCTCCAGCCTCTAGTTCCCACTGCCCTGTGCTGTGATCTCACCCTTACCCTCCAGCCTCTAGTTCCCACTGCCCTGTGGTGTGAACTCACCCTTACCCTCCAGCCTCTAGTTCCCACTGCCCTGTGCTGTGATCTCACCCTTACCTTCCAGCCTCTAGTTCCCACTTCCCTGTGCTGTGATCTCACCCTTACCCTCCAGCCTCTAGTTCCCACTACCTGTGCTGTGAATTTACTTTTACCTTTCAGCGTGGTGTGAACTCACCTTTACCCTTCACTGTGGTGTGAACTCACCCTTACCTTTCAGTGTGGTGTGAACTCACCCTTACCCTTCTGCCTCTGTTTCCCACTGCTAAACAGTGAACAGTGCAGTCCATTTAGGCTCTTATAGATTGTCAGTGTATTTAAATATGCCTTGTGCAAAACTTGAATAACAAACTCTTCATAATCTATAGAGCCTGTGATCAGTTTGATTTGTACCAAACCCAAGGCATCTAATGATTTCAGACGTGGGCACTGGGGTAAACTGAACCCCGGTTCTCGCACACTGTGAATCAGGCACCTGCTTTGCTGCCTTTGCTTTTCAGAATATGCTTAAGGCCCTCAGTGCGACCCAGAAGCAGGTGGACCTGGTGAAGCTCCACGAGCAAGCCAAGAGGAACCTGGAGGACGAGATCCAGAACTACAAGGACGAGGCCCAGAAGCAGAGGAAGATCATCTTTCAACTGGAAAAGGAGCGCGATCGGTATATCAACGAGGCCAGTGACCTCACCCAGAAGGTAGGCCCCCTCCTCGGACTGTGGTAGGAGGGTTTGTTCGGATGCTTGCCTATGGTTTGCCTGCAGATGTAGGACTTGCCCTGGAGCTGATCCTGGGCCAAACTGTGGATCAGACCGTACTTCTGTCCTTTTCCCCCTTTTCCCGTGGCTTCTTTCTCTTTCCTGGCCAGCATCCTGTTTCTGGCGCCATCCTTTCTCAACTCTGTTCTCTCCCTGCATCTGTTCTCGACGCTCTCCTCACCTCAGAAGATGGAAGCTGAGCATGCTAGGAGAAAGACACCCAATTAAGCGATCTCCAGCCAGGTCCTGAGTCCCTCCTGTCCTCCCTGCCCCATGTCACACCTTTAAAGAGCGTTTTTATTTCAGTGGGAGCGTGAGCCCACAACTCCACCGTTGGGCAGAGTCCACACTTTGAGTAGCTGAGTTTCTCCTTCTTGTTAACCGCTTCGAGGACGACAGGCATGGTGACAGGCAGGTTTCTGATATTTGAACTTTTTAGCCAGTTGTCTTAGCGCATTGCTGGCATCAGATAAGTCCAGGTAAACAGTGGCTGTTGGCAGGGCACTCACCGGTAAATGACCCAGAGCAGAGATTCTTAAATTGTTTGCTTTCAAGATCTTTATTTGCCCAAGATTTTTTTCCCCTTAACCCCAGATACATAGGAATCTAAATAAATGTGTAAATCAAACATCAAACTGATAATAAATCATAAGCATATTTCCAAACAGTTCTTTGGTGCACATACAATGTCATCACTTCTTAAAGGTGAAAGCCAATTTGCATGCTAATGAGGTAGCTCTGCTTGCTTATTTTTAACATAAAGAATGAAAATCCTGGCTGAATATTTAATACCGCACAACATAAAGCACCCTTAATGTTTTTTGGAGTTGATTACTACTTTGATTTCCATAACTGTCAAAGCTGGGAATGCCACTTCACAGAAGAATGTCATACGGAATGGCAGATATATGTGTGTGGTCATTGTTAGGAAAAAAATCCTAAGACGCCGCCACAAAGAAGTCCAGTCAGGCCAAATCAAACCAAATTAAAATGCCCATGTTTTATTAAATGCAGCACTCTCGGGTGGCCGAGAGCATGGCAGGAGAGACAGAAAACCGGGGAGCACATGCAAAAGCCAGGACCACGTGTTCCTTCTCTGGGTGCCCTCCCCCGGGGTCATACTTGGATTTGGAGTCCAGACCAATGTAACTCCAAGACCAGGGGCGTCCAGACCAACGCAACTCCCAGGCGGGGGTGAAATGGGGTGGGGTGGGGGTGGAGGCGGGGAGGGCGGGGGGGGGCGAGGAGGGGGCGGGAAGGGACTGGGATGGATGGCAGGGACTGGGGGACACTCCCAACATAACAGTCGTTTCAGAAATTGTTGCAATCTCTGTCCAAATCCTAAGCCAAATTCTGTGCGATGATTGTTTTTAATGAAATTCAGGTCAGCAACTCAAACAGAAACTTTTGAAAACCGAACATTCTAACAATACAGTTCACAGATCCACGGATACTTACATGCTGAGGAGGGATGGAGGGAAAATATTGAGTCTTTGCTGTCTATAATTAAAGCATTTCTGTAAGGGGAGGAAAGTTTGAGAGCATGATCAAAGCACTGTGATCCATGACATACAACAGTCTCAGATCTGAGCTAACGGGTTCCAAGCATTCGCTCTGGTGCTGCGTTCTGTGACTTTCACAGTGCCAAGGGTGTGCGCATGCTCAGAACCAAGGCTGCCAGGTGTGCCACAGGCAAGCGCTACCGGAAACACCTGGGGTTCGTGGCGCCTTTGATTTCTAATTACATTTTAAAGATTTATTTTACGTGTGCGTTTTGCCTGCCTGTATGCATGTGTACCACGTGCAACTCTGGTGCCTGAGGAGGCCAGAAGAGAGCATTGGATCCACTTGAGTTGGAGTTATGGATGGTTGTGAGCCACCATGTGCCTGCTGACGACTGAACCTGGGTCTTCTGTAAGAGCAACAAGTACTTTAAACCCCCGAGCCACCATACCGCCCCCCCCCCCATTAATTTTTGGTTACTGTGCTTTCAGAGACCTTTAAGCGTGTTGCCCCGCCCCCACCCTCACCCTCGGCATCCCTCAGGGGTTTGTTCCGAAGTTTTGGAAGAGAGTCTGGAATAGAGGCCCAGAGATGCGGTGGGAGCTCAGAAAGGCGCTATCAGGCTAAGAGAAACTGGGTGAAAGACTCAATCTTTTTTTTCTCTCCCCTTAACAAAAGGTTGACTTCTGCAGTTCTGTGAACCTGTTTTTCTGCTTGTCAGTCAAACCCGCAATGAAGTGCAGAGTGCTGACTAACGCACTTGAATGTTTAAGCTTTGTTTTGCTGGTTGTTGCTTGAGTGAATTCTCAGTGATGATAAAGGGACAGCCACCAACACTTGGATTGTGTACACAGAGGGGAAGCAAGCGCTGGAAATAGGAAATGGGCTTTCCACCACTGAAAACAAAGTGGGATTTACAGAGGCAGGCTGAGGAGCACTAGAGACAGCCTGCAGCCAGCCCCGGCAGGTCCCCAAAGACACCCGCATTCCGGAGCCCGAGCCTCGCTAGCGGTGCACATTTCACTTCTGACAAATGCATGACTGGTTCCCCTACTCTGGGAGGACGCATTGCAGGTTCAGAGGTGGGAAATACAGTCTAGGCTCCATATTAGCTTTTGTTTCCATCCGCCTGCCCTACAGAAAATAATCCCTGCATGTCTGGTCCACAGCGACAGAGATCTGTTCTTTCTTAGGTGAACACCCTATGAGGGTCAACCTCAGACCGGCATAGCAGGAGGAGCCCGGAGGGAGGGATTCTCTCCAGCTTCAGCTGGCAGGTCGGGGGTGGGGCTTGTCCACTCATACTGCACCCCGCGTACCTGACATCCTGGGCCGGGTTTGGATGCACCTATTGGGAGCCCTGTGGGGTGAGGCCGTGCAGGTACTTGAATGTGAGAAATCAAGGATTAGAACTTCTCCCTGTGTGGAGAACCATCTCTCTCTACTCCAGGCTGCCATCACCTCACCCGAGCAGAGCTAAACCCCTAAGAACTCCTCTGTAGCTTTTGTTAATATTTAACTTTAAAGTTTGTTTGACAGGGTCATACTGTGTGGCCTGGGATGGTCTTGGATTCAAGATCCTCCTGCCTCAGCTTCCAGAGTGTTGGGATTACAGATGTACATCAACCATATCCCTTCCCCCTGACTTTTTAATTCCCTGTCTTTCTCAGCTGTCACCTGCCAGCTCCCTGGATAAGGCTTCCTAATGATGTTCACAGCACAGTCCATGGAGAAAACTCAGGGTCTTCTGTTCTTAGGAATCAGGGCTAGAATGTACTAATACAGGGATGCGGGCTCCCTGGACTCTTGCTGCCATGCTGGGAATGGAAAGAACCAATATACAAACCTCATGCATAGTACAACAGCCGGGGTATTCTGACCTGTGCAGCGGAGTCCAAGTTCTTTTTTCTGTCTGGAAAGTTATCTTGTCTCTTCGCTGTATGGAAAGCTCCTATGCATCCATGAGACTTAGCTCAGCTGCCAGGTCAAACCTCCTTAGGGAGGAAGGTTCATTTCCTGTATCCTAGGTTTGTTGGTATCTCTGGAATGGTACTTATGGACTTATAGTATAATTACTTGTTGACTTATTTGTTTTCTCTGCTTTTTAAAGAGAGCTCTTGGGGGGCAATGACGTTACCTCATGCGGCATCTTTATTTCCAGTCCCCTGGTACGCAGCGGGCACTAAGCAAGTTTTCAGTGGCTAAATGATGAGGGGTTTAAAAAACGCTGCTATAGTTTTTATTTAAGGTGTTATGTTTTTCTCGATTCCCCCGAAGAGGAGGAATATTGGTGTGGAGATTTGCTGTCAGCTGTTTTTCACAGTTTCTAGTGCTTGAAGTGGATGGAGTTGTACAATCTCACCCAAGCAATTTCAGTATAAGTTCTTAAAATATTGCTTACCGGCTACAGCATTTCTGTCTCTTGCTTTATTTATCTTCCAGCATATGTGGATGCACAGCGCACCCTTGTTTCCATGCACGCAAAGCTCTATTCCACACCTTCCATTTGTAAGGCATTAGGAACTAAGACCAGGGTTAGAGACATGGCCATTTGCTAAAGTGAGTCACATACTCCAGCCTGCCACCTTGACTTGGGAGCTTCTGTTGTACAAACCACATCTAAGGAGAAATAAGGAATGGAAAGAGTTTTATAAAAGAATGTTCCTCATGGTATAATTTAGAATAATGAAGAATAGAGAGCAGTACCCTGAAAGGTTAAACAAATTGCGTTGTGCTTATCTGATAAAATATTAAGAAGCTGTTGTGCATAAATATTAAAAATGGGAAGCATGTGTATCATATGACTGTGATAATAATACAGAATTATGCAAATGGTATAACTCCAATTTTATCTATGCACACAAAAGGGCTGGCGGCGTTTATTTTGGGGATGGTTGTGAGGAGTAAATGAGACCATACTTTTAAGGTGTTTGGAAACTTGTAGCCACATGGCGAGATGAGTACTGTATCAGCTCTCCAGCAAACACATCTGTTTGACAGATAATCCAGGGCTTGCCTTCACAGTAGTATTTGAGTAGCGCTATCCTCAACCTATTAAACGCCCACAAGGTACAGACAGGAGAGTAAGACAGGCAAGAGTTTTAAAGCCAACAGAGGTGAATTGGAAAAGACCTAGACCTCCACTCATGGGTTCTTCAGTTTGCTTCATCAGACAGATGACCCAAGAGGAGCTGGAAAGACAGCCCAGCATCTCTCCCTGCTAATCTTCCATGACAGGGCTGGTGTCACCTATCAGCGTCACTCTGAGCATTAGCCAGCATTAGTCATGGAGCAGAATGAGCAGGAGGAATGTCTCATGTGGTTACAGGGGCGGAGGATTCCTACAGTCTTCCATCTTAGGCTGGAGGCCCAGGAAAACTGGGGTGTACATCAGTTTGTACTTGAAGGCCCCAAACCAGGGAGATGAGGGTGGAAATCCCAGTGTCGACTTCCTTCAAAGAGCACAACAGGACACATCTGATGCCTGGTTTCTGCTAGTGGGAAAATAGTCCATGTTTGGTGACGCCCCTGATGTTCACATTGGTATGAAGGGTACAGTTGAATTGGCCAGAATGAAGGGACCTAAGAAAAGCCACAGGGTTCACACCTTTAATCCTGGCACTCAGAAGGCAGAGGTAGAAGGATGTAGGCCAGCCTGGCCTACAAAGTGAGTTCCAGGGCAGTGAGGGCTACACACAGAGAAACACTGTCTTAAAAAACAAAACAAAATAACAAACCAAAAGGAAAAGTGACAGGTATGGGAGGAGTTTGGGGTGCAGACAGCAATGGGAGGAGGTAGGAGAGACCACGAGGAGGATGGGCACAGGCATCAGCAGTGTCAGGCAGAGTTTTGGTTCTTCTGGAACAGACAGCAGGAGGTAGTTGCCAGGGAGGAAGACCGTTGCTAGGGACAGAGATGCCAGTTTGGGTTTTAAGATCTTCCCTGAGTTCTGAAGGACAAACCCTCAGTGACTGCTGTGTTAACCCTGTGACTTAATGACCCTTGGCAGGGGCAGACAGGACTATGAGAAATGCAGAGACTTTTCTAGAAAAGCAGCATCACACATAAGAGACAAAAGGCCAACTGAGATTCCCAAAAGAGTTGGAATTTGGAAATCAGAGTAGACATGTAACTAATTCCTTCACAAACTTACTAGGAAATATTGGGAGGATGAGGATGTGGGGTTTCCTAGTACTCAGAGTGGGGAGTCCAGGCATCTTAGTGACTTTTCTATTATGGTGACAAAATGCAGCAACCAAGGCATCTTATAAAAGAACGTGTTTGATTGGGTTTGCGGTTTTCAGAGGGTTAGAGCACATGATGGCGAGTGAAGGAATGGCAGCAGGAAGAGGTGAGAGATTACACACACACACACACACACACACACACACACACACACACACACACACAGAGGCATAGGGAAGCATCAAAGCCTACCCTCATTGACACACTTCCGCCAACAAGGAAACACCCCCTAATCCTCCCCAAACAGTTCCACCAGCCAAGGGCTATGTATTCAAACATAAGCGCCTACGGGGACCATTCCCTTTCAAACTGTCAGACCAGGCTTGCGGGTATTATTAAGGACAGAGTTACCTCCCTAGGATATAGGACCATCACCTGGGGTATGAATTGAAGAAAGCATCACCTTGAGGAGAAAACAAAGATAAAAACAAAGAGATGGTTACAAGAATTAACAGCTGCATAGAAACTAAAAGCCAAGCCACCAATCCAAATCCATAGCAGATTTCGGATCTGCACTAAAGATAGAAAAACTGAAGTCCTGAGAAAGGAAATGGACTCAGCAACATCGACACAAACTTGATTCTCCTAGAATGCAAGCAAAAGACCAAGGGTCATAATTCTCCAAGTCAGGAGATGAAGAGGACAGGGAGTAGAAACCAAGTTTCAGAGAGTCAGTCTCTGATGTAAGTAAGACTTACTTACTTAAGTAAGTAAGTAAGTGAAGTAAGTCCCAAATCCAAGATGTGGTGGAAACCCTCATCTAGAGAGATGTGTGTGCTGACCCACCATCCAGGGAAGAGCAGTAATGAGGCTCTGGAAGAAAGCTCCTATGAGTGTGTGGTATGTCTACAGCAACGAAGAAAAGTACTCTGAGATTCCAGGCAAGAAATTTGCAGGAACCGCATTTCTCCATCTTTCAAAACTGGAGCAAGAGTGGAAAATCTGTGAATATATCGCTAGTGATCGTCTTGAGGGGGGTGGGGAGATACTGGTTTTCAGTTTCTGCTGTTCTTCTTTTCCAAGACTTCTTCAGACGCTTGCATTAGCCACTTTCCTCAGCTGTGATGAAATACTCGGCACAATCATCTTAAGGAGAGAGGAGATCATTTAGGTTCACAGTATGAGGGTGCTGTCCATCATGGTGAGGAAGTCATGGAAGCAGACATGAAGAGAGACTGTTGACACTGTGTGCAGACAAAAGCAAGCATGGTGCTTCTCAGTTTGCTTCTTTTTATTCAGTTCAGGACCCTAGCCCAGGGAATGATACTCACATGTACGGCGAGTCTTCCTATTTTAATTAATCCAGTCTGGAAAATCCCTTACAGAAACGCTGGAGGTTTATTGTCTAAGTGATTCTAGATCCTGTCAAGTTGGTAATACATTTTAACTATCTCCTGAGCGTGTATTATTTTAGTATCCTGTGTAAAACCCAAACAGGCAAACAACAAGAGCAACAAAATCAGTGGGGTCTTGGAGATGGCTTGGTCACATCTTAGTTTGAAGCTTCCACATTGGTGTAAATGGATGAAATCTTGAGTGCTTCTAGAATGTAATCAAAGATGAAGGGTCATAATTCTCCAAGTCAGGAGAGGGAGACAGAGATAGAAGCCAACAAACAGCCATCATCGTGTTTGCCTGCTACCATAGTGCTGGGGTTGCCAAGGCCAGAATATGTCTGGATGCTTTCTGGCTATCCAGTCTAGATGAATCAGTAATCTCCAGGTTCAGTGAGAGACCATGGCTCAAAAAGAAAATTAGAATGGAGAAATGGTTGAAGAAGACGTCAGAACTGATGTGTTTCCTCTATGTGTGCACGTGTATGTTCCTGCATACACATGTACACATATACAAATAAAAATAATAAAACATCTTTCCCTTTCCCCAAGTGTCGATTGCGTTGGGTGGGTTACTCAGTCTAGGGGTTTGTAACCCACCCTGCAATCAGTTATTCCAGGGTCTCGGAGGGGCGCTACCTGGAAGGGAATGAGCTAGGACAGAAGAATGAGGCTAAGCAGATTTGTCAAAGCCCCCTTTATTAGGATCATGGTTGCTGCTTATATAGGCCCTGGATGAGGACTTGGTGGGCAGGGCACGGAATCTCGCAGCATGGTCCCGGTCATGTAGGCCAAGAGGTTACATTCGGACAGGTAGGCCAAGAAGTCACGAGTTGCCACACCTGGTTCCCTGGATAGCTGGAATGTGAGGCGCGTTCCGCTAACAGATAAGTTAATTGGGTGTGGGGCAGGTTCTCTCAATAGAACATAATTATGGGTGTGGGGTTCTCTGCAGACTCCCCAGGGTGATGGTTCCTGTAATGATTTTTAGGGGGGAAATGGCTCGTGACACCCAAGGACCAATACGATTCCTTTTTTACTAAAGTGCTTCTTTAAAAGTGACCTTTACTGTTTTGGGATTCAGTTTCCCTTCCGGTTCTTAAGGAGATCTGTGTTGTCCTACATAGTGGTCCTGTCTGCCTCAATGTACTCATTGAGTTCTCCAGGATAGGCATCATTCGGTTTTGAGGTCTTCCTGAGTTGTTTGCTAGACAGGTACTCATGTACTTTCTGAAAGGATGAATGAAAAGCACAATAGGGCATTCATATGAGCAGATCAAAAACTCACTTTTAAGAGTCTGGATTACATTATTCTTCAGTAATGTATTTATAATACTTGACACTAGGGGTCTACTGTGCCTAAAAATTCATGTGAAATATGCCACCCTCATAGGTGATCAGGTCTGAATTTTCTTCAGCACCTGCAGCTCTAAGTGACACCCAGAAAGTCTTCTCTTCTGTCTGGGCTGTCTGGGCTGCAAACCCAACATTAATGTGCCCCTTGGTTCTTTCAGGTTTAGAGAAGGCTAATCCTCAAAGTCTGAAATCCCCATAGTATATTTTAGCAATTTAACTTGGCATTTGCAGTGACAGAGAAGAGCCCCCTCGATGCTAGAATTGGATGGCTCAGCATCCTAACCCTTTCCTAATGCATTCATCTCCATCAAAATTTGTCGTAAAAATGTTCCATGTTGTACCAGCGGGAAATCTCAGTGGCATTCACAAATAAGCACTCATTTCTTACTCATAGGACGGCAGTGGACTGGTATAGGCTGGGGTTGCTCGAATATGACTCTGGGATGTGAATTTGGTCCTGGTGGGAGTCACATGTTTATCATCTTTTAATTTATATGTGAATGATGGAAGACATGCACAAGATACTTGACCATGCAAACTCACTTTTTCTCTCAACTCCCATACAGTCCTGACTTCTCATTGGTTATAGCAAATCACATGAAAGAGTTCAACCTCATTCATGAGGAAAAATATTCCTAAGAATTTGGGGGACAAGGGGATATTTAAGAATTATTAGATAATGTACTTCAGGGTTTCAGCACATATCATACTCATTTTTATTCTCATCTCTGGAGAGAGATACAACTCCTGATCTCCACGCATGTATTCATGACAATGGTACCCAACACAAGTGTAACATACACACACAGACACAAATATTGTTCATGAAATAGATATCTCTATAATAAAATAAAACTCTTCCTTTGGATACTAATTTGCATTTTATATACAGTATGTTGAATTAGGTAGAACCCCAGGGTAGCCATGAAGGAGACATAGCTTTCTATGTCTTAGTGAAAGAAACGGACTGCGTATCACTCTTTCCCCACAGAACGGGACTTAATTCCGATGAAAATCCAATTGATTTGTTAAGTACTTGTATTAGATACACATGACACAGTATCTTCCGTCATAACGACAGGTTAGCATTTATTTAACGCTTACTGCTATGTGGTAGGCACTGAACAGTACGCCACAAATGCATATTATCTCAGTGAAATGCAATACAGATATAGCTCTCCAAGCTTGACGTAGCAAATAAAATATGAAAGTTAGAAAAATCAGGACAAATTTGTCCGTGGCTGGTGAAGACGGGGGCAGCCAGGAGAACACAGATGCTGAGACAGAGGGATGTGTCTGGGAAGCTGACTGTACTGATGTCTCATCATACACAGGCAGAGGTCCACGTTCTCCTCCAGCCTCAGCCCATGCCATGTCTTGTCCATGCTGCCGTTTTCCAGCTCTTCCTACTGACTTTTATTTCACCCTTATTTCTGTTGGCAGGTTGTTTTTAACAGGAAGAGTAATGGTAGGAGGGGCTCACAGTGAGGACTCTACCCCGTTCTGCACTGCTGCCATTTTCTGTGCTCCTCCGGAGGGGCCTGCAGATGCTGGGGGCTCTAATTCTCTCTCTGTAATAGAAATGATTAGACTTGAATGCGTTTGACCTCGGGAGTTGGAGAGCCTGAAAGTGGGATCAGTTCGTTAGGCTACAGCTTCACAGCTCCCCACCTCCTCTCTAATACCTCATTTTAATAGGGATCAGCTCGATGATGAGAAGCTGGGCTGTGGCATCGCATTCCAACACATCCGATACATTTTGGGGTTATGAACTTCTTTGGGACATTTGGTTTAAATGCTTTGCATTAGTCTAAATTGAGTCTAAATGCTTAGAAATAAATCGACTTGCAGATTCTCTTTTCCCTTAGCTTCAGTACTTGCTGTTTCTTCGTTGTCACTTAAATGTCGCTCATCCTCTCGGTATGGTGATGGATTCCTGACTCTTGGCTTCAGGAGCCTAGAAGTGAACTTGCGATTCTGTGCACTGTTGTGTGCAGAACGATGGCCCTGCTTCTTGGATGCTAAAGAAAGAAAAAAAGAAAGAAATGTCCTTGCCAGCATCGTTTCTCTGGAGCTTTATCCTGTCTGTGCAAAGGATCATTCTTGTTATAACATCTCTCAAAGTGATTGAACAAGCAATTTTTTCCATTCTCTGATGCACTGTTAGATATTCTGAATGGTGATGACACTGCTCAGAGCAGTTTCGGTCTTTTCATTTCACTGACCCCGTGAGAGTGATGTCTGTTCTGTAAAGACGCGAAATCTCACGCTAATTTAGTGCCTGCCTGCCAGTCTGCCTGCCTCCCTCCCTCCCTCCCTCCTTCCCTCCCTCCCTCCCTCCCTCCCTCCCTCTCTCCCTCCTTCCCTTCCTCCCACCCTCCCTCCCTCCCCTCCCTTCCCTTCCTTCCAGCCCTCCCTCCCTCCTCTCCCTCCCTCTCTCTTTCTCTTTTTCCTACTTACAATCAGATAACAGATCCACGGATGAGCACCTTATTTAGATTTTACGTTTCTTCCTAACATTTATTTTAATTATCAGGTTGATATCTTTCAAAGCAGCCTGCTGTTCTGTTAAGAGTCCAACTCTGAAGGTTGCAGCAGTGCTGGATGAAGGAACAGAATTTCTTTTCACTCCTGGTATCCACACACCTCTCCCCTACACGCAAACCATCCAAGCCACTCCCCTTGAGTCTGCACATATTTTTAGCACATTTTCTGTCTGCGTCAACTGAATGATAGCAGTAAACAACAAAAATAAACAATGGCAGGTACTTATCAAATGCTTTGCGTAACTCTTAATTATATGCAGCTAATTCTAATTTTATATAATTATAATGGTAGAGGCTATGATTGTGTCTTCTTTGTGTCTAGATCTAGGAAAAGCTGCTACCCATGCACTTATGGAATTCTGGGGTGACGGTGATAGGCATTGCTTTACTGATGAACTCACTGCTTTCACAGTGATTGTGTACAACGTGAGTTTTGGGCGGGAGGGTTGAGTACTAAGAACAAAGAGGCAGTTCTCATTAATTATAAAGCTGCTAACATTATCTGCTTAGATAAGATATGTGAGTCTGTCTTCAGAATTTATCCAGTGGCTTTCCAGTGTATGTCTTAATCACTGATTTCAACCGTTCATTTAGTATCCATTCTGTAGTGGGGTCACTCACTGGAGATAAGCTGGAGGGTGGGAAATGTGTCTTGTTCCTCTTTGTAATGATCATGCTTTTATAGGGCCTGCCATAGTCAGGTCCTCAATCTGTGTTCTTTGAGTGAATGACCAAAGAGGCAAGGGAGTGAAGGAATCTGTGAGTGAGTCAATGAATAGGTGAGTGGATTAATAGATAGGGGTGCGAATGAATGAATGGGTAGGGGTGTGAATGAATGAATGGGTGGGGTGTGAATAAATGAATGGGTAGGGGTGTGAATGGATGAATGGGTAGGGGTGTGAATGAACGAATGGATAGGGGTGTGAATGAATGAATGGATAGGGGTGTGAATGAATGAATGGGTAGGGGTGTGAATGAATGAATGGGTAGGGGTGTGAATGAATGAATGGGTAGGGGTGTGAATGAACGAATGGATAGGGGTGTGAATGAATGAATGGATAGGGGTGTGAATGAACGAATGGATAGGGGTGTGAATGAATGAATGGATAGGGATGTGAATGAATGAATGGATAGGGGTGTGAATGAATGAACAGAAAGGCATTTCATTTGCTTTCTGAAACTAGCAGGTACCTCAATGCTAAACTTGAACAGAAATGCTACAGGCCTATACCACTTAAAATTTAATTCATAGGTAGAATCCTAAAATGAAAATTTAACAGACCAAATTCAATAGCACATTCAAGGAATCATCTAGTCTGTCCAAAGAGGGTTTCTTCTAGAACTGCCAAAAAAAGTTTCCTATTGAAGAAAGTGGTGCTGGTGGTGTGGGAATGTAAAGTGTTACAATCATTGTGGAAAGCAATCTAGCAATATGTATATATCTTTTGAGCCAGGTATTCCACTCCTGGGAATCCATTTCCCAGAAGCAAGAGCACCAATGTATGAGAATCCTTGTACAAAATGGTCATTGCAGCCTGGCTCCTGGTAGCAAAAAGTGGTCAGGTAGTTAACTGTGTGATGGTGCATGCATGCGTGCTACAGGCTATTCAAGAGGATGACTTAGAGCTAGTTAGCACGGTTTCCTTAGGTAACTGCGGGGAAGTTTGTACGGAAAGATGTCTAAAGAATGAGAATGAGCCCCAAGCAAGGACTACAAAGGGAAGGAAATCCACGGGCTGCAGACTTGCTGGTTGAACCAGTTTGGAAGTATTACTTCCTTTGACCTCAGTTTTCCCGATTACAGGACACCGGCGACAATTAGATGAATTAACACGCAAAGTGCCATGGCCGTAGAGATAACGGACAGCTGTGAGTTATTGTCACGGCCTAGCTTGTTGTTTGTTTGTTTGTAAACCTGAGTAGGAAAATCAGAATTCAAAGAAGAGCAGGAGACAGACGCACCCGGTTGTTGACCTCCTTATGTATTGTGGAGACAAGGGGGGGGGGCTGACGTGGGATGGAGAGTGAGAAGGCCCATGTAAAGAAAGAAGTGCTCACTTCACGTTTGTGAATTGAATTGAGATTATGGCATGTGGGACTATCATAGAGAAGCTCGTTACTTTTAACAGAGAACTTCGTTATTCAGTATATGAAATGAATTGTTCCAGGAAGAACACTGGGGCCTTGTGTGTGCCGAAGGCTCTTAGCAGAGCGGGGTAGAGCCTGGTGTCACTTTAGCTGTCTGTAAGGAGCTCTCAGCAGGTGCTTACATATTTTAAACAACAGGCCTGATGGGAAAACACTACAAAGGGGCTGGTTGAAGAATGCATTTACTGGAACTACTAATTCCACGCTGGCAGATAAGCGGGCTGGGGGCGGGGAAGAAAGTGTCCACAGTCAAAAACGTGTTTGGTAACACGTCGGTTGCAAGCAGCACATGCCTGGACCACAGGACCATGAGCCTGGCAGAAGTGTGTGCTCCTTTCTCACCTTTAGGTTCTAGAAAATGCTGCTTCCTCAGAGGAACCTTCCAGACTCATGCTGTTCAAGGATGTCCCGGTCCTTCCGTCTTCTGCCACCTCATACTCTTACTGTCAGTTGTCACCACTGAAAGTTCACTAGAATGTCGCAATATCTTAAAGTTTTTGTCTCCTCATGTGCTAGTGTTATTTACATTGTAATTTAGTGGACTCTTGTCAGTCTGCCAAAGTCTTTAAAAGGCATTTAAAAAATAACTTTTCCTTTAGAGGCAGTTTCTGTGGCCACTGCAGCAGAGTCACGATTAGGGAATTTCTCCTTCATGGACAGGTTATGGGGAGGAATTCCAGATCACACTGGGGTCTCAGGCCCCTGTTTCTCATCTTTGTGAAGGCGATGTGGCTTCTTGTCCTATCTGGAAGTGTTGTGTGCATAGTCCATTGTAGTTTTATGAAGTCTACCTAGATCACCTAATGAAAAGGACTTGGCATTAGCAAGACAGAGTTTAATGGCTATCCCACAAAGGTCACTTTGCAAAACCCGTCACAGTGAATTTGAGAGAGCGTTCTTGTAACAACTTCCTAGCTCTGTATGTTAAGATCTTAAATTCAGGGCCTCCCTGCCATATTTTTGTATGCGGTGCACAGTAGACATTTCCAGAACGGAAATGCTTCCCTACTTATGATCTTAGAAAATAACTGTGTTAAGCCTTTAAATTCGAGCACTAGTGCCGTGTGTGTAAAATCTGCTCTTCACTTTTGTGCTGTGCAGACGCGATGATAGTCACCAACTTTCTGAGTGCTGGCATCTCTAGCAGCTACTCTTAGATAAAAAACCTCATCTCTCCCAAACCCATAAGCACAGATGGGCTTTTTAACTGTGTTCAAATACTTTCTTCTCCCCCAGGTCCTTGCAAACATGGAAGACATTAAAGTCCGTGAAATACAGATTTTTGACTACAGGAAGAAAATTGCTGAATCAGAGACTAAACTAAAGCAGCAACAAAACCTGTATGAAGCCGTGAGGTCAGACAGGAACCTGTACAGCAAAAACTTGGTGGAGGCTCAGGTATCGGTGTTCGTGTCCTTACCTGGTAGATATTCAGGTAAACAGTGTGTGTGTGTCCTTACCTGGTGGAGACTCGGGTAAACAGTGTGTGTGTGTGTGTGTGTATGCCCTTACCTGGTGGAGACTCGGGTAAACAGTGTGTGTGTCCTTACCTGGTGGAGGCTCAGGTAAACAGTGTGTGTATCTTTACATTTTGATTTCTCTCTACCCTAGGTTTAAAGAACTTCCTATTACTCTGCGGGCAGTGTTAGGCAATACTAAGGAAGCCTGCTCCATCTGCATGAATTACTATCAGTTTCTACACACTGTCAAGTTGCAGGAAGTGGGAGTGCCAGAACTCAACAGCCCACAGAGAGTGCAGCCTCATTTACATTGCTGTATAGGATTGCTGCTCTTACCTCGGGTTTTAGATTGGTTGTTAGCTGCCAAGACTTAGAGTGCAGTTGTATATATTCCTTCTTGTTTAAACTGCAGTCCTGGCTTTGGCATCTTTTTTACGATGATTTTTGTGCTTCTAACTTCTTTAGTCAAAGGAGATAATGTTCCTGTGTGTGTGTGTGTGTGTGTGTGTGTGTGTGTATGGTGTTTGAGCATCTGTGCTACATAGTGCACTGTTTATATGTTGTGTGTCTCCTGAGACTCTTCCGTGTCATTGCTAGAAGGTACTTTGATGTTGATGGACACAAGAGACAAAGGAATAGCCTAGTCAGGGTTAGTCAGGCACTGTTTTGAGAGAGCTCTTAAATAAATAGTGAACTTCCATGCAGATGATGGTGTCTGTCTGGTTTCCAAACCTTTCTCCCTTCCTTTTGGTTAGGATGAAATAACAGAGATGAAGAGAAAGTTAAAGATCATGACGCATCAAGTGGACCAGCTGAAGGAAGAGATCTCCGCCAAGGAGTCGGCGCTAGTGAAGCTGCACCTGGAGCAACAGCGCATCGAAAAGGAGAAGGAAACCCTGAAGGTACTGGGCTAAGGGCAGGCGCTCTGGGCTGGCATCTTCCTGGCGGATGCAATTCCTGCTCACCAGAAGCACCAAGGGGCAAGGAGAGCAACCAGGAATGGTTACCTGTAGCCTCAGTTGCTAAGATCCAGAGGCCACCCACACCAGGTGCTGGGAAGATTACCTTTGCCATCTCGGCCTTGGTCTCCTCACAGGTGATGGTCCCGGTCCAGTGGGGGAGGAGAGTGGCAGATGCCCATGGCTCCTAGCTCATTTGTGACCAATATGCCTCAGTGGAAGAGAAGCTAACATGTTGGTAGTGCCCAGGAAGTCCTCGACTTTATAGGTTACCTACCACCCATTTGCATTTACAACCCATGACGAGCCCTGTGTTCATACCTAACACACCCAGATTCCACTCTGGGCTTTCAATGAGATGCTATTTGTCTGTCTGCCCCTAATTGCCACTCCTTTGTGTGCAGGTGACTTTTCTGTCTGCAGTGTAGTTACCTACCATGTGCTAGAGCATTTCCATCTCTTGGTTTGCTGGGACCAGGTTCATGATTGACTTTGTATCTAGGGTTCTCGACCTGTGTAGCTTCTCCTTCCAGAAACACCTCTTTCCACAGACCTTACAAAAACACACTTGCTTATTTGTTTGCTTTTAAAAATGTTTCTGGGGGTGAACTCAGGCCCTTGTACATCCAAGACATTCTACTATTGAGCTATATATCCAGCCCTTGGGTTTTTGAGACAGGGTCTTCCTAAGTAGCTCAGGCTGGCCTCGAACTCATGAGCCTCTGGCCTGTACTACTTACTACTACTTCCCCTCCTCCTCTTCCTTCTTCTTCTTCTTCAAAATAAATTTATTTATTTATTTTACATCCCAGTCACAATTCCCCTCCCTCCTTCCATCCCCCTTCTGTTCCGCTCCTCCTGTTTCTGTTTAGGAAAGGGCACATCTCCCATGAGTATCAAGAAAACATGGCATATCAAGTTGCAGCAAGACTAAGTATCTCCCCATGTATTAAGCTGAGAAAGGTGACCCAGTATGAAAAGTAGGGTCCCAAAAGCCAGTAAAAGAGTCAGAGACAGCCCCTGTTCCCACTGTTAGGAGTCCCACAGGAAGGCCAAGCTACACAACTGTAGCATATATGCCTAGGTCAGTCCCATGTAGGCTCCCTGGTTGTTGGTTCAGTCTCTGTGAGCCCCTTTGAGCCCATGTTAGTTGATTCTGTGAGTATTCTTATGATGTCCTTGACCTCTCTAGCTCCTACAATCCTTTCTCCTCATCTCTAAGATTCCCCAAACTCCAACTACTGTTTAGTTGTAGGTCTGTACCTGTTTCCATCAGTTACTGGTTGACACCTCTCTGATGACAATTGGGTTAGGCACCAATGTGGTCACTGGGGTTGACCGAACCACTACCTGTACTTCTTTAGTGCTGGGATTATAGCCAGGTACCTCCACATCCTAATAGACAAGCGCTTTAAACCTACAAGTTTAGAACACTCACATACATTAAGACAATGTAAGATAGAGTCCCCTTCTACCTCATCTGACCAAGGGACTGAAATGAGGAACATCTAAGAGGGTGATGGAATTTCAGTGTAAACAATCTACATGCACAATCCTTAAGGATGTATAAGATCCACCTGTATCTTTATTTTTTTAAATATTTATTTATTTATTAGGTATACAATATTTTGTCTGTGTGTATGCCTGCAGGCCAGAAGAGGGCACCAGACCCCATTGCAGATGGTTGTGAGCCACCATGTGGTTGCTGGGAATTGAACTCAGGACTTTTGGAAGAGCAGGCAATGCTCTTAACCTCTGAGCCATCTCTCCAGCCCCCCACCTGTATCTTTATAGCATGTCAGAGGCATGTAGCATGATGAATAGAAACCCAGAGACAGACATTAGTTCAACCTGAAGGTCAGAAAAGCAAAACAGCCAGCCACTGGCTTTTACCTTTACCTCGGTCAAAAGTGGTGATCCTGCCTCCAGGAATCTCAGAATGAGACTGTGTGTGAGAGCTGTCTCTTCTCCTCTTATATTCCTCTCTAGGACTGGGATTAAAGGCATGCACCAATACTGCCCAGTTTCTATGGCAAACTAGTGTGGCTACTGGGATTAAAGCTGTGTGTCACCACTGCCTGGTCTGTAAGGTTGATCAGTGCAACTGAGTTACTCTCTGAACTTCAGACAAGCTTTATTTATTAAAATACAAATGAATTACTACAGAGGCCGAGTGCTATGATTTCTGCAAACAGTGGCTTTCAAAGATAGACATTGTCATGTGCGCGTGCACGCAGTACCATGTAGGTTTAATGCCACATTTCCTTGATTCTAGGATGCCATAGTCTGAAATATGTACTCTTAATTTAATAACAGCTTTGACGCTCTAATGATAGGTTTTCATGGAAATGGAACTGTTGCATTAAATTAATTTAAGACGCACTCAGTATGAGAGAGATTAAACTATGGCAAAAGTGTCTTTATGAAAAGAATGTGGTAATAGATATATTTATTTAGGACTCTATCCCCATCACTCTAGCTCAAGAAAAAGCATGGAGAATTCTTCATGCAAGCTTACTGATATATAAAGAACTTTACAAATTTTGAAACTATTCTGCATTCGTTCTTATTCTTATTCTTGTTCTTATTCTTGGTCAAAAGTTGTTTAGCTGGGGGATGGTTTGTTTTATCCCAGAGTCACTAGCAGGATGGGGTTTAGTTACTGTTGAACAAACTGGAAAAATCTCATTATAAACCCCGCTGCACCAGGGGCCTCTTGGACCACATTAGCAAGGCTTCAGTGTAATAAACTTTGCTAATTGGTATATCATCTCTTTCTCCTGGAGGAGGCACCGATTCTCATCTCTGCTTCCCAAGTGATGCCCAATTCTGAAGATTAACCATAGTGAAGTCCAAGTTGGAATTAAATGCTTCCCATGGAATTCACTTTAGAATAAACAGTGTCCCATACTTACTTCCTATTTCTTCGAGTTTGCTGTTAGATTGTATCTATTTTAATGATACCTTCCATTATTAGGCATCTAAAACATAGCACCAAAGAAACATCATAATAAGAGAAAGGGACTTAGGCTGTGCATTTATACATGCTTGGGCATCGGAGTGGGCAAAGAGCAGATACGAGGGTGACTAAAAGGCCTCTGCCTGGGAGATGGACTCCCAACAGGGAGTCTCAGGTCTGGATGGCTTTGGCCGCTGGTTTTAGGAAGGTGATGGTTTTGGGTGTGCAGGATAAGTGGGGTTACCAGCATTTCTCACTGAGGGAAGGGTGAGTAATAGAGAGAGAATGAAGCTTGTTTGATTTCTTATCTGAGGTTATCCGAGGGTGACTGGTCGGTCATGGTGCTGTGAATATGGATAATTCTGACCTATCGTTGAGTCTGTTTGACATCCCTGTGAACACTATGACAGCTCATATGTGGAGTTCCAGCTTGTTGAGCGGTTTAGACTAAGAATTTGAATCACATTTCCACACTGGCCTCTGGGCTGCAAGTATGTTCTGTGTGAAAACTAAAACCCCAGAGGGAAGAGCAGATTCTCTAGGAACTTTGCCCACAGAGATATTTTTCTTTTATTCTAAAAACTATGTGGGTACATAATCCCTTTGGAGGGGCACAACCTCACAGACTCAGTAGATCACAAGAGGAATTTTTATAGGACAACTCAACTTACTACTTCCCAAAGCCTCCAGACTGATGGTTGTCATAGGAGGTCACCTGCACCCCACTCAGTCCCCTCATCCAAACAATTTTCTCTTTGCATCTTTCTTAACCCCTCTCTGTTGGCCCCAGTCTCTGCTGACTCGGGATCACAGGCACCGTCAGTGCATCCTGCCTCTGACAGCATGCCGGTGGATCTCTGCAGATCAGGCTCCATCTGCAGCCTTCTGTTCACTTCACTCCATTCTCATTTCATCGACTCTGAAGGAGTCTTCTCATTTGGAATGCCTGCCTTCCTGTCCTAACAAGCCCCCAATGCTGTCTCGCCTCTTCCCAGCCATCCTGCATCTGCTTGACAGCACTTTGATTCCCTGTGAATAATGCAGCAGTAAGTTCTCTGCCTCCAGAGCTCGGTAGCACATTAGGGACTGGCCTCAGGGTACCACATCCTTCCACTTAGTGATTCTGTCCAACGACATGGATGGGGAGCTGGTATCCATGGGAGGCACGGGGTGGCGGATGAGAAAAAGCCTAATTACACCTGTGGCTGAAGACTTGGGTGGTACATGCATGAGCCAGTGAGACTCTCCCAAATGTGGCTCTTGGGATACAGTTTGCGCCCAGTGTCATATTTGATGATAATCAGTCCATAAGTACTGATTTCAAAATTATACAACCCTGAAGCTGAACAAAATTGTTAGTGAAGGGTGTGTCTAGTCATCTCACTGTAACCTCCTGCCACCAGTACTGCATTTAGCAGGTGCAGCAACTTGAAGTCCTACCTAGGATGTTGCCTGGTAGGTGTGCAGCTGCTGGGTGCATAGTGGCTGTCACCCTTCCTGAGAGGCAGCTCAGATTTATAACTGCTAAATGTATTAGGCCCTAGGTATTTTGTTGATGCTAACATTTGCTGCCAATGCCTAATGCCACATCTTGTTTACAGCCCATAAATTTACGACACAAGGAGACCACTCAGAATTTTGATCCATTATGAAAAAGGTACCCAGCAATGCCAGACGCACGGCTGGTTTTACATTTCAGACAGATACTTTTACACACTGTTGATTGCATTTTAATATAACAAGGGTTTCATTTTGTTCCGCTGATGGATTCTGATCCGCTCTTGGCACTTAGGGACAGAGAAGTGAGTGCGCAGATATGGGAAAATAAAAGTTTTATGAAGGGAAGCGTGAGCCAAGCAGGTATTTCATTGCTGTCTTCACTGTCACCTTAGATGATTACAGAACCAGACAAGGCTGGTTCTTCACTCTGGTTTCCAACAGGCACCCCCCTTGAATGGTAAATTCTAGGCCCAACCTTTCCTCAATCAGTATTTCATTTTGCTTATCCCTGAATCAAAACATTTCATGAATGAACAACACAAAGTGCCATCAAAGAAAGCCTGGCTTCACAGTGGCTAGTTGTACTTATTATGTACACTATACCTCTAACAGCGGGTGTGCACCGTCTCTTACTGCTTGGGTAAGCTGCAGTGTGCAATTCATGACTCCTGGCCCTCATAGGCTCGAACCAGGCCTTGATCTCAGTTGGGCTGCTGTACAAGTCTTTTATTATTTTGGTGAGTTTGAGCGTGGGGTTCCCAAAAGTCACCTGAAGGACAAAAAATAGTATAAGCCTTGTGCTGTCATTTATAGCAAACCTCTCTCTCTCTCTCTCTCTCTCTCTCTCTCTCTCTCTCTCTCTCTCTCTCTCACGCACACACACACGCACACACGCGCACACACACACTGGAGGCCAGCCACTCACTTTCCCATCTCTATTCTTGTGATTAGAGGGATGGGAAGGCAGAGCTCCTCCCCCTCATTGCTCTCCCCTGTGCTGACTGGTCAACTGTCCCACTGTCCTTCCTGGCTGGCCATGGATCCCCCCCCTAAAACACATTCTTCTTTCCTTTAACATGGAACTGCTGGTTCCTTGTTGCAGACTCTTCATAGTGTATTCGATCAGATGATCCATACCAGGCCTGCCAAGCTGTTTGTCAGCCTCTCTCCCTCCCACCCCCAGCCTGGCCCGCTGGTCCAGCCTCGAAGGGAGCACTGTTCTGTCTGCTCAACACAGCAGATGTTTCAGTTTGCTTGAGCTAATTCATATAGCCCGACTGCTGGATGCCTCCCTCCGACACACACCTCTCCAGCTGGGCGTCATCTGTCACCTGCCTAGGACTTGACGCATTCTTCTCTTGTCAATCCCAAGCAGGCACGTAAACTCCTTCTTGTGTGTGCTCACGCCCTTTGCCATCCCAGCCGATGGCACGTTCATGCTGTCGGTAGCTGTACCAGTCATCCTGAGCGGGTAATGAATACTCTTACTCATTTGATTTGTAACTCTTGGATGCAGGCAGTAGGCAGAGCACAGCGCTTTTGCGTCAAAAGGATCCTGCTTGGAGATCTTAACTTCAGTATTTACTAACTCGGTGACATTGGCTAAACTATGTGTTTCCCTTTGTCTCTGTGCAGGGACACACAGTGTCATGCTTGGCATATCGTAAGTCACTTGTGTGCTGTGAAACAGATAGAAGTGGTTTTGATGGCAAGGATTTTCCTTTCCTAACTTAATAGCCCCTTCCCCCATTTCCCTGCGTTTTTAGTGAACCCCACCTTAGCCTCCGATGAACCTTGGTTCAAGTGTGAGGTCCCTGAGGCCTCTGCTAGGTGATAGTTGGATGCCTTTTCCTTTGACTTCCTGTGTTTGCAACTCACTGTGTACATGGAGGGCAGCTGGGGAAAGAGTCAGTGCAATGCTTCCTGTGCAAGCATGCTAGCTTGACCCTAGCATTCATCTAGCAAGCCTGGCAGAGATAGACAGTGGTATCCATGTATAATTCCAGTGCTGAAGAGGTAGGAGCAGGTGGTCCCTGGTTGCTGGTCAGGCAACCTAGTCAAATTGCTGGGGCTGGGACCCAATGAGAGACCAACATATGACACTGACCTCTGGCTTCCACACAGATGTGCATCTGCATACGCACGCATGTGCACATACATACCTAAATGTTCACAGTCACAAAAATAGCAAAAAGGATACTGAAAATTGTTGCCTGAACTCAAAAATGTGCCTCTTAGTTGCATGCTTCTTATATATCATATCTTCATTTCCATATCAGAGATTTCTTAAGAATTTTTTAAAGATCATAACCGTTCTGTCGTATCAAAATGTTTTGTGAGAGATGCTTCGCTGCTGTTTTTGACTAGTTTAATTCATTCTCATAACAGACCTTCTCTTGGTAGTGAGTGTGCCGGTTGTGGTAGGACCACTAGAGAGGTTGGTATGTGTAGACACCTTCCCCGTCCTCACCCACACCCTCTTCCTGAACTGTTTTTAGTGAATTGTATTGGGGAGGGGGAGATGCTGCTGAATTCCAATGAGGCCCCTTCTCTGCTTATACAGAAGAGCGATAGGAAACTCTTAGGGCACAGCCTCCAGAAAGACCAGGATCCCTGGGCACTGTTGATTCGCTGGTTCTTGTGGGTGTGCAGGCTCAGGCACACTGAGCTTGTTTGGGCTGTGGTGGTGCTGGCCCTCTGTTAAATGAGACACGAGAGGAAAGCACAAGAACCATGGCCGTGCGGCCAAACCCAGCCCACTGGTCCTGCTTAAGCGACTGCTGAATGCGATGTGTCTGAATGGCCCACTCTCTATCAGGCTGAGCTGCAGAAGCTGAGACAGCAGGCCCTGGAGACCAAGCACTTCATTGAGAAGCAGGAGGTGGAAGAGCGGAAACTCTTGCGCATCATCGCCGAGGCTGACGGGGAGAGGGTGCGGCAGAAGAAGGAGTTAGACCAGGTAGAAGCGCCTTGTCATAGCCCCCCCCACAAGCAACCGTGAGTCCGTTGCCCTTGGCAGCTCATATGTGAAGATCAGCAATAGAGTCTTGGGCCGACTGAGAAATAATCACCCATCCCATCCACAGTGATGACCACTTCTTGGCATCAGTTATTCTTCTAAGCACTGGGGACATGCTGGCCAATAATCCTGTTTCCAGGGAATTTAAACTGTAATATAATATAGCTGCCCATATATAAGTGCCAGTTATAATTACATGATAGAAACTCATGTGCATAATTTAGGGATTAGAAAAAAAATTCTTTAAAAAAATGGTCTCCATATGTAGACTAGGCTGGTCTTTAATTGGTTATCTCCCTGCCTGAGCCTCCTGAAATCTGGGGTTGTAGCTGAGAGGCTTGTGTCACCTACTCTACTGCACTGCAGAAATCCAGATGCTCTCAGGGTCCTGTCTGGAGAAGCTGGTCAGTGTGGATTGTAAGAAGTGATGGACAGGAGCTGGCCTGACGGAAAAGCACTCACACTGAAGCATTTTTAAAAGACAGGTTGGAGGTGCTGGAGCAATGGCGCAGGGGCTGAGAGCACTGGTTATTCTTCTAGAGGACTGGGGTTCAATCGTCAGGACCTGAGCTATGGTGCACAGCTGTCCGTAGCTCTAATACCAGGGGACCTGATTCCCTCCCCTCTCCTGGCCTCTGGGGATACTGTACGAACCAGGTGCACAGATACATGTGCACAGGAAAACGCATCTAAAAATAAGTACATTTCTAAAACTTAAAAAAATTACCTTGGGAAAAACACCTGAAGGACACAGCTTCAGGGCAAGGATCCCTGGATTATCTGTCCATGGCTATTCAATGGGAGAAATGCCATGCTGAGTACCTAGTGGGGTGTTTCCAGTGTGCTGCCCACGGGGCATGTGTGGACACAGGGTAGATATTTGTGCATGAGTTGGATGCTGACATCATGGTGAAAAGGGAGACTTTTTTTTTTTTTTCACTCCAAGAGGCCATGTCTTTCCAGGTCATCAGTGAGAGAGACATCCTCGGGTCTCAGCTTGTTCGGCGCAACGATGAGTTAGCCCTGTTGTACGAGAAGATCAAGATCCAGCAGTCTGTGCTGAACAAAGGCGAGACCCAGTATAACCAGAGGGTGGAGGACATGCGTATCCTTAAGCTGGAGATCAAGAAGCTGCGCAGGGAGAAGGGGATCCTCGCCAGGAGCGTGGCGAACGTGGAGGAACTCAGGTAGAGGAAGGTTGCAAAGGTCTGTGGGGAGCCCCCACAAAAGGGCCTCATATGGGTCTTCAAAGGCTGGCTAACCTGAAGAAACTCAGGTGGAAGGAGGTTGTGGAGGTCTGCAGCGAGCCCCCTCGGAAGGACCTCGTGTGGGTCTTTGAAGTTTTTAAGCAAATTACACAAAATGGACTTGATAAGATGAAAGGGTCCATTGAATGAAAACAACTTTTCCATAAATTCTCTTCTGTGCTCGTGCCGTGTCACAAAAACAGGCCCGTCTCCCTCCAGGGAGTGTAGGGGAGAGCAAAAAGGTCACTAAAGCACCTTTCTCTAGCTTTTTCAAAACGAAATTTCCAATCAAAGCACAAATACAAATAAGCACAAACCAGTAACAATTCATAATTTTTTTCCCCCTCGGTGAGTTCTTTGGAATTCCTTTAATTAGGTAGCATGCAAAAGACGAAGCATCAATATTTAAATGCCACCTTGATAACATATGCATCTCTTTTTCTTGGAATAACACATATGATGGAAAGAGGTGGAGAATTTAATTCTATCACTCTCTGAAAATCTGTTTCCTTAGAAGGCGGCCAAACTTCTACCTGCCTCTTCTTTTTTCCGCAGCTTCCACTTAGCTCACATCTTCCTTCTTTAAATCTTGCACCATGCAGCATCTGCTTTCCCTGTGGGAAAACATTGTGGGGTTCCATACGAGCCACTTCAGGGCACTGAATGAGAGAGCTGACATTCCTTGGTGACTTCCCTTATTCCCCACAGACCTGTACAAGTGCAGCTTCTCCTCGGCCACCCAGGGAGAAGGATATGGTTTGGATCTGATGCTTCTATTAGTTAGAGGAAAAGAGACTGATGTTCAGGAGTCGTGAGTTCGCTGCTATCAAGGATGGATCAATCCTTTTGTTTTTGGAGTTTTCTTGTCTTTCAGATAATGCACACAGTACATATTCATTGTAGAAATATGGGCAATGCAGAGAAGACACACAGAAGGGATTGGAAACATCACTCGCAACATTGCTACTCAGAGAGACCACCATTTGTGCTTCTTAGACAAGTGGGCTCATTCTAAGTAGCCGCTGAATGATCTTAAGGGCTGTCATTATATCTGTCAGCCATGAGTTATTTTTATGACCTACGAAAAGGACCAAATTCGACCCCTTCCTGTCAATATTGTTAGTTTGTTGATAATGCATTTTATTTCCCTTCCAAGGAGAGGGCAGTCTCAGGACAAACGGAGACAAGCAACCTCGCTATCTACCAGCTATGTGAGCTTGGGCAAGTGTCTCTGAGGTTTGGGCTTGTGGTTACAGTTCAAGGCAGTAGAAACAAACCCAATGTGCAGGGTCTCCTCCACAGTCAGTCCTCAAGTGTGGCAGCCTGTACTTTTTCCTTCCTCTCCCAGTGATGTTCTAGAAAAGCAAAGTGTTAAGGATATGCTTTTAATTCTAGGCAGCTTGTTCTGCACTCCCTGATGAGTGAGCATCATGCAGTTAATTCTAATGGTTTGTCTTGTTAATGAGGGGAAGTTGTATTATTGGTTTAAATGAAGCAATTAAGTAAAAGAGATGGCTTCATGTTAGTAATCCACACACCCACGGCAGATGAGGACAGATCGTAATGTCTTTACCGCGTGAGTCAAAGCAAGCATTCGCCCCTTCTCCTTCTCCAGCAGAGGTTTTGGTAACTAGAATCGCTCAGGATGCCGAGGGTGGCATTACCCAGAGATGCTCAGAGACTTTTAGAAGCACATTTAAAACAGAGCTGGGGCTTCAGGGCTTTTAAAAAGCCACCTATGCTTGCTGGCTGTGGGACTTAAGGTAGAATATCTTCATTGCTCCAAGCTCAGCATCTCCAAATCCAGGCTGCAAATTGAAATTATCCACAGGACTTTTCAAACCTATGAAATGGGGGCCCTGCACCACACCCCATGTAGCAGAGGTCCTCTGGGGAATGGGTCCATGCAAAGGGATGTTGGGAGCCCTGCATGTGATTCCTCTACCCAGTGAAGATGGAAGTCAGAGACCATAATTGGTGCTGGCTTGTTGCCTGCACTACAGTAACTCACTGTCAAGTGTGGAACTTGCAATATTGAGTGTTCACCCCGATCACTACTATAGAGACAGAAACACTGAAATGTATTTTTGGGATTCTCAGGGTTCACTTCCTGACCTGGTGTGAACAGAGACTGTTCTTTTGTTTCCCAGCCGCCCAGACCCAAATAATCACATAGAAACTATATTAATTACAACACTGTTTGGCTAATAGCTTAGATGTATTCCTAACTAGCTCTTATATCTTAAATCAACCCATTTATATTAATCTGAGTATCACCATGAGGCTGTGGTCTACTGGTAAGGTTTTAGTGTCTTTCTCCTTTACCGCTATGTGGTGTCTCCCTGACTCTACCTTCTTTCTCCCTGCATTCAGTTTAGTTTTCCCACCTAGCTCTATTGTGCCCTGCCATAGGCGAAAGCAGCTACTTTATTCACATCATACAGAGTGGAATCCCACATCATCTCAACTCTGCTGAATAAAAAGGAAGGTTTTAACTTAACATAGTAAAATTACATATACAAAACAGTTATCAAGCAAGAATTAGTCTATTTGTACTAGGCAAAAATAAAAGAAAATATTCTATCATCTATCTTTGTGAGTCTAAATTTCATATCTCATTTATTTTTTATTATAACTAATGAAAACTGTAACTATAAATGTCTTCAACTCCATCAAAGATCCCAGAAGGGATATATTATTACCTAAGTAAACAGGAAGTGCATTGTAAGCATCTTCCAAAACTCTAGAATTGACAGAGACATCTTGCTGTCTGGACAGTCACCCAGAGTTCTTCTTTACTATTGAGGCATCCATCTTCAGCCTACAGGCCCATAGTATCCAGCAGACCTTTTCATGAAGCAGGAAATTTGAAAGACTCGCCTATGTTGGCAGTTTGTCAATCACTTTCTTTTGTGTTCTGCAGAATGTCTGACAGAGTCTTTCATGAAGCAGCGACCCTGAAGGATTATCTCACCTTCTTTTGGCAAGGTCATCAGTCATTTTTCTGTGGGTCCTGCATGTCCAGTTTATACACATACCATCAAACAGTCCAGGCAAGAGCAGTTTCTTGCCCAAATGGCTAGCCTTGTCACATTGAAGGAAAATTCCATAATGAGTTTCTTCAGTGCCCATCAACCTTTCTGAAGTAATTGGTGCTGCCAGAAGCAGACATGTCTCCACATCGAGAATAGTCTAAGTTCTTAAAATATTTAAATTCCATATTTTGTAGGTCTTCGAAGTGTTGAAAATTATCTATCAAGTGAAATATATCTCTGTGTATATAGAAACCTAACATAATTAAAAGTTTGATTATAAATGGCTACCTCTTAATCTGTATTTCTTAACTATACATTACATTTTAAATGAACTATATAAACATAACTTAAGCAAGAATAGAAATACACATATAACAAAATTGACCTTAATTTTATATCAATAAACCAAAGTTCACACCGATGCAAAGTATTCATTTTAATATCATATCTTCCTTTTTTTTTAAGAAAGAGATTGACAGTGACCATTAACCACTTATACCGAACCCCTTTTAAATGAAAACCAACATTTATAAACAATTGTTTTGGGGCTTTGGGCATAGTTTTCTTCAAACTTCTTCCTGCTGTTAGTTGGGCAAAGTATTTTAGGGTTTGTGAGACCTTTGTGGGGGGAATCTTGTTCCACCAAACCCCATTAGCCTGGAAGGAATTCACAGTTTCTCATCTTCTGTAGAAACAAAAGCAGAACACCTTTTACAAAGTAACAAATCCATAGACTCAAATTTTGAAGTCAAAATACCTTTAAAATATATGTGTTGATTTAACTTAGCAGCCCTATAATCAAATGTCTCTCTGTAGTCAAAAAATTAAAAGAAAACACAAGAATATACATAATCTAGACTCTCTGTGTATAGTCCATCTTCATGTGGCTTATTTTTTTCTTTACTCTATTACTTTTTAATATTTACTCCTTTGATCTTTTGACTGTCTGTACTCTTTTATATTACTTTTACTGTTTCTTTAAAGATTTTTACTTTTTAAAACTATTTCTTTCTACAACTGCCTATACCTATTTTCCTTTTTTTCCCTTAAGCCTATGTACATTTTAAACATTCTGTGACCCATTCAGAGGTTTATTTTTGTCTGAATCTGTCTTTATTGTGTATCTGTAATTATTTGCTGACCAGGAGAGCTTTTTTTTTATGTTAAGCAGGCATAGCTTGGACTAACACTGTGGCTTTGTCTGTTGGCCCTGCCCCATCCAACATGGTGGAGGTAGGTTCTCTGCCTCTGCGAGCCATGCTCATCACCCCAGCTCCACGGATGCAGTGGGTCTGTGTCACCATTAAGCATCTTGTAACACTCTGCTCACAAACCCTATTTAAATTCTCTGTAACAGGACTGCCTGAAAGAGCCAGAGTCATTCTTGCTGCCAGTACAAACCAGGAAACCATTTCCTATAGGAGCTGCACCTTCACTTGCTGCCCACAATCAGAGCCTATCTGAAAAAAAAAAAATGTAGCTACCAAGAAGTTTTTCTTGGCTCCCATTTTTGTGGATCCAGAAGCCCTCTTTTTTTTCCTTAAGCTTTTTCAGGTTTTATATGGATCCATGTCCCAGACAGTAGGTGCCATTTGTAAACAGAGACTGTACTTTCATTTCTCAGATGCCCAGATCCGAATAACTACACAGAGACTATATTAGTTACATCACTGTTTGGCCAATAGCTTAGGTGTATTCCTGGCTAGCTCTTACATCTTAAATTAGCCCATTTCTATTAATCTGTGTATCACCATGAAGCTGTGGCCTACTGGTAAGGTTGTGTCATCTTTCTCTTTTGGCAGCTACATGGAGTCTCCCTGACTCCACCTTCTTTGTGCATTCAGTTTAGTTTTCCCACTTAGCTCTGTTGTGCCCTGCCATAGGCCAAAGCAGCTACTTTATTAACCAATGGTAATAAAGCATGTTCACGACATACAGAGGTGGAACCCTACATCAACCTGGTACCTTTCATATGCTTCTAAATTCCTCAAACCTTCAGAACCAAGATTCTAAAGGCTGCTGTTGCTCAGAGCTGAGGTAGTTCCTGAACTCCAAATGAATTAGTATTCTTGTGACCTGCCTAGGTTTGGGAAGCTGGTCTCTCTCAGTGCAAACAAGTTTCCCAGTTCCAGATTTTTATGCCAGATACAGTGTGTCTACAGTGATCAAATCATTAGTTTTTTTCCCCCATGTGTATATGTGTTATATACATGTATGAGTTGGGGCACACATGTGAGTGTGCACATTGTGAATAGAGGTTGATGTCCCGTGCGTTCCTCAATCATTTTCCACTTTGTGAGATAGGTCTTTGATTGAATCTAGAGCCCACAGACCCAGCCTGTCTGGCTAGCCAGCTTATCCGGGGGATCTCCTGATTCAGTCTCTCCAGTGGTGGGATTATGTGTGGGTCAGTATTCCTGGTTGGCTTTTACATGGGTTCTGGAAATTTGAACTCTGGTCCTTATGAATTTCAGGGCAAGTGTTTTTTTGTGTTGAGCACTCTCCCTGAAGCAAAAAATAGCATATTCAAGAGTTCTTTGCCAAACAAAGTTTGTCTTATCCAGGCAGGAGCTTTTCCACATGCAAAGAGAATTCTTGAAGGAAAGGACAAGATGTCGAGCCCTGGAGGAGGAGCTGGAGAACCCCATGAATGTGCACAGATGGAGGAAGCTTGAGGTAACACCTGCTGAGCACACTTCCTGTCCCCAGCTTTCCTCTCCACACACCCAAGACTCCTAACCTAAAGCAGGGTGAGAGGTTCCCTTTAGTTTCATGATATGCATATTGTCACCTATGAGGTAAAACTGAATCAAATGTAAATTAGGTTGTTTTAGAACCAGATGGTTAATTTGACTTTAGCTTTAAAAGTCTTGGACAAAATCCTACCTGCCCCTAAAAAGACCCTTTGAAAGCTATATACATTGCTTTCATTGATGGGTATGTATCTTGCTTTTCAGGTAGTTTTGATCTTTGGATTGACTATTAATTGCCTTTGGCCATCTCTCCCACCAACGTCTTAGCCATCTTTCAATTGGGTTTGCATTTTTTCGTTTCCTGAAGGAAATAGGGTTCGGTGACTCAAATCTTTTCAAAGGCCTAGACTGTGATAGCCAACCCCTTTCTCTTAGGACCTGGGGTTAGAGCCGAAAGTACTCCTGGTGAAGGATGGGTAATCGACTTTTTCTGTGGCTCCTGTTAGGTAACATGAGCAGCTCAGCAAAGAACAGGCACAGACAAGCTCTTCTTGGTCAAGACAAAGATGGTCCCCTCTTTTAGTTGTACACAGCAATGTGGTGCCAAAAGGGACTTTGGCTAAACGACCAATTACGATGTTGAGAGATATAAGTCTATGGCACAGCAAAGTTCAGTGCGGGGTGGAAAATCATCCAGATAGGATTTTATTTTTATTTTCTTTTAATGAAGAAAGTATTAAAGTTAATGCATTATAAATTGTGTAAATACAAGGCCTGGATTTTAACAACATCCAGGACTGCCAAATGAATGTGTGCCAACTCATGTCCAGCTATGTGGGCATCAGCTGGTGCTGGGCAAGCAAAGTCAGAGGCAATGGAACATTCCTCTTTAGTGCCCCAAGTGGAACAGCTGACCAACCCAGTGATTACCAAGGATCCGCCTGGGAAATGGACCTGAAGCTCTCACACCTGCTTATATCACTGTAGTTGGAAACTGTTCCTGGCTGCCCAGACTCGAAATAATTATAAAGAAACTATATTATTTAAAACGCTGCTTGGCCAATAGCTTATGCATATTTTTAACCAACTCCTTTAGCTTAAATTAACCCATTAATTAAATTAATCTGTGCATCACCATAAGGTTGTGGCCTACAGGCAAGGTTCCAACATCTGTCTCCTCTGGTGGCTACATGGTGTCTCCCTGACTCAGCTTACTCTCTCTCTCTCTCTCTCTCTCTCTCTCCTCTCTCTCTCTCTCTCTCTC